>NC_090449.1:773075941-773381235 GCF_031143425.1 Pleurodeles waltl | reverse complement strand
TGGCCCCTGCAAATCATGTGATTCTGACACCCAGGTGAGAGACTGTGACCTTGCACTCCCCAAGATCTACATCACTGGACACAATGCCGCCTCCTGAACCAGTGGAGATGCCATCCACTCACCCCATCCTCCCCAGCATGAAGCACACTGGGAATAATGCCCCCTCCACAACCAGTGGAAGAAGCCATCCACTCACCCCATCCTTCCCAGGATGAAGCTCACTTGGCACAATGCCCCCTCCAGAACCAGTGGAGATGCCTTCCACTCACCCCATCCTTCCCACGATGAAGCTCACTGGGCACAATGCCCCCTCCAGAACCAGTGGAGATGCTTTCCACTCACCCCATCCTTCCCAGGATGAAGCACACTGGGAACAATGCCCACTCCAGAACCACTGGAAGAAGCCATCCACTCACCCCATCCTTCCCAGGATGAAGCACACTGGGTGCAATTGCCCCTCCAGAACCATTGGCAGAAGCCATCCACTCTCCCCATCCTTCCCAGGATGAAGCACACTGGGCACAATGCCCCCTCCAGAACCAGTGGAAGAAGCCATCCACTAGAGAGACTGTGGCCTTGCACTCCCCAAGACCAAACAGTGGGCAAACCACCCACTTGAGAGACTGCGGCCTTGCACTCCCCAGGACCAAGCAGTGGGCAAACCACCCATAAGAGAGACTGTGGCCTTGCACTCCCCAGGACCAAGCAGTGGGCAAACCACCCACTTGAGAGACTCTGGCCTTGCACTCCCCAGGATCAATCAGTGGGCAAACCACCCACTAGAGAGACTGTGGCCTTGCTCTCCCCAGGACAGAGCAGAGGGCATGTTGCCCACTCGAGGACCAGTGGTGTTGTACCATCTTCCGGCTGAGGTGCCCCCCCATTCCCATCCCCTTGAGGTGCCTGTGTATTTTCGACCTGCTGCCCCTGCAGTGTTCTCTCCGTATTGTTACAGGAGTAAGGTGGGGCCCTGCCCTATGTGATGTGGCCCTGTGGCCCACAGACATTGAGGACTGGGCAGTGTCCCTACATTTGTAAATATGTATATACGTTTGGATTTTGATGCACTTATTCCTAGTATTTTTTCGTATTACACTCACTTTCTTCAAATCATTTTGTCCTTGCATTATTCCTGAGGGGTACGGGGGAATGTGCAATGTTACTGCATCTGGTTGTGTGTATGGTGTTGGGGTGTTGCATGTGTGTGTCACTCTCTTTTTCCTCCCCCCCTCCCTTGTGTGCCAAGCGGCAGTGCTCACAGTGGTCGTCTTCGCCAGCGTTGATGTTCATAATGCAGCAGAAGGTAGACGAGCCTGGGGAATATGTGCAACTCGGGCTCCATGGCGTCATGGTTGTTCCCTGAGTCTCCACAGGTGAGTCCTTTGACTTCTGAGATCTGTTTCCACCAGGCTTTTGATGTCGTTGGTACCGCCCCGGAAAAGGTGGCGGATAGGCCTGTCATAATACAGTGGGCGGTACATTGTCTTCCGCCTAGCTGTTGGCGGTTACCGCCGTGGTGCTTGTTGATTCCGCTGCGGTGGTCGGTGTGTTAAAGTGGCTGTTCGTCTGAGTGGTTTCCACCGTGGTCATAATTACATTTTTGTTACCGCCAGCCTGTTGGCAGTATTACCGCCGCTTTATCACCGACCACCAGGGTTGTAATGAGGGCCACAATGTCGACCATGACAAGCAAGGTAGGCCAAAGTAAGAACAACAGAGCTATACTTTGAAATGTAACTGAAGCCAATCATCAAATCATTTAGAATAGTCATGATCTTGGAGAACATTCCCGGAGTCATTAAACGGAAAAGGCCCCCAAAGGGTGGCCACATCGTCAGATGTTAGATCGATCACAGGATAAGCAGATGGATCCACGGAGCAGTAGTGCATAGAAGTCTCTTGTGCAGGTGCACCCGTAGTAGCATCATCCTCCATGGTGTATCGAGACAACTCAGTGAGCATGGAAGGCTCGTAAGAGGCCTCGCAAATCAGCCTTAGTCTCAAGAGGCACGACTGTGAGTGAACCCTCACGGGGGACATCAGCAGTTCCTGGTCCGCAGGGGGCACCGGCGTGACAGAAAGGCACACCGCCGGCAAATATTCGAAGAGGAACCAGGTGCAGTGAAAGACTGCCCCAAAGGGTGCCCACATCGTCAGATGTTAAATCGATCACGGGATAAGCAGATGGATCCACGGAGCAGTAGTACATAGAAGCCTCTTGTGCAGGTGCACCCATAGTAACATCATCCTCCATGGTGTATCGAGACAACTCAGTGAGCATGGAAGGCTCGTAGGAGGCCTCGCAAATCAGCCTTAGACTCAAGGGGCATGACTGTGAGTGAACCCTCATGGGGAATATCAGCAGTTCTTGGTCCGCAGGAGGAACCAGCGTAACAGAAAGGCACACCGCCGGCAAATATTCGAAGAGGCACCATGTGCAGTGAAAGACTGGTTGCACGTACCATAGGAGTGGTCAGAATGTCAATGACCAATCACGCTCCAATTCCATCAGCAAGGAAGCATCGAAGATCTGAACCATGAGTTCACGGCACAGTTGAGCTGGAGGCAGCGGCTCCATTGCTACGGTTAGCTGAAAAGACACAACCACTGCGAATCAGAAGAAATAGCAGCAGTATGCCGTCAATCAAAGTCAAAATAAGTGGAAAGCTACCAAACACACTCGAAAAGAGTGAATGGATGGCTGATGGGATGACTCTGAAGATAGTCTGGAAGATGGACACAAATCCAGACCCAACACCCTTAAAGAAATGCACAATCCCGACCATGCTGGGGGCATTAAAAATTCTGGACACCAGCTCTCCAAAGTGGATGGGGAAGTTGGATTTTAATAGGGATTGTATCTCGGCTGATGATCTTGCAATCTTCAGAGCATACGTCTCTCTGGCTGAAGTCAACTTGACCTGTTTTTGAAACAGTAGCGCCATTAGTCTGCTCAGATTGTCATAATTTATATTAATCATATCAATGCAAAGCCACATGTCTAATACCTTTATCTCTTGTGTGGGGGGGAATATAACATGTCCACAACATGTAACAACCTTAGCAACTGAAATTGCGTAGGCAATTCCTGGTCGCATACCGCAACAGCTTTGGTCGCTCAGCACCACATAACTTCCATTGGAAAGTACAAAAAATGCCAGATAAATCAAAGGAACAGGAGTACTCATCAGAAAATAAGTTTGCGACCCCCGCATTGCAAAGTCCGTGAAGGGAAATCTGTTTGAAAATCATTGAATGATTAACAGTAGTCTCACATTCGCTTCCGCTAAGGAAGACCTCTGTTTCGCAGTTCAGAAACTTGTAATCAAACAGCAAGTCCCACTCTTCCTTAATATAACTATCGCCTAGTCGCTCGTACCTGCCCACGGCAAGATGTTTCATGCATTTCGAAAAGCGAAAAGTAGAAATGGGTAGATTAATGATGCCATGTAAGAGCCATACTGTTGAAGGACTCTCTGCAACTGTGAAAGGCAACTTTTCTAACTTCTCTACATGGAGCATGGTGAAACTCGCTACCCTTTTAGCCATTGTCTGCTGTTCCTTGGAGAAATTAAAAGCAGTGAACAATTCACTACCGTTAATTTACTTCCACGGAATTCAGCCATTTTTCAAAGTCTGTAACGTCAAACCTAACCGCACAATGGAACACAGCTGACTTTGCCCATGATATAAACGGGATAAGTCTGTCTAGATGATATCTATTGCAGATGACACTATGTAGTCAGTGAATAAATTCTGTTGGACAATGTATTCATGCCGTTATTGACAACAGCTAAAGCCTTTTCTAAGGTTTCTTTATCTAGTTGTCTTAAACGCGCAGTAGCTTCTATCTGAGAAAGCTTCCAGATCTCATTGTACATAGCATATATGAATCTTTTAGAGCGTGGCTTCCTAGGACCTTGCAAAAAGTCCTGTAAGTCTATATCTTCAGAAAGAGTGTTAAGATGTTCTTTAACTGCGGCTAACGTGTTAGACCGTACCCATTGTTGACACAGCTTACCCACACTATGGCCCTCATTACAACCCTGGCGGTAAATGCCACCTATCGCCGTGCTGATGGCATCCAACATACCGTGACGGCGGTGGTATTCCGCTACGGGTACTATGACCCACACATAGAAATCCGCCACAATACAGACACCCACACAAGTCCGCCAGACCAAAGGTCAGTGATAAACTGGCGATAGCAAAACCCACACCGTTACGCCAACAGGAATACGCCCACAGTATCACGACCCACGAATCACTGCAGCAGTCTTTCAATTGTGGCAAACTATTGGCAGTAAATACCGCCGCACTCAGAATACACACACACATACAAAACTACACCACATTGGACGGTTCAAAATACACACACCTGACACACATACACACACCACACCCATACACCCAATCCAATATAAAGAAAACACCCCCCGCATTACCCACAACCCCTTACAGCAAAACAAAGAGACCAAGCACAGAGAGACAAGCAAGGAGCACCCACTCAAACAGAGGCACAGAACACCCTCACCCATACACCATTCACGCACATCACAGCATACACCACAACACATCATCCCACACATCACCCCACACATCCTCACACATATCACTCACACCACAGCCATGGCACCCCAAAGACACCCCAGGTTTTCAGAGGAGGAGCTAAGGGTCATGGTGGAGGAAATCATCCGGGTAGAGCCACAGCTATTCGGATCACAGGTGCAGCAGACCTCCATTGTAAGGAAGATGGAGCTATGGCGGAGAATCGTGGGCAGGGTCAATGCCGTGAGACAGCACCCACGAACTAGGGGTGACATCAGGAAGAGGTGGACAACCTACGGGGGAAGGTGTGTTCCATCGTTGCAAGACACCAGATTTCTGTACAGAGGACTGGCAGTGGACCCCCGCCTCCTCCCCCACAACTAACAACATGGGAGGAGCAAGTCTTGGCAATCATGCATTCTGAGGGCCTCGCAGGAGTAGCAGGAGGACTGGACTCTGGTTAGTCAAATCTTTGCTAATACATCCCCCACCCTACCTGCATGCCATTACATACCCCCACCCTTACCCTCACTCCCATCACTCCATCACCTCACATATACCCCACCATCACAACCCAGCCTTCCCAATACCAGGCCCTGCATGCAAAAACAATGCATGGACACCACCCACAGACCTGCATGGACACCCATCACCAAAGCATGCCCAGTAGGGAGACTCAGCCAGCCCACAAATTCACCACCCACAAAAGGCCAAGCCAACAGGGAAAGCACAATCATACAGGGAAACACACCCATGTACAAGATGGCACACACAGATACATTAACAATGCATTTGCATCCCAACAGGACCCCTACTCAACGTCACTGGAGAGGAGGTGGCAGATACATTCAGTCCCCCCCCCAAAGAGGCCCACAGTGACGACAGCAGCTCGCACGCCTGGATCAGGATGACCAACCTGGCCCATCAGGGGCCTCTGAGCAGTCGGTTCCCATGCCACAGTCCCAACCCACCACAGAGCTGACCCCCGCAGGAAACACCAGCACAGTACCCACGCAGCAGGCCCATGCCACTGTCCCCAGGACACGTCAATCAGCAGTGTGTCCACCACTACAGGGACCACAGGCAACCCTACAAACCCAGGACGATCAGGGACCTGGGGTCAGTGGCAGTGGGCACACGGTTCAGGGGACAGAGGCACAGGGCAACAGGGAAGCTGGGAGGACTGCTGTGCAACAGAGGGAGGACAGGCCCAGGGAACCCACTCTCCACGAGGCACTCTCAGACATCCTGGGAGCATACCACCATTCCCTGGAGACCATGGGCCAGGAACTGGCCAAGTTGCAGGTGCCCCAGCGTCTGCAGGAGGGACAGTACATGGGTATCAGGGAGGACCTAACAAAAAGCTACACCATCCTGGTCACCATTGCTGGGGTGCTGGCTGACATGAGCAAGACCATGAGGGAGGCAGTGGCACAACAAAGGGTGCCTGACACTAGCCAAACCGAGGAACAGCATTCCACCTCCGCTGCCGCTAGTGGACAGGAGGCACCGCCACAGGAACAACAGGCCACCAGCACCCCACCCCCTGCAGAAGGATAACCACCCCACAAACGGTCCCTGCGATCCAGGCAGAAGACAGAGAACATTGCCAAGACCCCCGCCAGGAAATAGGACTCTCTTGATTGTCACCCTTCTGTCCCACTCTCTTACCCTGCCCACCTTGAACTGCCATTGCCCCCATTCCTATGCCCCCTTGGACAATGCACCTGTGATACCAAGAGACTGGACTCTAACTGGACATTCCTCCACCATCACCCCAGCCCCTTGCACATACCCCTATACTTATTGGCACATAAATAAACACCCTTGAAACAAATACCATATTGGAATCAGTGTAATGAATCTCAAATGTATTAGTACAACATGTCCAAAGCATTGCAACGTATATGTACAGTGAAATATACTACAGAATGACCTTTGGTGGGCAGCAGTACATATAGCAGGAGCCAGAATGGGGCACACAGATCTGAAAATAGAGAACCCAAAAGGAACTGTCAGTGGCCATAGACATAGGGTAAGAGGCTGCCATGTACAGTGTCCAACAGATTACTGAAATGTTAAGTGAAGTTACAGTGTGTTACCTGTGTGTCACTGGAAGTACTGCTGTATTATATTTGTTCTGTTGTCAACATCTTCTTCCTCTGCCTCCTCTTCATCACTGTCCACAGGCTCCACCGCTGCCACAAGACCATCTCCAGGCACATCCTCCTGCAGAAAAGGCACCTGGCATCTCAAGGCCAGGTTGTGCAACATGCAACATGCAACAATGATCTGGCACACCTTCTTCAGTGAGTAGTACAGGGAGATACCTGTCAGATGGAGGCACCGGAACCTGGCCTTCAGGAAGCTGAAGGTTCTCTCAATTATCCTCCTTGTACGCCCCTCTGCCACATTGTAACGTTCCTCTGCCCTTGTCCTGGCATTCCTCACTGGGGTCAGTAGCCATGAGAGGTTGGGGTAACCAGAGTCACCTGCAAATATCGAGGGATACCTGTTAGCCATACACTCACCCTTAGAGGCAATGCCATACCCAGACACCAACTGATTCTCGGTGGGGACCTTTGGCTCACCTATTAGCCACACCCGTTGCCTCTGGAGTTGGCCCATCACATATGGGATGCTGCTATTCCTCAAGATAAAGGCATCATGCACATAACCAGGATATTTGGCATTCACATGGGATAAGTACTGGTCCGCCAAACACACCATCTGCACATTCATCGAGTGATAGCTTTTTCTATTCCTGTAAACCTGTTCATTTCTCCGGGGGGGTACAAATGCCACATGTGTACCATCAATGGCACCAATGATGTTGGGGATATTTCCCAGGGCATAAAAGTCAGCCTTCACTGTGGCCAATTCCTCAACCTGTGGGAACACGATGTAGCTGCGCACGTGTTTCAGCAGGGCAGACAACACTCTGGTCAATATGTTGGAGAACATTGGCTGAGACATCCCTGATGCCATGGCCACTGTAGTTTGAAAGGAACCACTTGCCAGGAAATGGAGCACTGACAGGACCTGCACTAGAGGGGAAATATCTGTGGGCTGGCGGATAGCTGACATCAGGACTAGCTCCAATTGGGCACACAGTTCTTGGAGTGTGGAACGATCAAGTCTGTATGTGATGATAATGTGTCTGTCCTCCATTGTCGACAAGTCCACCAGGGGTCTGTACACCGGAGGATGCCACCATCTCATATGCTGCCTCAGCGTTTTAAGCCTATAGAAGAGCAGAGGGTCATATATCCACATATATTGCACTAATGTTGATTTGTTTACTTTACAGACACAGGGCCTGATTTTGACCCTGGCGGACGGCGGAGGCCGTCCGCCAAGGTACCGCCGCTGAATGACCGCACCGCGGTCAAAAGACCGCGGCGGCCATTTAGACATTTCCTCTGGGCCGGCGGGCGCTCTCCAAAAGAGCGCCCGCCGGCCCAGAGGAAATGCCCCTGCAACGAGGACGCCGGCTCAGAATTGAGCCGGCGTAGTTGCAGGGGTGCAACGGGTGCAGTTTGCACCCGTCGCGTATTTCAGTGTCTGCTTAGCAGACACTGAAATACTTTGCGGGGCCCTCTTACGGGGACCCCTGCAGTGCCCATGCCATTGGCATGGGCACGGCAGGGGCCCCCAGGGGACCCGCGGCACCCCCTACCGCCATCCTGTTCCTGGCGGGCGAACTGCCAGGAACAGGATGGCGGTAGGGGGTGTCAGAATCCCCCATGGCGGCGCAGCAAGCTGCGCCGCCATGGGGGATTCTAAGGGCAGCGGTAAACCGGCGGGAGACCGCCGGTTTGCCTCTTCTGACCGCGGCTGAACCGCCGCGGTCAGAATGCCCTGCAGGGCACCGCCGGCCTGTCGGCGGTGCTCCCGCCGACCCTGGCCCCTGCGGTCTTAGACCGCCGGGGCCAGAATGACCCCCCCAGTCTGTGAACTCGAGAGTCAGTTGTTGTGCCAATGCCTGCTGTGACGCAGTTAGGTGCCATGCCCTGTGCCCCCCTGAAATGGCATATGCCTGATCTGTGAGGAGGCACAAGTGGAAATGAGGTAATTGCGCTGGCCTTGTGCGCCGTCGCGGTAGGCGGTCGATGACCGCCACGCAGATTCACATTGGTTATTATTAGGCCCTATGGGTTCCAGGAGCCAATGGCGATGTATGCACCGCTGCGGAAGTCACCGCCATTTTCTAACTATTCACTTACTTGCTACCTGACCTTCAACAGGAGGGGACCTACACTGCATATGCTGCTGTGACCTGTATCTGGAAGCGACAATGGCCCATGTGTCTGGGGAAAGGGCCCCTGCCTTCACTGCGGAGGAGTTGGAGAAACTGGTGGATGGGGTCCTACCCCAGTACACATTACTCTACGGTCCTCCAGACAAACAGGTGAGTACACTGTGAGCATGATGTGTGGGCAATGCATGTTTGGAGTGGTGTGGATGTAAGCCACATGTTGGGGGTGCTGAGGCATCCTGGCCTGAGTGCTGCATGAGAGGTGGTCAGTGTATGTGCGTGAGGCCATGGGTGGGAATTGGTGGGCAATGAGTATGCCGGTCCGTACGAGTGAGTAAATTCCTTTTATGCTGTCTTTTCCCTCCAGGTCAGCGCCCACCAGAAAAAGGGTATTTGGCGTGCCATCGCCAAGGAGGTGCGGACCCTGGGGGTCTATCACAGGCTGAGTACCCACTGCCGCAAGAGATGGGAGGACCTGCGCCACTGGACCAACAAAACAGCAGAGGCCCACCTGGGGCTGGCCTCCCAATGTGGAAAGGGTGCCCGTCCCACCATGACCCCCCTGATGTTCCGCATCCTGGCGGTGGCCTATCCGGAGTTGGATGGGCACTTGAGGGCATCACAGCAGCCAAACGGGGGTGAGTACAGATTCTGAAAGCTGATTTTGCGCGCTTCAGTAGGTAGCTGGGTGGGGGATGTGGGCTGTTGGTGCCCCTAGGCCAGGGTGATCATTGCAGGGTAGGTCCCTTGTTGGGCAGGCTCTGGTGCACTCCTACCCCAATGGTGTAAGTGGCCATCTACTACTCCTCTGGGTTTCAGGTGTGCAGATGCTGGAATTAGGCATTGTACCCCATGGGCTGGTGACTGTCTCAGTAACTGGTTGGGCATGGCCTAGTGCATTGGGCGGCTCCCTATGTGTTGTGTACGCCAACGGTAGCCCATGGGCTGGTGACTGTCTCAGTAACTGGTTGGGCATGGCCTAGTGCATTGGGCGGCTCCCTATGTGTTGTGTACGCCAACGGTAGTGGTGTTGCTGCCATTGACCAAGTGTATCCTCTGTCTCTTCCCCCCTTTTTGTTTTGTTACCCTGTCCTTGTGTGCATTAGCATCATCTGGCGGAGGAGCAGAGGCACTGGCGACGGAGGGAGCTGCATCCCACAGGGGCCTGGAGGCCGAATCCACCGAGAGTGGAGGCACCAGTGGGACGGAGGGCGAGGGAGCTCCACGATGGGGACAGGAGGTGAGAACACTGACAGCGACTCCTCCTCAGATGGAAGCTCCCTGGCAGTGGCAGACAACTTTGTGGCCACCCCAACAACAGGTACAGCCGCCACCCCTCCACCAGCACCACCCTCCCAGCAGCCCCTCAGCGTGTTTCCCGTGTCCGCTCACCCATGAGGGTGGGCATCTCCTTCGCCCCAGGCACCTCAGGCCCTGCCCCAGTCAGCCTTTCTGCCCTCCGTGAGGATGCTATTGACCTCCTGAGATCCCTCACTGTTGTGCAGTCAACTATTCTGAATGCCATCCAGGGCGTTGAGAGGCATTTGCAGCAAACAAATACATACCTGGAGGGCATTCACTCTGGCGTGGCGGCCCAACAGAGAGCATTTCAGGCTCTGGCCTCAGCCCTGATGGCAACCATTGTCCCTATGTCCAGCCTCCTCCTCCAACTTCCACTACCCAAACCCAATCTCCTCTACCTCAGCCTATCCCAAGCACACCTTCAGACCAGCATGCACCCAAATTACCACACAAATGTGGCTCAGGCAAACATAAGCACCACACTTCATCTCAAAACCATGCCCATGCAAACACACCAACATCCACTGCCTCCACCGTGTCTCCCTCCTCCTCCTCCTCCTCCTCCTTGTCCAGCTCCCTCCCAGTAGTGTCTAAACTCACACCTGCATGCACTACATCTTCATCCACTACCTCCATCACCAGCACGCCCATCACAACACACCCCTCACTGGCAGTCACCACCCCCACATCCATGCACACATCCTCTGTGTCCTCACCCAGTGTGTCAGTGACCCCTCCTCCCAAAGTACACAAATGCAAGCACCCACCCACCCAACAGCCATCCACCTCACAACAGCATCCAGCCCAAACACCTGCACCCAAACTCAGCAGACGTATACCTCCTACAAGCACTCCCTCTTCCTCCACTCCCAAACCCTCTCCATCTTCCCGTCCCAGTGTGTCTAAAAAAACTTTTACAGGCAAACATTGACCTCTTCCCTGTGCCTCCCCACCTATCCTTCTACTCGGGCCAGGGTGTCCAGATCCCAGGCCAGCACCTCAGCCACCAAGTCGGCGGACGCCATGGTACCTGCAAGTCCTAGATGATCAAAGGGGGCACCTGTCAGGGCAATCAGTGTGCCACTGACACCTGCAAAGGACCAACCCATTCTGCCACCTGCCAAGGTGAAGTAGGGGTCAGCATGCAGCACAGCCAAGAAGCACGACCCCCCCAGCAAGGCCTCCTCCAAAACTCAAGCTGCCAGTGCCAAGGTCCCAGCAGCATCTGCCAAGGTGGGGAAGGGGACGAAAACCCAAGGCAAGGCACTTCAGGCCTCAGAGGCTCTAGGGGAGGGACTGGTGCCCACCATCAGTACCGACAGCCTCGCAACCTGTACTGTGGCAAGCACCGCCGCAGGCACCGCCACCTGCACCGCCATCTGCACCGCCACCTGCACTGCCATCTCCACCGCCGTTGCCACAACAACTGTCAGCAGCATAATCCCCAGTGGGCAGCCGTCCGAGGCTGCAGGAGACGGCCTGGTTTCTCTCTCCACCACTAACAGCAGCTGCACCACGCCCAGCACCAGCAGCATCCCCGCAGCAGACACTGCCGCAAGCACCACCACCTGCACCGCCATCTGCACCGCCACATGCCCAGCCGGTGCCACAACTGTCAGCAGCAGCATCCCCACTGGGCAGCCATCCGAAGCTGCAGGAGACGGCTTGGAGCCTCCCACCACCACCTGAAGCACCCCCACCAGCACCGGCACTACCACCTGTTTGCAGCCTTAGTAGACGCAGGATGGAGTCAGGCCCTGCCTCCATGGAGTATCATTCTACCTGTTCCTTGCAAATCACGTGCGTCAGACACCCAGGTGCGGGAATGTGAACTGCCACACCCCAAGTGGAGCATCACTGGACACAATGCCCGCTCTAGAACCAGTGGAGAAATGTATCCACTATCACTATCCTTGGCAGGATAAAGCAGACTGGGCATAATGCCCCCTCCAGAAGCAGTGGAGAAATGCATCCACTATCACTATCCTTGACAGGATGAAGCAGACTGGGCACAATGCCCGCTCCGGAACCAGTGGAGAAATGCATCCACTATCACTATCCTTGGCAGGATGAAGCAGACTGGGCACAATGCCCCCTCCAGAACCAGTGGAGAAGCCACCCACTGGAGAGACTTTAGAGACTGTGGCTTTGCACTCCCCAGGACAAAGCAGTGGGCAAACCACCCACTGGAGAGACTTGAGAGACTGTGGCTTTGCACTCCCCAGGACCAAGCAGTGGGCAAACCATGCACTGGAGAGAGCTGAGAGACTGTGGCTTTGCACTACTCAGGACATTGCTGTGGGCAAACCACCCACTGGAGAGACTTGAGAGACTGTGGCTTTGCACTCCCCAGGACCAAGCAGTGGACAAACCACCCACTGGAGAGACTTGAGAGACTGTGGCTTTGCACTCCCCAAGACCAAGCAGTGGGCAAACCACCCACTGGAGAGACTTGAGAGACTGTGGCTTTGCACTCCCCAGGACATTGCTGTGGGCAAACCACCCACTGGAGAGACTTGAGAGACTGTAGCTTTGCACTCCCCAGGACATCGCTGTGGACATGTTGAACCCTCCAGGAGCAGTGGCGTAGTACCATCTTCTGGCTGAGGTGCCCCCCATTCCCCTTCCCCCTGAGGTGCCTGTGTGTTTACGACCTGATGGCCCTGCAGGGTTCTCTCCGTTTTGAGGCAGGAGTCAAGTGTGGGCTTCGCCCATGACTTTCTGGCCCAGTGGGCCATGGACATTTGCAAGGGACAATGCACAGCCTTCTGTACATATTGTAAATATTTGTATATACTGTTTTTCAAATTGTTAACTATATCTGCATATTTAAAAATAGCACTGTTTTAACTCAATTCCTTTTGTACTAGCGTTCTTCCAGGGGGTAACAGGGTGTAAATTTACTGTTGCTGCATGTTTTTGTGTGTATGGTGTTGTGGGTGAGGGTGGGGGTGGGGGTGTTGCGTTTGTGTGTCACTCTCTTTTTCCACCCCCCACTCCCCTGGGTGCTAGGTGCAGTACTCACCGTGGTCGTCGCCGCTGCCTTTGATGTCCGTCGTGTATGAGGTGGTAGACCAGCATCAGCAGGATCTGCAGCTCGGTCTCCATGGCGTCCTGGGTCTTTGTTGAGTGTCGAGAGGTGAGTGGTTTCCCTTCAAAGTCCTGTTTTCGCCATGCTTTTGATGGCTTTGGTACCGCCCCGGAAAAGCGGGCGGGTTGGCGGGTTGTGATAGGGAGGGCGGTGCATTGTCTTCCGCCTGTCTGTTGGCGGTGACCGCCACGGTGTTTGTTGCTACCACCGTGGCGTTCGGAGTGTTAAAGTGACTATGTTGGCGGCTTCCACCGTGGCCGTGATCCCATTTTTTTTTACCGCCGGCCTGTTGGTGGTGTTACCGCTGCTTTATCACCGACCGCCAGGGTTGTA
The DNA here is from genome assembly GCF_031143425.1 of Pleurodeles waltl. Lineage (NCBI taxonomy): Eukaryota > Metazoa > Chordata > Amphibia > Caudata > Salamandridae > Pleurodeles > Pleurodeles waltl. Next base: position 773,367,703 of record NC_090449.1, on the reverse strand, counting down.
AGGAGGGCCTATATGTTGTAACTATACCTGCATGTTGACTCGAGGTAAAGCGAGGGTCTGGCCGGCTAATCTTAAAACCCCTTGAGGAATTAAAAAAACGTGCCTGACATCCATTAGTATCAATTGGCCAGATTAACCACCCGCCGGACTGGAAAGTGAAGAATTATAAGTACCAGCCTGAACCTGTGCATCTAGTGCTTCCTCAGTGACATTCGGGAAGGATTGCCAATCAATAAACTTCGCAGGTGTGGGGATACTGGGCGAGTTCATTTCTTTTACTTTTGCTAACCCCAGACAGGATGTCTGTTGAATGGTGTCATTTAAAAAGATCATTTGGACAGGAATCACGCATGCTCTAAACAAAGCATCCCTATCCTGTATTTGCCAATGTTGTGTTCCCCATACACTTTTTAAATCAACAGTGTTCACCCAGTATTCGTAACCTTCAAATGTTAGACGGGAAACAAAGGACTCTGAATAAATCAGCTTGGTACCAGTTAGTGAAATCTTCCTAATTTTCAAAGGAGGCAACTTAAAATAGTATGATGCTGAAGTTTTTGTGTCATGCCGAGTGAAATAAGTGAATTTGTCTAAATAGTGTTTCGGGCTCCCCACTGGTGGTGTAGAACAATGTTCCCACTGTGTGAAATTAAATACTTATCTCTTCCTAGTAGCGTGGTGCAGGTAGTAATGTCCCCAGTTATTATAACAGAACATTTCCCCATAATTCATTGTGCTTCTATATACATCATCACTTCCAAACACTGAATAGTCCTTCATTTCAGTTAACATAGAATCAACTGTCTGGACATCCCAATCATCAGATACAACAAAAGGTGTAATGACATGTGCCATAGAAATTTTAAACACATATGGAATTTGAATGACCCTCAGTAGGCCTGTGTATATCAAATGGAACGTTGTCCCACACAATACCATCAAGAATTGGCACAGCTGAAATGTTCACAAGGGACAAGCCTCTTCGGACCTTATGTGAGGAATGAAATGGAGTCAAGACTTCATCCACAAGCTCAACCGAGGAGCGATCAGGAAGGTAATGACCATTTATGAGTAAAAAGAAAACAGTCACAAACCCAATCCATAGTAATAATGTAAAAAATGTCAAACTGAGCCAAAAATAGTTCCATGGGTGAATATAATAGTTATTTTTAAGCCATAGGTATAGCTTACGTGTCTTTGATACATTTTCAATTGCTGGAGTGAATGAGTCTGAAGAAAAGTCATCAATGTCAATGAAGTAACCAGAAGCAGTCTCTGCAAACACTGGAATGGGCGCATTACAGGTTGATTGATCCACATCATGTGGAGGCTCATTGTAGACGATGTCATCAGCCTGTTTTGTGTTTGTTTAAAAAACATCCAAATTTCGGGCAGGTGCTGTCATTGATGCAGTGACTGGAATCAGCAAGAGTTCATTTTCCGCCCTCCCCATGGTTGAGGAGGTGTTTGAAACATCATGGGACATTGGTAGATAGTCCGTAGTAGTGTTGTTAATTCTACTTTGAAGAGGTATGTCCTGTTGGGTAGTGAGAGAGAATTGGGGACCACCCAAGGGACCTCTGGGTCTACTGTGCAGGATCAGCCACATGGTGAATTTTGACATTATCAATGGAAACAAATCTGTTTGTTTTCGAACCAGGCAGTGATGGTATGATGACAGTTCTGGTACCTTGTAACCCCAAAACTGGGATTGGTGCTCTGTAAGATGGACCGAATTTCTTTTTCACAGCGATCTTCTCAGGTACCAGATCCCCGACTTTAGGAATCCAGCCAGTGGAAGTAGTTGGTAAATACCTTATTCCTAAGGTGGCAGCACTGGTGGATGATTTATCATCATGAAATTGCTGAAGCTCCTGTCAGACAGGGAGACGTTAATTTATGTCAAACGGTGTGTCTGCTGCCACCAAACCAGGGCCATCAAGATCTGGGACATACATAGGTTTCCCAAAGAGAACCTCAGAAGGAGTGCGCCCCCCCACACACCCTCTTGGCAGATTGTTCAGTGCTCTCTGGACCCCATATAGGTGATGAAGCCAACTGCAGCCAGAACCTAATACCCTGGCTGTTAAGGACTGCTTTAGTTTACGGTTCCACCTCTCCACGACCGAATTTCCCTTGGGATGGTATGGTGAGGAGTAATAGAAGTCAACACCCATCGTCCCCATGGTGTCCCTGAATGCCTTTGAGGCAAATGCAGGGCCCTGGTCTGAATGGAATGCCGCAACCGCATTTGTACCGACAAAGATCAGCAAGTCTTTTATAAAAGTTTGAGCGTCAGCTGACCGCTGTGGCCATACCTACAGGAATCTAGAACAAGAATCTACAGCGACTAAGATGTATTTATATGCACCATCAGGTTGTAGTGGACCGCAATGGTCCAGGTACACACATTGTAGTGGCCTGTTGGACACTAAGAGGGATGTCTGTGGTGGGCATTTTATATCAGAGCCCTTTATTTGCTGTCAAATATCACAACAAAGGACGTATCGATTTGTTTTTCTGCATAGACCTGACCATCCAAAATGTTTCGGTACGAGTGTTATTGTGGCCGAAATTCCAGTATGTGCAGAGGCAACACCCTCATGTGCTGCTTTTATTAGACCTAGTCTCTGGTCTTCGTTGGGGAATGCTCGAACTCCAACCCCAGGAATTGTTGCATAAGCAACATTCTGTGCACTGATGTGGTATGAATAATTTGTAGGGTATGATTTTGGGAGCGACTTGCCTAAAGCCGAAGCCTTCACTGCAGGCAGTATTTCATTATCCAATCTCGTCTGAGAACAGGTCACTGCAGCCACAGAAGCCGTAGCTACTGTGGATTTGGCTGCTTCATCAGCCAAAGTGTTACTGATAACGTGTACTCCTACACGCTGGTGGCCCAATGTGTGTACTACATGGACACATGATAGCTTATCCTTAAGATCAGCCACCTTCCCCCACAAAATTATGTGTTTTATAGTGTTCCCTTTGGAATCCCTAAACCAGTTCAGCTTCCAATGATTAAGATAATCATTGTAGGACTGGACGCAGTAATATGAATCACAGACTATACAAATCAGCATCCATTGCTCTGTGTGTTCCAGCGCTAAAAGGAGGGCTTTAAGTTCAGCAAGCTGATCTGTGCAGTCCCCTAGGGTCTGCGTGTAGGTATTATGAGGGTGGAAAACTCCATCCTTCATTACTCCACTCACTGCTGCGCAAGCAGCCGAATATTGATGTTTCGTACCTACAGCTGGTTGTGCTGAACCATCAGTATAAATGACAGCATGGGGTGGCTTCAGGCGTCAATATGGCGGTCGCAGTCTAAGAGTGCTCCGGACCTCTCCGTTATCCGCCACTAAAAGTCTCATTTGTCCGGCGTCCTGTCTGCCCCTGCTATGTACCTGTGCGCAGTGGAGGATCTGGAGAGGTGGCACGGAACCCTAGCGCTGTGGGGAGCAACTGAGGATCCGCTTCCAGTAAGGCCGGGTCCTTCGGCGCGGCCTAGAAGTGGGGTGTCAGCCCTCTGGAGGTGGCGGAGGGGTGGCTTAGAGCCTCCGCGCTCTGTTTCCCGATGGGACCTGGGCAGCGGGGGACAACTTCCAGCCCTGCGAGAAGCGGGTGAGGAGCAGGGCCCAGGGACACCATGGGAATAAGAGCAGAGCCCCAGAGAGACGAGGACTTGTGGTGGGCCGCATTGGGCTGCAGGGGCCATGCCCGTCCACATTGATAGCGCCACGTATGTGGGCCTCCTTGACGCCGGGTCCAAACCGAGGAGATCTGGCCCCCGGCCCACCCCGGGGCCCGCCGGGGCCGGCACAGAGGAGCGGAGTGACTAGCCGGAGAGGAGGACACTGCGCAGACCCCCCGGGGCCATGGAGGGCCTTGGTGGCTTCCCTGCCCGAACAGAGGTACATAGGCTGGGGGCGCAGATTTAGTGGTGTGGGGCAGGGTGAGAGCGGTGACACCACGGCCCCCGCGCTCGCCAGCCCCCTGTACCCAGACACTATCTGCGAGCTGGTGGGGGGGCCCTGAGAGGGGGAGGCAGTGGACCCAAGACACCGGCACTGGTGATAACCAATGGGACATGAAATGTGAGACTGAACGGCGACACTAATCCATAGACTGCAGAGTAGCGCCGACCCAGTTTGTGTAGGCCGGCCCCCGGTCCTGAGAAAGACCTTGCTGCATGCAGCCCCCCGCACACCCACCGTCCCCGGGTGACGGTACGGCCCTTTTGACTGGGCCCTGGAGCGCCCCCCCCAGTGCTGAGCAAACTTTGCCCTACCCCCAGGACAACCTTCGGAGGAGGCTCAATAGAGATCCGTGTGGGATCGTAACACCCCAGGCCCACGCAGCTACCATGGGGAAAGACAAAACCGGCAAACAGAAGCCGGTGTCCCAACAACGCATTGACCAGTTCACCACATAGACATCCTCCCACGGAGCATGCGGTACAATGCCAGAGATCCCTGTTGCGGAGGGTGTGAGCGCGATCCTGCAGGCCATTCAATCCTCACAGCTGGCAGTTGAAACAAAAATTGGGGAAATACAGGAGGATGTGGGCCTACTACGGCAGGACTGACGGACAGCGGTGGGCTGCATCAAGTCAGAGATCTGGTCTCCCAGGCAAAGGATGAGATCACAGATCTTAAAACCAAAGTCGCCCAGCTACTGACCCGCACTGGTGAGCTTCACCATAGAGCTGAAGATGCTGAAAATCGCTCCAGGCGCAACAACTTGCGATCGTTGGCTTTCTGGAGGGAGCGGGGGAGACCCTGGCAGTCGAGTATCTGGACCGCTGGATCAGATCCTGGGTCCCAGAGCAGTGACTGTCCCCCTAGTTTGCCGTCGAGCGGGCCCACAGAGCACGGGCTCCCAGACCCCCACCAGGAGGACCCAGACGGCGAATGATTGCAAGATTTCTCAATTTCAAGGACCGCAACACCATCCTCAGAGAAGCGCGAGCACGCCCAGATCTCCGCTGGGAAAACCATAGGATCCTTATCTTCCCAGACTATACCCGGGAAGTACAGGCCAAACGTCACTCCTATGAGGGAGTCAAGCAAAAGCTAAGGGCAATGCAGCTGACCTACATGCTCCTCTTTCGTGCACGTCTCAAGGTCCTTATGGACGGGAAGTCCTTCTTCTTTGACTCGCCCGAACGCGCGTGGGACTGGCTCACTGAAGAACACCATGTTGCTCGGAAAGGTCCCTCCCGACAAGAGGATAACATCGTGGGCCCCAGCAGTGTTGACTACTCAGGATTGGCGAAGTGGGCGCAGATGCACCCGGTCCCGTCGGAGGAGGCGGAGTGAACCGATCCACTAGCCTGTCAGGGAGGAACCATCGAATTCCTATCATCCGGGGGGATGGACCACGCAGGATGGCCCGGAAAGGAAGAGACTCACGTCTACCCTGGAGGACGATCACCTCAGCCAAACTCCCTTGCTACCATAAGGCACGGACTATATGGACCCTATGCGACTGGGGGGAGACCCCCTGTCTGGCAATCGACGCGGGACAAGGGGAAGCAATATTGCAGAACTCCGACTACATGGAGTTTCAGTTGTGTTAACATTTTTCTTTCAGTTGGTCACATCACGGCCCTAGGGCTCGCACACTACACATACCATTACCAGTTTCCCACATGCACCAGAACCCTCTAAACAGGTTCTTTCATGTAATGTTAATGGGCTCCTGGATAAAATCAAGAGATCTGCGGTCTTTAACACTCTCCGCCGCTTTGCCCCTTCCGTGGTCTTGCTCCAAGAGACACACTTACTTGGTACCAAGTGCCCTATGCTCGCACGGGGTGGGTATGACAGAGTCAACCACACGGGCTTCCCCAGGGGCTCTAGGGGGTGGCTATCCTGCTTCCCAGCTAGATCCGCAGGGGCGCTACGCAGCGGTGTCCTGCATGCTTGGTGGGTGCCCGGTCAACATCCTGAGCATCTACGCTCCCCCTGGAGCGTTTGAGCGATTCTTGGCAACTCTCCAGGAGGTGGTGGCGGGGCTTCTCCTGAGATTGACCATCTTGGGGTGAGATTTCAACTCCGTCATGAATCCGGAAATGGATATCACCAGACCCCCACCCACGAGCCGCTCGGCCCGGGCTTCCAGACTGAATCGTTGGGCAGACGGCCTGGGCCTTTGTGACGTGTGGCGGCTTTAGCACCCCAGAGCGCGGCAATATACGCATAGGTCGGCAGAGCACCACACCCATGCAAGAATAGACCTCCTCTTCGTGCCGGCCCTGGACGTATCTAGAGCCACGGGGACAGAGATACTGCCCCATGGGGTTTCAGATCACGCACCGCTCCTCATCCGAATAGATGACATAGACGCCACCCACCGCCCCCTGTGGCGGTTAAACGCCCGGCACTTATAAGATGGTGACTACACCCAAGCCCTAAGAGACCAGCTTATCCAATACTACACAAACAATTTAGGGTCAGTGCCGTCACCTGGCATAATCTGGGCCGCTTGTAAGACCACCTTCAGGGGGCAGGCCAAACATCTCCTCTGCATGCAAGAACACGCATGGAACCAACAGGTGTCAGACATTGATGCCCGGGTGCTACGACTTGAGCGACAACTCACCACCTCCACGCATAGCTCAGTAATGAGAAAACTAAACCTAATCAGAGAGGAAATCATGCAGTCTACTCTTAAAACAGCAAAACACATGTGGCGAGCCTCAATGGCCCACGTCTACGGGTGGGGGGACAAAAACAGAAAACTCTTGCACTGGTTCACGACTCGGCCCTTAGCAAACAGAGTTGTCCCCGAAGTTATCGACGGATTGGGTGCCATCTCCCGGGCACCCATGAGATTGTGCAAAGCTTTGCTACCTATTACACCAGACTTTGTGAGGAGCGGCCCAGACCCCTAACCGAGAGGGAAGCCCCCTTGCTGGGAGATGTGTCCTTCCCCAGAATCTCAGTAGTCGAGAGACAAGACCTCGATGAACCTATAGTGCTAGAGGAGGTCAAGACCGCTATCTCAGCTTTATCCGCGGGCAAGACCCCAGGCCCCGACGGGTTACTAGCGGAGCTTTATAGCAAGTGTAGCAACATCCTGGCCCCTCACTTACTGAGTGTGTTTGAGGAAGCTGAACAGTTGGGCGGTTTTCCACCGGGCCTCGACCAGGCCACCATTGTAGTGATCCCCAAGTCTAGCCCTCCCTCACAGCAGTGTTCTGCCTACCGCCCCATTTCACTTCTTAACACCGAAGTTAAGATACTGTCCATGATATTGGCCACCAGGGCTGAAGAGGGTGATATCATCATTGATACACCCAGATCAGTGTAGCTTTATGCCAGCTAGGAGCACTCGGCATTGCATTAGACGGTTGCATGCCGCACTGGCCCACCGTGGCTCCTTGACCCCTCCTCTGGCACTCCTCCTCCTAGACTTTGAAAAAGCATTTGATACAGTAGACTGGACGTGTCTTCACCAGGTACTTTTGAGCACCCGGTTTGGTCCTAAACTCAGAGGACTAGTGAAGCTCCTTTATTCTAATCCAACGGCTCGGATGCAGGTGAACAGGTTGTATCAGGCCCCTTCCCAATTTGCGGAGGAACCCACCAGGGGTGCCCTCTGTCCCTGCTTCTCTTCGCATTGGCGATGGAGTTACTTGCGAAGATTGTAAGGGAAGACACCTTGATTAATGGTTGGTCTTGGCCCACTGGACCGAAGACCACGTAGCGTTGTACACAGATGATGTACTCTTGTTACTGGCCAACCCCGCCAGTAGCAGACCCAGAGCCTTGCAGCTATTGGGGTTGTTCTCTGAAGCCTCCAGTCTGACACTCAACCCCTGTAAGTCTCTTCTGGATCCGTTGCACCACGCAAGGGATTGCTATGACTGGCAGAATAACATTTGTGTCCTGCGCCACAGCTTCCGGTACCTGGGGGTGACTGTGGCCCTTCTACCCGAATTAGCTTGGTTGCTTAACATTTCACCGCTCACCCGGAGGATCAAAGACGACCTCCATAGATGGCCTCTCAACATCCTGGGAAGGATAGCGCTATATAAAATGATGGTGCTACCTGGGTTCCTCTACCTGCTCCAAAATTTCCCATACCACATACCTAAGAGATGGTTTAAGGAAATGGACACAGGGGCGTGGCAATTCCTATGGTATAATACTCGCCCCCGGCTTGCGATCTGCACCTGTCAAGGAGAAGTGTATGAAGGAGGATTGGAAATGCCCAATCTCTATCTCTACTACCTAGCAATGCACTTGCTGGTGATCAATGACTGGTTGGGGGGCGGCTGGGTCATCCAGCATACCAACTTGAATTCCTGACTAATGGCTTCCCTGGCCTGACCAGGATGCTGTATGGCAACCCCCTGCAACGTAGGCTCCCAGAGGTGACAAGAGTGGTGCTGATGTTGTGGAGGGCGCAACAGGAAGTAACGGGATGGTGGCGATGGCTCACCCAACAAACCCCGCCACGGCATGGGACATGGCTGGGAGAGGTCTCTGTACTGGAAGGGTTTCAGAAATGAGACCTTATAGGTATTTCACTGTTAGGAGATGTCTGCGTGGGCTCCCACATGCGTCCTTCCAAGAGCTTCAATAGAAGTATTTGCTCACCGGTACTCAATTCTATAGATACCTACAACTCAGACCGGAGCTGAGCGTATATGTTCCAGCTGGCTCGACCCTCCCCGAATTTAGCCCAGCGGAACCCAAATCCTTGATGGGTGGTTTGGGCAAGGGGGGAGTGTCTCAAATATACTGCACCCTGGTCACTAATATAGCACAGCCATCAGTAGTCTCTGAGAGTGATGGGAGAACTGGCTGGGCCGTATACAGGACGAGGACTGGCGGGATGCCTTGATGGCCCCAAGAACCTTGACTATGATCATCCGCCTTCGTGTGGTGCAAACTTACTATCTGCACACAGCCTATCTCCCACCCAATAAAATGCATAAAGCAGGGCTCCTGCCCTGCGCAGACTGCCCCTGCTGTGCAGGCCCTAGCGCTGACTTCTATCATATGGTGTGGGGCTGCCCATACATAGCAACCTACTAGCGAGCGGTTATGGCTGAAATTTGCAGGATCCTGCAGGTGGAAGTGGAGGCTGCCCTTACTGCCGCTTTTGTTGGGTATCATGGAGGGAGTGGGGTCCAGTAGGGCATGTCTGGTGGAAAAAAGAGATATTGCAGCTGGCTGAAAGGCGAAGACGGCACCAGCACTTGTGAAATGGCGGCATGGGGTGGATTGGTGTGCTCAACAAGAAAAATTAGTATATGAAGCAAGAGGGTGCCCTGCTAAGTATGACAGAGTGTGGGGAAAGTGGACAGGGACACGGGATATCCGCTCAACTACTGTGACCTGTCCCTGACAAGTATAATCAGTATCGATCATGTGCTCATGTTAACTATGTGGGATTTGTATAATGCTATGCCTATGAAGTTTGGATGTGACCTTTTGTTTTTTTAATGTTGTTATGCAAAACGGATAAAGTTGCTTATAAAAAATTAAAAAATGACAGCATGATATCTGTCAAGTGGTAGGATATCTAGAGGAGCGGGGTACTCGTGTTCATACTGGAGATATTCTTGAGTCTGGAGTTTTGGGTCAAAGATGTAATCAACATCATTGGTGGTCAAGGAGGTAGCCCACTGAATCCATCGTGGATGTAGTGCTTTAGCGTTCGGAACGCTTGCTTTAGTAACAGCCACCAAGTCTGGTACTGGGGAACTGACAATAATGTGTTTTCCCTGGGCTAGTGGCCTCTCCTTTTGCCATTTGCCATTTGAACAGTAGTTAGATTTTTTCTGCAAAGCGGTGTTCTGCATTAGAATATAAGTGGGATTTATACATTATGGGCACTGTGTCACCCTCGTTGAAGGTGACATAAGTAAACCCAATGGCACCAGCTATTATTTTGATAACCAAATTTGTTTTGTTGTCTCATGTGTGCAAGTGTTTTGCTTCTAGCATGTCCTGTTGCAATTCCCTAAGGATGCGTGTGTGATCAACTGTCCAGTTTTTACTAGAAAAATCTGGACGTATTAAGTCATAAAGAGGCTTGATACGTTGTGCGTAGTAAGGAATGTATGTTCTGCCAAATTTTTAAAAGCCAAGTAGCAACTGTAGCTTCTTGAGCGTGTTAGGTGGGTGTAATTGTGCACATTTCTCTAGAAAGTGCGGGGCCAGGCTCTTCCCCTTGCTTGATAGCTCATATCCCAGGAACAATACACTGAGAAAGGCTATCTCACTTTCCTTAAAGTTACATTTGTAACCGAGGTCTGCATACCCAAACATTATCCAATCGACCATGACAAGATGAATGGTGACGTCGTCGTCTGTGAGACAGATGTTGTAAGGAAATGGCTCCCTGTTGCAGTTACCCTCCACTTTTTGCCTGATACTGATGCTGACTTGACTGAGAAGTGTGCTGGGGCCCTGCTAACCAGGCCCCAGCACCAGTGTTCTTTCACCTAAAATGTACCATTGTTTCCACAATTGGCACACCCAAGGCACACAGATAAGTCCCCTGTAAAAGGTACCAGTGGTACCAAGGGCCCTGTGACCAGGGAAGGTCTCTAAGGGCTGCAGCATATGTTGTGCCACCCTAAGGGACCCCTTACCTAACACATGCACACTGCCATTGTAGATTATCTTTTTCTCCCCACTAACACACACAAAGTCGACATGGCATCCCCCTCAGGATGCCCTGCCCACAAAATACTGCCTGTGGCATAGGTAAGTCACCCCTCTAGAAGGCCTTACAGCCCTAAGGCAGGTTGCACTATACCACAGGTGAGGGCATAGCTGCATGAGCAATATGCCCCTACAGTGTCTAAGTCCATTCTTAGACATTGTAAGTACAGTGTGGCCATATTAAGTATAGGGTCTGGGAGTTTGTCAAAAACGAACTCCACAGCTCCATAATGACTACACTGAATACTGGGACGTTTGGTATCAAACTTCTCACAGTAATAAACCCACACTGATGCCAGTGTTGGATTTATTAAAAAATGCACAGAGGGCATCTTAGAGATGCCCCCTGTATTTTACACAATTGTTCAGTGCAGGACTGACTGGTCTGTGCCAGCCTGCTGCTGAGAGACGAGTTTCTGACCCCATGTGGCGAGGGCCTTTGTGCTCTCTGAGGACAGAAACAAAAGCCTGCTCTGGGTGGAGGTGCTTCACACCTCCCCCCTGCAGGAACTGTAACACCTAGCATTGAGCCTCAAAGGATCAGGCTTCGTGTTAAAATGCCCCAGGGCACTCCAGCTAGTGGAGATGCCCGCCCCCCTGGACACAGCCCCCACTTTTGGCGGCAAGTCCAGGGGAGATAATGAGAAAAAACAAGGAGGAGTCACCCACCAGTCAGGACAGCCCCTAAGGTGTCCTGAGCTGAGGTGACCCCTGCCTTTAGAAATCCTCCATCTTGGTTTTCGAGGATTCCCCCAATAGGAAAAGGGAGGTGCCCCCCTCCCCTCATGGAGGAGGCACAAAGAGGGTGTAGCCACCCTCAAGGACAGTAGCCATTGGCTACTGCCCTCCCAGACCTAAACACACCCCTAAATTCAGTATTTAGGGGCTCCCCAGAACCTAGGAAACTAGATTCCTGCAATCTAAAGACGAAGAAGGACTGCTGACCAGAAAGCCCTGCAGAGAAGACGGAGACACCAACTGCTTTGGCCCTAGCCCTACCGGCCTGTCTCCCCACTTCAAGAAAAACTGCAACAGCAACGCATTCCCCAGGGTCCAGCGACCTCTGAAGCCTCAGAGGACTACCCTGCATCTAAAAGGACCAAGAACTCCCGAGGACAGCGGCTCTGCTCCAAAGAAGAAACAACTTTGCAACAAAGAAACAAACTTTAAAGGACTGCACGTTTCCCGCCGGAAGCGGGAGACTTTCCATTCAGCGCCCGACGCCCCCGGCTCGACCTGCGGAGAAACAACACTACAGGGAGGACTCCCCGGCGACTGCGACCCTGTGAGTAGCCAGAGTTGACCCCCCTGAACCTCCCCCAGCGACGCCTGCAGAGGGAATCCAGAAGCTCCCCCTGACCGCGATTGCCTGCTTCTAAGAACCCGACGCCTGGTAAAGACACTGCACCTGCAGCCCCCAGGACCTGAAGGATCCGACCTCCAGTGCAGAAGTGACCCCTAGATGGCCCTCTCCCTTGCCCAGGTGGTGGCTACCCCGAGGAGCCCCCCACTTGCCTGCCTGCTTCGCTGAAGAGACCCCCGGGTCTCCCATTGAACTCCATTGCAAACCCGACGACTGTCTGCACTCTGCACCCAGCCGCCCCGTGCCGCTGAGGGTGTACTTTTTGTGCTGACTTGTGTCCCCCCCGGTGCCCTACAAAACCCCCCTGGTCTGCCCTCCAAAGACGCGGGTACTTACCTGCTGGCAGACTGGAACCGGGGCACCCCCTTTTCCATTGAAGCCTATGTGTTATGGGCACCACTTTGACCTCTGCACCTGACCGGCCCTGAGCTGCTGGTGTGGTAACTTTGGGATTGCCCTGAACCCCCAACAGTGGCCTACCTTGGACCCAACTTTGAACCCTGTAGGTGGTTTACTTACCTGCAAAACTAACAAATATTTACCTCCGCCAGGAAGTGTTGAAAATTGCACTGTCTAGTTTTAAAATAGCTTATTGCCATTTTTGTCAAAACTGTACATGCTATTTTGCTGATTCAAAGTTCCTATGATACCTGAGTGAAGTACCTTTCATTTAAAGTATTGATTGTAAATCTTGAACCTGTGGTTCTTAAAATAAACTAAGAAAATATATTTTTCTATATAAAAACCTATTGGCCTGGAATTGTCTTTGACTGTGTGTTCCTCATTTATTGCCTGTGAGTGTACAACAAATGCTTGACACTAGCCTCTGATAAGCTTACTGCTCGACCACACTACCACAAAATAGAGCATTAGAATGATCTCTTTTTGCCACTATCTTACCTCTAAGGGGAACCCTTGGACTCTGTGCATGCTATTTCTTACTTTGAAATAGTACATACAGAGCCAACTTCCTACAGATGTCATCCATATAGGATAGTGCCTCGGGATCAAGATCCAGTAATATTGTTGTGATACAGGCTGAGAACAGTCCTGGACTTTTCTTGTAGCCTCGGGGCAAACGGCAAAAGCGTTTCTGTGAGCCAAATGAGAATACACTCAGGTTCTGAATTTCTTGCACTAAGTTTTGGCAGAAAAACCTGTTGGATATACCTAACGTTGTTTTGTACTTTTTTCGTACTAAATTGTTGATAAGTGCTGTGCTATGTGAATTTTGTATAGCGTATGTGTGTGTATGACTTTTTCTGTGTCTATAATCTAAGACTATTCTGAGCGAATGGTCAGGTTTTGCAACTGGGAATAAGGGGTTATTCATTGCAGAGGCACACGGCTCAATTGCTCCCTGATAGTCTAGCTGAGTGAGGATCTCCCTCACCGGAGCTTTTGCTTTGTGTTTAACAGGGTATTGTGGCTGAGGTTGGGGTGTGGACCTGATAGGTATTATATGACAAGAAGAATCCTTTCCCAACCTACATGTTTGCGGTATAGTGCAGAAGCCTGCACTGAAGCTCTATCGACAGCGAAGGCTTGTTTTACCGCCTCTGGAACAAGTTTAGATAAAGAAGGCAAAATTACATCTTCCCCATGTGGGAGCTTACGGACGTGTTCAGGTGGCCAGTCTCTTTCGGCCAATAGGATATCACAATTAAGTTCATACCCGAAAATTACTTAAATAGCGTGTTCTATGTCTCCCTCAAGTTGAATTTTTAAATCTTATACCCTATCAGGTGGGAGGACAGCTCCGTCTGCTGTTTCAACTGCAATGAAATAGCTAGTTGCTGTTGCATCCAGATGACCTTTCAGACTCTGGCGACATTGTAGTAAAGTACCATCTTGCCTGGCATGTTACCCCCATTTTTCACTGTATATATGTTGTTTTAGTTGTATGTGTCACTGGGACCCTGGTAACCCAGGGCCCCAGTGCTCATAAGTGTGCCTGAATGTGTTACCTGTGTAGTGACTAACTGTCTCACTGAGGCTCTGCTAATCAGAACCTCAGTGGTTATGCTCTCTCATTTCTTTCCAAATTGTCACTAACAGGCTAGTGACCATTTTTACCAATTTACATTGGCTTACTGGAACACCCTTATAATTCCCTAGTATATGGTACTGAGGTACCCAGGGTATTGGGGTTCCAGGAGATCCCTATGGGCTGCAGCATTTCTTTTGCCACCCATAGGGAGCTCTGACAATTCTTACACAGGCCTGCCACTGCAGCCTGAGTGAAATAACGTCCACGTTATTTCACAGCCATTTTACACTGCACTTAAGTAACTTATAAGTCACCTATATGTCTAACCTTTACCTGGTAAAGGTTAGGTGCAAAGTTACTTAGTGTGAGGGCACCCTGGCACTAGCCAAGGTGCCCCCACATTGTTCAGAGCCAATTCCCTGAACTTTGTGAGTGCGGGGACACCATTACACGCGTGCACTACATATAGGTCACTACCTATATGTAGCTTCACAATGGTAACTCCGAATATGGCCATGTAACATGTCTATGATCATGGAATTGCCCCCTCTATGCCATCCTGGCATAGTTGGCACAATCCCATGATCCCAGTGGTCTGTAGCACGGACCCTGGTACTGCCAAACTGCCCTTCCTGGGGTTTCACTGCAGCTGCTGCCAACCCCTCAGACAGGCATCTGCCCTCCTGGGGTCCAGCCAGGCCTGGCCCAGGATGGCAGAACAAAGGACTTCCTCTGAGAGAGGGTGTTACACCCTCTCCCTTTGGAAAATGGTGTGAAGGCAGGGGAGGAGTAGCCTCCCCCAGCCTCTGGAAATGCTTTCTTGGGCACAGATGTGCCCAATTCTGCATAAGCCAGTCTACACCGGTTCAGGGGACCCCTTAGCCCTGCTCTGGCGCGAAACTGGACAAAGGAAAGGGGAGTGACCACTCCCCTGACCTGCACCTCCCCTGGGAGGTGTCCAGAGCTCCTCCAGTGTGCTCCAGACCTCTGCCATCTTGGAAACAGAGGTGCTGCTGGCACACTGGACTGCTCTGAGTGGCCAGTGCCACCAGGTGACGTCAGAGACTCCTTCTGATAGGCTCCTTCAGGTGTTGCTAGCCTATCCTCTCTCCTAGGTAGCCAAACCCTCTTTTCTGGCTATTTAGGGTCTTTGTCTCTGGGGAAACTTTAGATAACGAATGCAAGAGCTCATCCGAGTTCCTCTGCATCTCTCTCTTCACCTTCTGCCAAGGAATCGACTGCTGACCGCGCTGGAAGCCTGCAAACCTGCAACATAGTAGCAAAGACGACTACTGCAACTCTGTAACGCTGATCCTGCCGCCTTCTCGACTGTTTTCCTGCTTGTGCACGCTGTGGGGGTAGTCTGCCTCCTCTCTGCACGAGAAGCTCCGTAGAAATCTCCCGTGGGTCGACGGAATCTTCCCCCTGCAACCGCAGGCACCAAAAAGCTGCATTACCGGTCCCTTGGGTCTCCTCTCAGCACGACGAGCGAGGTCCCTCGAATCCAGCGACTCTGTCCAAGTGACCCCCACAGTCCAGTGACTCTTCAGTCCAAGTTTGGTGGAGGTAAGTCCTTGCCTCACCTCGCTGGGCTGCATTGCTGGGAACCGCGACTTCCGCAGCTACTCCGGCCCCTGTGCACTTCCGGCGGAAATCCTTTGTGCACAGCCAAGCCTGGGTCCACGGCACTCTAACCTGCATTGCACGACTTTCTAAGTTGGTCTCCGGCGACGTGGGACTCCTTTGTGCGACTTCGGGTGAGCACCGTTTCATGCATCCTCGTAGTGCCTGTTTCTGGCACTTCTCCGAGTGCTACCTGCTGCTGAGAGGGCTCCTTGTCTTGCTCGATGTCCCCTCTCTCTCCTGGTCCAATTTGCGACCTCCTGGTCCCTCCAGGGCCACAGCAGCATCCAAGAACGCTAACTGCACGATTTGCAGCTAGCAAGGCTTGTTGGCGTTCTTTCGGCGGGAAAACACTTCTGCACGACTCTCCACGGCGAGAGGGTTCCGTCCACCAAAGGGGAAGTCTCTAGCCCTTTTCGTTCCTGCAGAAACCTCAGCTTCTTCTGTCCAGTAGAAGCTTCTTTGCATCCACAGCTGGCATTTCTTGGGCATATGCCCATCTCCGACTTGCTTGTGACTTTTGGACTTGGTCCCCTTGTTTCACAGGTACCCTAGATTGGAAATCCACAGTTGTTGCATTGTTGGTTTGTGTCTTTCCTGCATTATTCCTCTAACACGACTTCTTTGTCCTTAGGGGAACTTTAGTGCACTTTGCACTCACTTTTCAGGGTCTTGGGGAGGGTTATTTTTCTAACTCTCACTATTTTCTAATAGTCCCAGCGACCCTCTACAAGGTCACATAGGTTTGGGGTCCATTCGTGGTTCGCATTCCACTTTTGGAGTATATGGTTTGTGTTGCCCCTATCCCTATGTTTCCCCATTGCATCCTATTGTAGCTATACATTGTTTGCACTGTTTTCTAAGACTATACTGCATATTTTTGCTATTGTGTATATATATCTTGTGTATATTTCCTATCCTCTCACTGAGGGTACACTCTAAGATACTTTGGCATATTGTCATAAAAATAAAGTACCTTTATTTTTAGTATAACTGTGTATTGTGTTTTCTTATGATATTGTGCATATGACACTAAGTGGTACTGTAGTAGCTTCACACGTCTCCTAGTTCAGCCTAAGCTGCACTGCTAAGCTACCATTATCTATCAGCCTAAGCTGCTAGACACCCTATACACTAATAAGGGATAACTGGGCCTGGTGCAAGGTGCAAGTACCCCTTGGTACTCACTACAAGCCAGTCCAGCCTCCTACATTGGTTGTGCAGCGGTGGGATAAGTGCTTTGAGACTACTTACCACTCTTGTCATTGTACTTTTCATAAGAGAAAAATATACAAAACAAGGTCAGTGTATATACACATAGCCAAAAAGTTTAGCATTTCCTCTTTTCACTCTTTTCTAAGTGCTGAAAAGTACTTCTAACTTTCTAAAAAGTTCTAAAAAGTTTAAAAAGTTTTTTTTCTCTGTCTTTCTAAAAGCTCTGACAAACTTTTTATCTTTTACTATCACTTTAACTCTCTCTAAAAATGTCTGGCACAGGCCAAAATGTTGATCTGTCCAAACTTGCATATGACCACCTTAGCTGGAAAGGAGCAAGGAGTCTCTGTGTAGAGAGAGGTTTGAGTGTAGGGAAGAATCCTTCCTTGGAACTGTTACTTAACATGCTTAGAGAACAGGATAAGGCTAGAAGTGCCCCATCTGTTGAAAAAGTAGCTAATGGTTCTCAATCTGATCCAGGGACTCCCCCAGGAAAAGATTCAGGAAAGAAACTTCCTAGCCTGCCCATTACTAGACAGTCTAGCATAGTTGGTAATGATGATGAGCCACACCATATAAATAGTGTTGTCTCACATCATAGCAAAAGCATTTATTCTCACCATACTGGTAGTGATGTTTCTGTTAGCCAAGCTGTTAGGGTGGCTTCTGTAAGGGACAGGTCTCCTTCTGTCCATTCTCACCATACTTCTGTTTCAAGGCATGTCCCTCCCACCCACCCTGATGACAGATTGTTAGAAAGGGAGCTCAATAGATTGAGAGTGGAACAAACCAGACTGAAGCTCAAGAAGCAACTGCTGGATTTGGATAGACAGACTTTAGAAGTAGAGAAGGAGAGACAGAAGTTGGGTTTAGAAACCCATGGTGGCAGCAGCAGTATTCCCCATAGTCATCCTGCAAAAGAGCATGATTCCAGGAATCTGCACAAGATAGTTCCCCCTTATAAGGAGGGGGATGACATTAACAAGTGGTTTGCTGCACTTGAGAGGGCCTGTGTTGTACAGGATGTCCCTCAAAGGCAGTGGGCCGCTATCCTATGGCTATCATTTAGTGGAAAAGGTAGGGATAGGCTCCTTACTGTGAAAGAAAATGATGCTAATAATTTCCAAGTTCTTAAGAATGCACTCCTGGATGGTTATGGCTTAACCACTGAACAATACAGGATAAAGTTCAGAGAGACCAAACAGGAGTCTTCACAAGACTGGGTTGATTTCATTGACCATTCAGTGAAGGCCTTGGAGGGGTGGTTACATGGCAGTAAAGTTACTGATTATGACAGCCTGTATAACTTGATCCTGAGAGAGCATATTCTTAATAATTGTGTGTCTGATTTGTTGCACCAGTACTTGGTGGACTCTGATCTGACCTCTTCCCAAGAATTGGGAAAGAAGGCAGACAAATGGGTCAGAACAAGGGTGAACAGAAAAGTTGATACAGGGGGTGACAAAGATGGCAACAAAAAGAAGGATGGTAAGTCTTCTGACAAGGGTGGGGACAAATCTAAAAATGAGTCTTCATCAGGCCCACAAAAACACTCTGGTGGGGGTGGTGGGCCCAAATCCTCTTTTAATCAGAACAAGGAAAAGAAACCATGGTGCTATTTATGTAAAATAAAAGGCCATTGGACAACAGATCCCAGTTGTCCAAAGAAAGGCACCAAGCCTCCTACCACTACAACCCCTACTGCTACACCTAGTGTCCCTACTAATAGCAGTGGTGGTGGGAGCAAACCTACTAATAGCCAATCCAAGGGAGTAGCTGGGCTCACTATTGGTAACTTAGTTGGGGTTGGCCTTGTTAGGGAGGCCACAGAGGCTGTGTTAGTCTCTGAGGGGGCTATTGATTTAGCCACCTTAGTTGCTTGTCCCCTTAATATGGATAAGTACAAGCAGCTACCCCCAATAAATGGTGTTGAGGTTCAGGCCTACAGGGACACTGGTGCCAGTGTGACTATGGTCATAGAGAAACTGGTCCACCCTGAACAACACCTACTTGGTCACCAGTACCAAGTAACCAATGCTCACAACAACACACTTAGCCACCCCATGGCTGTTGTAAATCTCAACTGGGGGGGGGTTACTGGTCCAAAGAAAGTTGTGGTAGCTTCAGATTTACCTGTAGACTGTCTATTAGGGAATGATTTGGAGACATCAGCTTGGTCAGATGTGGAGTTGGAGGCCCATGCAGCAATGCTGGGCATCCCAGGGCATATTTTTGCTTTGACAAGGGCTCAGGCCAAAAAGCAAAAAGGACAGGGAAGCTTGGATCCTGGAACAATGGACCAAGTGCTCCCTAAAGCTAGGGCTAGTAGAAGCAAAACACTTCCTACTATCCCTCCCTCTACAGTGGATTCAACTTCAGAGGAAGAAGAATTCCCTCCCTGTGCAGAACCTACACCAGAGGAGCTGGAAGCAGATACTGCTGAGCTTTTGGGTGAAGGGGGGCCTGCCAGAGAGGAGCTGAGTGTGGCACAGCAAACCTGTCCCACATTAGAGGGTCTCAGACAGCAAGCTGTCAAACAGGCTAATGGGGATGTCAGTGACTCTCACAGAGTTTACTGGGAGGACAACCTCCTGTACACTGAGCATAGGGATCCTAAACCTGGAGCTGCCAGGAGATTAGTGATTCCTCAGGAGTACAGAAAGTTCCTCCTAACCCTGGCACATGACATTCCCCTAGCTGGGCACCTGGGTCAAATGAAAACTTGGGACAGACTGGTTCCATTGTTTCATTGGCCTAGGATGTCTGAGGACACAAAGGAATTTTGTAAGTCCTGTGAAACCTGTCAAGCCAGTGGCAAGACAGGTGGCACCCCAAAGGCACCCCTTATTCCACTGCCTGTGGTTGGGGTTCCCTTTGAAAGGGTAGGGGTTGACATAGTTGGCCCCCTTGACCCTCCTACTGCTTCAGGCAATAGAGTTATCTTGGTGGTAGTGGACCATGCCACAAGATATCCTGAAGCTATTCCTTTAAGGACCACTACAGCACCTGCAGTGGCAAAGGCCCTCCTGGTAATATTTTCCAGGGTGGGCTTCCCAAAGGAAGTGGTATCAGACAGGGGAAGCAATTTCATGTCTGCATACTTAAAGGCCATGTGGAAGGAGTGTGGTGTAACGTACAAGTTCACAACACCCTATCATCCACAAACAAATGGACTGGTGGAGAGATTTAATAAAACTCTCAAAGGCATGATTATGGGTCTCCCTGAAAAACTCTGCAGGAGATGGGATATCCTTCTACCATGCCTCCTTTTTGCCTACAGGGAGGTACCCCAGAAAGGAGTGGGCTTCAGCCCCTTTGAACTTCTTTTTGGACATCCTGTTAGGGGTCCACTCACACTTGTAAAGGAGGGTTGGGAACAACCTTTAAAAGCTCCTAAGCAGGATATTGTGGATTATGTACTTGGCCTCAGATCAAGAATGGCTGAGTACATGAAAAAGGCCAGTAAAAACCTTCAGGCCAGCCAAGAGCTCCAGAAGCAATGGCATGAGCAGAAGGCTGTTTTGGTTCAGTACCAACCAGGGCAGAAAGTGTGGGTCTTGGAGCCTGTGGCCCCAAGAGCACTCCAAGATAAATGGAGTGGACCCCACACAATTGTTGAAAAGAAGGGAGAAGTCACCTATTTAGTTGACTTAGGCACTGCCAGGATTCCCCTTAGGGTGCTCCATGTCAACCGCCTGAAACCCTACTATGACAGGGCTGATCTCACCCTGCTCATGGCAACTGATGAGGGACAGGAAGAAGACAGTGATCCTCTACCTGATCTCTTCTCTTCCACAGAACAAGATGCTCTGGTGGAAGGTGTAGTTTTGGCTGATTGTCTTACTGCTGAGCAGAAAGACAATTGCATAAATCTCCTAGATCAATTCTCTGAACTCTTCTCTACTGTGCCAGGTACCACTTCTTGGTGTGAGCACACTATAGATACTGGAGACAGCTTGCCTGTCAAAAGTAAGATCTATAGGCAGCCTGACCATGTCAGGGACTGCATAAAGCAAGAGGTCCAGAAAATGTTAGAACTAGGAGTGGTTGAGCACTCTGACAGTCCATGGGCTTCTCCTGTGGTACTGGTACCAAAACCCCATTCCAAAGATGGAAAGAAGGAAATGCGGTTTTGTGTAGACTATAGAGGTCTCAACTTGGTAACCAAAACTGATGCTCACCCTATACCCAGGGCAGATGAGCTCATAGATACACTGGCATCTGCCAAGTATCTAAGCACTTTTGACTTGACTGCAGGGTATTGGCAGATCAAATTGTCAGAAGATGCTAAACCTAAGACTGCATTTTCAACCATTGGAGGACCTTACCAGTTTACTGTAATGCCTTTTGGTTTGAAAAATGCACCTGTCACTTTTCAGAGGTTGGTGAACACAGTCCTGCAAGGGCTGGAAGCTTTCAGTGCAGCATATTTGGACGATATAGCTGTCTTTAGCTCCAGCTGGGATGATCACCTGGTCCACCTATGGAAAGTTTTAGAGGCCCTGCAAAAGGCAGGCCTCACTATCAAGGCTTCAAAGTGCCAGATAGGGCAGGGTAAGGTGGTTTATCTGGGACACCTTGTTGGTGGGGAACAGATTGCACCACTTCAGGGGAAAATCCAAACAATTATTGATTGGGTTCCCCCTACCACTCAGACTCAGGTGAGAGCCTTCCTAGGCCTCACTGGGTATTACAGGAGGTTCATTAAGAACTATGGCTCCATTGCAGCCCCTCTTAATGACCTCACATCCAAGAAAATGCCTAAAAAGGTATTATGGACAGCAAACTGTCAGAAAGCTTTTGAGGAGCTGAAGCAGGCCATGTGCTCTGCACCTGTCCTGAAAAGCCCTTGTTACTCTAAAAAATTCTATGTCCAAACTGATGCATTTGAATTAGGAGTAGGGGCAGTCCTATCACAACTTAATTCTGAGGGCCAGGATCAACCTGTTGCTTTTATTAGTAAGAGGTTGACCCCTAGAGAAAAGCGTTGGTCTGCCATTGAGAGGGAGGCCTTTGCTGTGGTCTGGGCACTGAAGAAGTTGAGGCCATACCTGTTTGGCACTCACTTCATTGTTCAGACAGACCACAAACCTCTACTTTGGCTAAAACAAATGAAAGGTGAAAATCCTAAATTGTTGAGGTGGTCCATATCCCTACAGGGAATGGACTATACAGTGGAACATAGACCTGGGAGTAGCCACTCCAATGCAGATGGACTCTCCAGATATTTCCACTTAGACAATGAAGACTCATCAGGTCATGGCTAGTCTTATTGTCCTTCGTTTGGGGGGGGGTTGTGTAGGAAAGTACCATCTTGCCTGGCATGTTACCCCCATTTTTCACTGTATATATGTTGTTTTAGTTGTATGTGTCACTGGGACCCTGTTCACCAGGGCCCCAGTGCTCATAAGTGTGCCTGAATGTGTTACCTGTGTAGTGACTAACTGTCTCACTGAGGCTCTGCTAATCAGAACCTCAGTGGTTATGCTCTCTCATTTCTTTCCAAATTGTCACTGACAGGCTAGTGACCATTTTTACCAATTTACATTGGCTTACTGGAACACCCTTATAATTCCCTAGTATATGGTACTGAGGTACCCAGGGTATTGGGGTTCCAGGAGATCCCTATGGGCTGCAGCATTTCTTTTGCCACCCATAGGGAGCTCTGACAATTCTTACACAGGCCTGCCACTGCAGCCTGAGTGAAATAACGTCCACGTTATTTCACAGCCATTTTACACTGCACTTAAGTAACTTATAAGTCACCTATATGTCTAACCTTTACCTGGTAAAGGTTAGGTGCAAAGTTACTTAGTGTGAGGGCACCCTGGCACTAGCCAAGGTGCCCCCACATTGTTCAGAGCCAATTCCCTGAACTTTGTGAGTGCGGGGACACCATTACACGCGTGCACTACATATAGGTCACTACCTATATGTAGCTTCACAATGGTAACTCCGAATATGGCCATGTAACATGTCTATGATCATGGAATTGCCCCCTCTATGCCATCCTGGCATAGTTGGCACAATCCCATGATCCCAGTGGTCTGTAGCACAGACCCTGGTACTGCCAAACTGCCCTTCCTGGGGTTTCACTGCAGCTGCTGCTGCTGCCAACCCCTCAGACAGGCATCTGCCCTCCTGGGGTCCAGCCAGGCCTGGCCCAGGATGGCAGAACAAAGGACTTCCTCTGAGAGAGGGTGTTACACCCTCTCCCTTTGGAAAATGGTGTGAAGGCAGGGGAGGAGTAGCCTCCCCCAGCCTCTGGAAATGCTTTCTTGGGCACAGATGTGCCCAATTCTGCATAAGCCAGTCTACACCGGTTCAGGGACCCCTTAGCCCTGCTCTGGCGCGAAACTGGACAAAGGAAAGGGGAGTGACCACTCCCCTGACCTGCACCTCCCCTGGGAGGTGTCCAGAGCTCCTCCAGTGTGCTCCAGACCTCTGCCATCTTGGAAACAGAGGTGCTGCTGGCACACTGGACTGCTCTGAGTGGCCAGTGCCACCAGGTGACGTCAGAGACTCCTTCTGATAGGCTCCTTCAGGTGTTGCTAGCCTATCCTCTCTCCTAGGTAGCCAAACCCTCTTTTCTGGCTATTTAGGGTCTCTGTCTCTGGGGAAACTTTAGATAACGAATGCAAGAGCTCATCCGAGTTCCTCTGCATCTCTCTCTTCACCTTCTGCCAAGGAATCGACTGCTGACCGCGCTGGAAGCCTGCAAACCTGCAACATAGTAGCAAAGACGACTACTGCAACTCTGTAACACTGATCCTGCCGCCTTCTCGACTGTTTTCCTGCTTGTGCACGCTGTGGGGGTAGTCTGCCTCCTCTCTGCACCAGAAGCTCCGTAGAAATCTCCCGTGGGTCGACGGAATCTTCCCCCTGCAACCGCAGGCACCAAAAAGCTGCATTACCGGTCCCTTGGGTCTCCTCTCAGCACGACGAGCGAGGTCCCTCGAATCCAGCGACTCTGTCCAAGTGACCCCCACAGTCCAGTGACTCTTCAGTCCAAGTTTGGTGGAGGTAAGTCCTTGCCTCACCTCGCTGGGCTGCATTGCTGGGAACCGCGACTTTTGCAGCTACTCTGGCCCCTGTGCACTTCCGGCGGAAATCCTTTGTGCACAGCCAAGCCTGAGTCCACGGCACTCTAACCTGCATTGCACGACTTTCTAAGTTGGTCTCCGGCGACGTGGGACTCCTTTGTGCGACTTCCGGTGAGCACCGTTTCACGCATCCTTGTAGTGCCTATTTCTGGCACTTCTCCGAGTGCTACCTGCTGCTGAGAGGGCTCCTTGTCTCGCTCGATGTCCCCTCTCTCTCCTGGTCCAATTTGCGACCTCCTGGTCCCTCCAGGGCCACAGCAGCATCCAAAAACGCTAACTGCACGATTTGCAGCTAGCAAGGCTTGTTGGCATTCTTTCGGCGGGAAAACACTTTTGCACGACTCTCCACGGCGAGAGGGTTCCGTCCACCAAAGGGGAAGTCTCTAGCCCTTTTCGTTCCTGCAGAAACCTCAGCTTCTTCTGTCCAGTAGAAGCTTCTTTGCATCCACAGCTGGCATTTCTTGGGCATATGCCCATCTCCGACTTGCTTGTGACTTTTGGACTTGGTCCCCTTGTTTCACAGGTACCCTAGATTGGAAATCCACAGTTGTTGCATTGTTGGTTTGTGTCTTTCCTGCATTATTCCTCTAACACGACTTCTTTGTCCTTAGGGGAACTTTAGTGCACTTTGCACTCACTTTTCAGGGTCTTGGGGAGGGTTATTTTTCTAACTCTCACTATTTTCTAATAGTCCCAGCGACCCTCTACAAGGTCACATAGGTTTGGGGTCCATTCGTGGTTCGCATTCCACTTTTGGAGTATATGGTTTGTGTTGCCCCTATCCCTATGTTTCCCCATTGCATCCTATTGTAGCTATACATTGTTTGCACTGTTTTCTAAGACTATACTGCATATTTTTGCTATTGTGTATATATATCTTGTGTATATTTCCTATCCTCTCACTGAGGGTACACTCTAAGATACTTTGGCATATTGTCATAAAAATAAAGTACCTTTATTTTTAGTATAACTGTGTATTGTGTTTTCTTATGATATTGTGCATATGACACTAAGTGGTACTGTAGTAGCTTCACACGTCTCCTAGTTCAGCCTAAGCTGCTCTGCTAAGCTACCATTATCTATCAGCCTAAGCTGCTAGACACCCTATACACTAATAAGGGATAACTGGGCCTGGTGCAAGGTGCAAGTACCCCTTGGTACTCACTACAAGCCAGTCCAGTCTCCTACAGACATATCGTGACCTCTGCTGCGCTGTCTAACAGTGTCACTGCCCACCTCTTGTTCTTCAGCAATGCTCTCAAGTGCACTGGCATTTTTAATTGACAGTGCTGCCACCTTTTTCTTTTTAAACTGTGGCTTTTGTTGTGGAGACTTATCTTCTTTTTTGTCTGCAGACTGCGGCGAGTCTTTCTTTTGTTTCATGTATTCAGGACGTCGATCAGGACTGCCCCCTCTCCTGCTACGTCTATCCGGTGCGTCCTGAAAGGAATGAGAGGGATGTGAATCAGTATATCTGTCAGGAGTTTTTATACTTTCCCTATTTTTTAGAGTGTATCTCCTTTGGAGGTCTCCAGATGTGGAGAATCTGCTCTCCTATTTCGTCTATCATTAAATTGTTTTTGTTTGTCCCAGCGCTTCTTGGTGTTTTCTTGTTTTTGTTTAGCACCATCTTTAGTGGTGGTACTTTGTATCTTATGCTTTCTTGGTTTGACTCCCAAATCATCTCGTCCTATACTAGTATAGGTGTCGGAAATGACTCTCGGTAGCTCTCTCTCCTGGTCCAAATGTAGAATCTCCTGGAGACGCTGGCGTATAGCCAGGGCTACCGCTTCCCTTTTGATATTGCTGAGTATTATTGAGGAGACTGCTTCGAAGTTACGCATTAGTTGCATCCCCAAATCTAGGGCTGGTGCAGCCCGTGTTCATTCTGTATTTGTTTGAACACTTCTGGTAAATTAGCAAGTGTCGGGGTACCATGTGTGGTAGTATATATTGCAGTGAAGATTGTACCCCATGTGGTACGGTCATCCACTGGGGAACCATCCCGAAATGCAACCATATGGTGAGAACTCTGTTTCTCCTGTGGTCCCGTATGAAGAAACACAGCTTCCAGATGATTTTTTTTCTGGGCTATCCAGAACGGTATTCTCTCCTGTTCTGTGGGTACTTTACCCATAATGGTGTGTACTGTTTGTGGATTAATCCCAGTAGCCAATTGGTATCCAGCAGGCGCTGGTGTTGCTGGACACGCTGGTGTTGTATTCAATGTTCGCATTACGAACTGAATTAGTCATCTGTATATGTTACTAATTCAAGATATAAATCTCGCAGGTCTGCTGCCTTCATGCTTTGTACATCCGGGTGAGGTGTATATGTGGCGAACATGGGCCACGTTGGTCCGTCATTGCCTTAAGGACCTAACCTCACGCATTGTATCACATGTGGTAGGGCGCCTTCGAACCAGTTCTGAAGCTCGTGATATGAGAGTGGAATTTCATGATACTGGTATGCTCGGTACCGTGGAGGTACATTAGTTATTCCATATGTGTGGAATGTGACTGATCTATTGTCTTCCTGAGGAAAGGTGACCCAGGAGTAAAATGTTTCTGTTAGGTATGCTTCATTAGCTTCTACTATGAAAGTAACATCCCCGCCCTCATCTGTTCAGCCATGTGCCTAGATGTAATGTTAATGCTTGTCTAGCATTCTAAGGAATGTCTATGGCATTAGCCATATTGAAAAATGGGTGAAGAGCTGGAACAGCAAGTGGGGAGTATAGTCCTTTTATGAGTTTGAGCTCGAACAACCTACAGCCTAATTTAGTGATCCCTGTTCAGCTGAGGAGGATCTTCCCTAAGACCACGGACGTCTCTGTTTAATGGTACTTAGGGTACCTGTAGTATGTGAGACTGTGATATTCGGGGTATCCGTAAATTAGTGATTAAACATCATTGTTGGTGGCACCATGTCGTAGTTTGACTCTTGCTCTAGGCAAGACTGCTGATTTAGGATGACAGTACCTATGTTTGTAGACAACTATGCCAATCCGACAACAAAACACAACTGTCGTCCCAACCCTTCCGACTCACAAGCAGCACCTCACCTAAACCCCAAATGGTTAGAGGTGATCTGTGGCAGTCTTTACCCATGGATTCAAAAGCGTGACATCTCAGGGGATATCATGGTTAAACAGAGAGTACCCCTTTCTCACATCAACAACAAGTCTCAATCATACACAGGCAAAGAAGAAGATGCAGTAAAAACGTTCAATAATATTTATTTCATCAAAACTGCAATCTACGATAAGTTGCATTGGCTGCAATGATTAGGGTAATGAACAATGCAAGAAACAGAATGGAAAAGACAAGAGTCATTAATACAAAGACCCCCACCATCTTGTAATATCACTCGATCTCATGAAATGTGTGATATGTCGTAATACCCCAGTCTGCAGGCCTAACCTCTAACCCAGAAGAGAGCTTGGTATGTTAAACCTCAATCTGCCACTGCCATGTCCATGAGAAGAGCCCCTAACCCTCGTTACCTTGGAATGAGGTCCCTAGCTCAGACTCCGCAGGAACACGAAGACTGGGTCAGTGTCAAGGCGACGTGCCGCAGCGATAGCAGCTATGGCATCTGGTCGGAATCCCTCTATCTATCTGATAAAGTGAGGAGTATATATAAAGATCTGCCTAGACCCCTGACGTCGGTTAGCTCCCAAACAATAGATAACAAGGCGTGCTTGGGATGGTAATTAGTATAAACAATTCCCTCGAAAGCGTGAAGAGGGAAAGTACCTAACGCGGACACCTTCAGTTTGTTTGTATTTGTCACCTGGTCTTGACGCCTTAGCGCAGCAACACTGATAAGGGAAATCAAAACATGGGCCTAAGTCAAAACAAGGTAGCCATCTTAAAAGAATTAATTTAATAAATGCGCTAAAACAGAGTAGGCTAAGTAGGCTAAAAGTCAGCAGGTGACGGAGGCACGAGTCCTGCAAGCCAATGGGTAAGCTAACTCCTGTAGCCCTATTAAAACAAACTAGGATTCACTACAAAGGGTTCAGTCCTTTTGAACTTCTGTATGGACAGCCGGTAAGCGGTCTACTCACTTTAGTCAGAGGGATGGAATGGAATGGAACCTTGGAGTCTCCACGGAAGGATGTGATGGACTATGTGCCTAGCCTCTGGAAGCTGATGTCGTAATACATGAGTCAGGTGAAAGAAAACCTTCAGGAAAACCAAGCGCTTAGAAAGGACTGGTGTTACCAGACAGATACTAACTGGAGAAGACAGTGAGCCTCTTCTTGACCTGCTGCACAGTGACATGAAGGATGGCAATGTAGCAAGGAAGCAAGAGTCTACAGACTTGAGGTTCTGTGTGGACTATCAAGCCCTCAGAGCAGTAATCAAGAGTAATGCCCACCCAATCTCCAGAGTAAATGAGCTTGTGGATCAGTTAGGTGCTCCAAAGTACCTGAGTAACTATGTGACCAGTGGGTTCCGGCAGATTGCTTTAGCACCCAGTGCTCAGAAGAATAATGCATTCTTATTTCAGAGGCATTATAATAGTTTAATCTAATGCCTTTTGGATTGAAGAATGCTCCTGCTACTTTTCAGTGCCTAGTGAACCATCTTCTTGCAGGGCTGGAGGAGTTCTATGCGGTTTTTCTGGATAGTATTGCAGTATTCAGCAATTTATGACAGAACCACTAAGGCAACTGGGCCAGTTGTTGGCAAGGATAAAGAAGGCAAAACTGACCACCAAGGTGACCAAGTGTCAGGACGGGAAGTCCTCTGTAGTCTACCTGGGGATGAGTTGGATAACAGGCAGGTTGTTCGTTGGATGCCAAGATACAGTCTGTGATGGAATAAGAGTAGCCAACTACCCACACTGAGCTAAGGATCTTTTCAGGACTCATGGGGTATTACAGAAACGTTCTTTCATTCCAAGACACAGCTCCGGAAAGTGATCTTGACTGAAGAATGTCAAAGGGCATTTGAGCAGGTAACAAGGCAGTATTCACTGAACATGGCCTAAGAATGCCTGATTACAATCAGAGTTTTATTTCTAGGTCAAATTGATGACAAAGGTAGAGAGGGTCTGGTGTCCTTTATTAGTAGCAGGTTACTAGACAGGGAAAAGATTCAGGCAGCCATAGAGCAGTGCTTTGCTATAGTGTGGGCAGTGCTGAAGCTCCATTTTTACTTGTTTTGCACTAGGTTTGTAGTGCAGATGTATCATAAACCACTGAAGTGAGTGATGTCTATGAAAGAAGGGAATTCCAAGTTGCTGAGATGGTTAACTTCACTTCAAGGTGCATTTTGTAGTGGAGCAGAGAGCAGGACTGAGCCACAAGAATGCAGATTGACTTTCCCATAGGTTTTCCAAGTTAGCAGTTGGTTCGGGGTAGTCTGATCTCGGAGGGGTGTCTGATTGGGACGGAAACCCCCCCTTCTTTGTAAAGAAATCACACCCTTGCCCTAAATGAAGGACCTCTTCATTGTGAAGGACGTGTACGCCTGCCCTGAGTGCCTCATGTGCATGAATATCTGGATAATTGTTACTGATTTTTTGTCATGGATGAACACTGATTATACATGTGCGTCATGCTCTAGGCTGTCTCATGGTAATGCAGTCTTGTTAGGCCAGCAGAGATGCACTAAGCGCTACTCTCATAATGGTAGAAAGCTACTGCTCTTGCAAGGAGTTAAGTAACACAAGTGCAGTGGTGGCGACCATACCGGTTTTCTGTTTAGTAAGACAGACTCAGTAGGGTGAACAGGCCTTTATACTTGTTTTACTGGAGGGAGCACTTAACTCACCCTTGGCCTACATGGTGACCGTGTGTAGCACCAGAAATCATGTGATGTGTGTGTGCCTGTGGATAGTACATGACATAGAGGTCTGTGAGTTCCATTAGGATGGCCAGGGACTGGAAAGGATAGTGGAGGTGGGGACTGCAACCCCAGATAAGAGATGTGGATTGTTGACATTCCTGCTGGCTGGGTAGGTAACAAACACTGGAGGAAGTGTAGCAGAGCATCCTCTGTGCACATCAAAGGTCTCTACGGCTTCCATAAGAGTTACACATCATTGGGGCCTGGGTTACTGTAAAGAGAAAGGATGGCTCTGATAAAGTTTTCTTAACACAAAAAGAGAGTAAGGGAGAGAAGGGAGACCACCCCATACTTTCTCCCTAAAACCTGAACCATAAACACAAAAAGTATGGGGTTCACTGATAAGATGGAACTGCTGGAAAAAGATTTACCTGTGGCTCCTCAGTCTCACACTATGAGTACCGTATTGAGTGCTGTTTAAAGTTATGTGGTAAGGGAAGTTTCCTTTACGGACTAGGTGGTCTCACACACTAAATAGTATCTTGCTTCATCATATGACCACCTAGCCCCACCCAGGTAGGACAAAGCCACCCGGGCGGACTCAACCTCACTGTTAAAAGAACAGGAGGGAGTCTGGAAATTCAAATTATCTGGAAGTATATGGGATCCAGCTATGCTAGGGAAAATATAAAAACACCTAGTCAGTCACCTTTATTCGTGGTGACCGCTGGTGAGGTTAAGAACAGAGGATGGGACACCTATATGAGAGTAAAGACTTGCGGGGTCACCTATCTAATAGTTAATGGCCAACATGTTTCTGCCCACTGCTAAGAGCCAAAGGAGGTCTGGGTGCATTCTTCAGGGCCTGGGATCCCTCAGTATCATGCATGTGTGCCAGCAGGGGGCTGCAGTGAAACCAGGGCTGTCACCCTTGTGCCAGTGAAGCTGACACTCCTTGTGCACCAAACGGGCGCTCACCAAGGAACGTCTGACTCCAGACCTTCTCTTCTGATATTTAGGAAAAAATCAACTGGTTCGCATGGGCAGATCTTAGGTTACGTACAGGGTGTGAGAAAGGGCCTCTTTTTGACATGGTTAGCCCCCACTTTTTGCCTGATGCATGATGTAGCCTAGAAATTGTAGTGCCCAGGGACCTTGCTAACCAGGTTCCCTGGGCCGGAGCTCTTTCCCTAAAACTGTTGTGATGCATTGGCACAATTGGATACACCTTTAGTTACCACTATAAGTTCCTAGTGAAAGGTACGTAGGTACCCATGGCATGGGGTACTATGGGTAGACCCCTGAGGTCAGCAGCACTGATTGCGCCACCCTCTAGGGCCATGCTGCCAGATGTCCCTAGCACTGCCATTGCAAGTTGGGTGTACTGGTGCAAACCTAAAACACATGTGCCATGTCCACCGTACACTGTATATACTATGGGTAAAACACCCCTCTGGCAGGCCTTACAGCCCTAAGGCAGGGTGCACCATGTCATATGTGAGGGCAAAACTGCATGAGCAATATGCCACCACTGTGTCTTTGCCAGACCTGGGACATAGTGAGTGAACAGAGTAACCATTTTAATACATGTGCTGGACACTGGTCAACACGAATTTCCCAGCTACATGAGGGCCGGTCTGACCTCCGGGTTGTTTGGTATCAAGCAACTCAAAATGATAAATGCAAACTTGTACCAGTATTGGATTATCCCTAAATGTATCCAGGGGTCACCTTAGAGGTGTCCCCTGCAAAAGCTAAGTACCCTGGCATTGTTGCTGACTGGTTCTATCCACCCTGCCACCTCCAAACATCCAATCTTCAAACTTTGGGGGAGAGGTCTGTCTCTCTGGTTTGTAGAACAATGCCATTCCTGGGTGGAGGTGATAAAAGCCCCTCCTTCAGGAATGTGCACTACTCTGTCGACAAGCTTCAAAGGGCTTACCACCTTTGAAACTCAACCTCCAGGCCTGCTGCTAGCAGCAGATGGTCAACCCCTTTGCAAACCATCACTTTTAGTGGGAGCAAAGGCAGGAAACTACACAAAGGGTAATGAGAGTGGCCTCATCTGGGATGCACCACCCCTAAGGTGTTGCCTGCGAGCTGGACCCTTGATTTTAAATTTTCTTCCTTCTTGGATAGAAGGAAAATAGTCAATCAGGGATAGAGAAGTGACCCTTCCTACAGGAAGTGGTCACCCTAGTGGGTCTAGCCACCCGACGGTAGGTGACCAATTTGACATTAGCAGGTTCCCATAAAGACGCCCCCTAAATTCAATATTTAGTGGGCATCCCTAGACCAGATAATCAGATTTGAAGGAAACAAAGAAGACCAGCACCAAGAAGATCCAAGGCACGAGAACTGTGGACCTGCTGCACTGAGAAAATGCGCCAAACCCTGTCTGCTGCACCCAGGACCTGACAATCGTCGCTGCGGAGCTGCTGGGCAACTGGACTGACCTCAAGAACCCCAGAGGACCTCCAGGCTTTGCCAATCACCCAAGAACTCCCTCCAGAGTGAAGCTACCACTGTGCAACAAGAAGAAACCTGCAAACCAGTGAGGGTCACTTCACTGACCAGCCGCTAACTCCGGAACCGGAAGTTGCAGCTGAACCCGATGACACACCAATGAATGTGAGGGTAAACCCTGAAAGTATGCCAAGTTTGGTGGCACTGTGCCCTCCAGTGGCCGAACAGTGCCAATACCCTCGGTATTGGTCAGCTGATGTCAGACACCAGAAGAACTAGCCTGTCTGGGGCTGAAAAAGGACCAAGAGGAAGCCCCAGTCGAGGGATTTTGGGAACACCCTGGACCTACCGCCAGAGTGCCCCTGTTGTCCTGCAAAAAACCCTTGAACAGACTTACCTCCAGCTCCAAAGAGCAGCTTTGCGCACAGCTCCTGGCTCACCAATTCGCTCTGCACCCGGCCGCCCTGCAACGAAGCACCTGCTGTGCCTTAAGGGTTTCTCACCCCTTGCGACCTCGACACGCCAAGAAGACCCCAAAGAACCACCTATAAACTTACCTGCAAGGACCTTTTCTAAGTGGTCCCCTGCAGTGGCCCAGCACCAGCTCCAGAGTCCTTTCACTGCTGCTCCTGCCAGAACCAGGAGCCACCTGAACTTCTCCAGCTGGCACAGTGTGCCCACCGACGACCTTGACCAACCTGCAAAAGAAGAACTTGGTAAAGAAACTGTGTGATTTTATATGTATTTTTAAAGGCGACTTTCCAGTGATTCATATGGTGCGTAATTATGCACAAAAGACTATTTTTAATAAAAAATCCATATCTCAAAAAGTACTTAACCAATTTTGATAATCTTGGTCTCAAACATTACATAAAAACCGAAAGTATTTTTTTTAATTGGTCTTGAGTTATTCCTGAGTTGCAAGATTGATATTGTGAGTACAACAAATGTTTTTCACTTCTCCAAGATTGGCATAACTGCTCGACCAAGCTACCTTAAAAATAAGAGCATTAGGTGATCTAATTTCTTACCTCTGTATGGTTGTCTGGACCCCCTGCAGAGTGTGGCTAGCTTTGCACACTACATTTGAACAATACCACTGACCTGGTCAGTGAACTGCTCTGCCTCCCGTAGCTCCACCAGTAAGTAGAGCTCTCTGTGTGCTTTCTCTTCCGTGCCTGTCCCTTTGGTGCTCCTTTTGCCTTTCGCTCTCCACAGTGCTCCTTTTGCCTCGCTTCTGCGTTACACTCTCCTCACTTTTCTCTCCCCCTCACTCCGCTCTCTCTCTCTCTCACTCTCACACTTCTCTCACTCCCCCGCCGCTGCTGCCCCTGAGGCCCCGCCCCCTCCTCTCTCTCGCGCTGCATTCCTGCCGCTGCTGTCCTTGTGACCCGACCCCTTTTTTCACGTCATTTTCCACTCCCACCTCCCAGCTGACCTCTCCTCCCTCCCTATTCAATGGCAGCTGCGCCGAAAGCAAGCCTAAGACAAGCCTGTCTGCTCCCGTCTGTGCCTGGACCGCGCCCAGCACTGGAATACCTGGTTCGCCCCCCCCCACCGCCACAACACCCGACTCCGCTACAACTCTACCACCTTCCACGTGCTCAACGCCGGCCGCTCATCCACCTGCCATCAAGCCGCCCCGCAGCTCACCCGCGGACACTTCCCCTGCCGGAACTGCACCTTCAACAAGCCTCCATGCCAACAACTCACCCTCCAAGGCAGGACGCATCCATCTCAGATGCATCCTACTCAACACCCGCTCGATATACAAAAACGCTGTCGAACTCTGGAACCTACTCGATCAGCCTCCCCAGACGTCGCCTTCCTGACCGAGAACTGGATGAACCCCTCATCAGCACCCGACATTGCCATCCCAGATGACTACATGATCACCCGCAGGGACGGCACCAACAGACCAGGAAGAGGCATCGCCATCATCCACAGGAATACCCTCAGAATCACGACCAGCACCAAAGACACCCCCACCACCGCTGAACTCCTGCACTTCTAGATCCACACCGTTCCAAACACCACCCTCAGAGGGACCCTCGTTTACAGACCCCCCGACAGCAGTTCACCGACTCCATTTCCGACATCATCAGCATGCACGCCCTCGCATCCACAAACTACATACTCCTCGGGACCTGAACTTCCACCTCGAGAACACCAACGACAACAACTCCACCACCCTGCTCGACAACTTCGGCCGCAAGCAGCTCGTCACAACACCCACCCACTCTGCAGAACACACGCTCAACCCCATTTTCTCCGCCAGCAAACAAGTATCCTTCAGCCACACCACTGAACTCCACTGGACCGACCACCACTGCATCCACTTCTCCTATGAGAAACCCACAACACACGGATTCCCCACTGCAGATGGAACAAGGTCACCGAAGACCAGCTGATCACCACCCTCTCCCGGAACACACCTATCAACACCACCGATACGACACAGCAGCCCGCAACCTCAAGCAATGGATCAACGACTGTGCCAGCACTCTCGCCCGATCAAGAAACCTTCTAAAAGACGCACCAATAGAAAGGCCTTCTGGTTCACCGCCAACCTTCAAAAACCCAAGCAAACATGCCGAAGACTTGAGAAAAAGTGGTGCCAAGAACAGATACCGGACAACCACACAGCCTTCAAGAACGCCATCCGTAGACACCACCAACTCATCCGAACCGCCAAAAGAACCACCTTCAAAGAACGCATCAACAACAACGCACACAGCTACAAGGAGCTCTTCAACATCGTGAAGAAACTCTCCAACCTCGGCTCTAACATCGACGACATTACGCCATCACAAGACCTCTGCGACTCCCTAAACCACCTTCTTCTACCGCAAGATCGCAGACATCCATGACAGCTTCAATACCCAGACCCCCCGTCGACCACCAACACCAAAGAGTCACCGCCCACCAGCCTCCTGCTCTCCTGGACCCACGTCAACGACGATGACACCATCAAAATCATGAACGCCATCCATTCCAGCTCACCATCCGACCCCTGCCCTCACTACATCTACAACAAAGCGAGCTCAGTCATCACACCCCAACTCCGGAAAATCATTAACAGTTCCTTTGTCACCTTCCTGGAGAGCTGGACACACGCCGAGATCAATGTTCTCCTCAAGAAACGCGAGGAAGACCCAAAGAACCTCAAGAACTTCCGGCCCATCTCCTTGCTCCCCTGCCCGGCAAAAGTAATAGAGAAAATCGTCAACAAACAACTGCCCCGTTTCCTCAAGGAGAATAACACTCTGGACCCATCCCAATCCAGATTCCGCAGCAACCACAGCACCGAAACCGCCCTCATCGTTGCCACCGATGATATCAGGACCATACTTGACAATGGCGAAACCGAGGCCCTCCTCTTCCTGGACCTCTCTGATGCGTTCGACACTGTCTACCACCATACCCTACGCACACACCTCAATGAGGCAGGGATCCACGCAGAGCCCTTGACTGGATCACCTCCTTCCTCACCGGCAGAACCCAGAGAGTCCGCCTCTCTCCATTCCACTCTGAAGCCACCAAAATCATCTGCGGTGTACCCCAGGGATCGTCCCTCAGCCCGACCCTCTTTAATGTCTACATGGCTCCGGTCGCAAACATCGCTTGATCTCACAACCTCAACATCGTCTCATATGTCGATGACACCCAGCTGATCCTCTCCCTCACCAAGGACCCCGCCAATTCCAAAACCAACCTCCAAGAAGGAATGAAGGCCATCGCCGAATGGATGAAGAACAGCTGCCTGAAACTGAATTCTGACAAAACTGAGGTCCTCATCCTTGGCTCCATCCCCTCCACATGGGATGACTCCTGGTAGCCTGCCACACTGGGAACCGCATCGACACCCACCGACTACGCACACAACCTGGGATTCATCCCGGACTCATCGCTATCAATGACCCAGCAAGTCAACGCCATCTCTTCCTCTTGCTTCAACAACTTCTGCATGCTTTGGAAGATCTACAAATGGATCCCCTCTGAAACCAGAAGGAGGATCACCCAAGCCCTCGTAAGCAGCAAACTGGACTATGGCAACACCTTCTACGCAGGAACCACGACCAAGCTCCAGAAAAGACTATAAGGCATACAGAACGCCTCTGCACGCCTCATCCTGGAGATCCCTGGCCACAGCCACATCACAGCCCACCTGAAAAACCTGCACTGGCATCCATCAACAAGAGAATAACATTCAAACTCCTCACCCACGCTCACAAGGCACTGCACAACACCAGACCAGAATACCTCAACAGACAGCTCTCCTTCTATACCCCGACCCAACAGCTTCGCTCCGCGGACCTTGCCCTCGCCACTGTCCCACGAATCCACAGAACGACCGCCAGTGGCAAATCGTTCTCCCACCTCGCTGCCAAGATGTGGAACACTCTTCCCACCCACCTGCGACAGACACAGGACCTACTTACCTTTAGGAGACACCTCAAGACTTGGCTGTTCGAGCAGTAGCAGCCCCCCGTCAGTGCCCTGAGACCCTTACGGGTGAGTAGTGCGCTTTACAAATGCTTTGATTGATTGATTGATAGAGGGCCAGCTTCCTACAGA
The DNA here is from genome assembly GCF_031143425.1 of Pleurodeles waltl. Taxonomy (NCBI): domain Eukaryota; kingdom Metazoa; phylum Chordata; class Amphibia; order Caudata; family Salamandridae; genus Pleurodeles; species Pleurodeles waltl. Next base: position 773,330,879 of record NC_090449.1, on the reverse strand, counting down.
GGGACATATTTTGTAATCTTATCTGCCAGAAGTTTGGGCACTAGTCCATTTGTGACTTAAACACCATGCAACATACCTTAAATTTATTTTATCTGTTGTTTCACAGGAAGCCAGTGAAACATCTTTAACAAATGTGTAATATGAATGTATCTCAGAAGACTAGCCTTGCTGCCTCATTCTGAATCACTTGAAGTTTATGCAGAATGGCATTAGGCAGACCAGCACAGGTCTACATAAGATAGACACTATCACAATCAGTTTGCATGATTCAAATATCATAAAAGGGCTAGTTTCTTCACAATGTTAGCAATAACATGCACTTTGACACCAAAACTCTTACATGAGTCTGCACTGAAAGATTTCCATCAATCACAAAGTCCAGGCTCTTGACTTCGGGCGAGAGCGGTGGTAGTGGGCCTAGTTTGGTAGGCCAGTAATATTAATTCAAAGTGCAGATCTTATTGTTCAGTAAGATTACCTCTGCCATGTCTACGTTTAGTTTTAGTTGGTTTAACTCCATCCACCTACCAATTTGTCTCATTGAGTTCTGAAAATGTGAATAAGCAAATGGACTGCCATCCAGGTGGAATACTAGCTGAGAGTTGTCAGCATCATTATAAACACAGCAGCCTCTATCTCACAGCTCCCCGATGAGTGGCCTAATGTAAACATTAAATAAATGATGGGACAACAAGGATCCATGAGGGAACCCACATTCCAACTTGTTTGCCTGAGATGTGAAAGGCCCTAAGCTGGCAGACTGTGTGCAATCCTCAAGAAATGATTTGATCCAGTGAAGTGCACTGCCTCATATCCCTGATTCTTTCACGTCAATCATAATGTTATGATCAATCATATCGGAAACTGCAGATAAATGTAACAGTACCAGCGCAACATTTTTTCCCTGGTTGTCTTTCATCTCAGTTCCCCTAACACAGACACTATTACAGACTCTTTGTTATTTAAGAGGCGAAAGCCAGCTTGAACAGGGTGAAGATATGCTGTGTCCTTACACAATTCAAGGGCAACATAAGCACTTAGCTATTTAGCTGGAAAAGGAAGCAAAGTGATGAACCAGTAGTTTTTTTATGCTGTCAGATCTGTTCCCTGCTTTTTCAGCAAAGGGATAACTTCTGCATGTTTAAAGGTGCTTGAGACAACACCTTCTAGTAGGGATAGATTGAGGAGAATTAAAAGAGGAGGATATATTATAGACTTTATATTATATACTTTTGTATGTGCTTATATATCAATATATTTATTACTTTACGCATACTGTTGAAGAAAAAAATCTTTGACTCTCTCCAATGCACTACTCTATCTTTCACTCTATACCTCTCTCAATATATCCTCTACTGCCACTCTGTGACTCATTCCAAACCGTATTCTACTGCTATGATCTCCAAAATTACCCTTTCTAGACTCTTCCCTCCTCTATTCCTTCTTGGCTCAACCAAACCTCATTTTACTACTGTGATCTCCCAAACAACCTTTTCTAAATTCTTCCTTCATGTGTCCCTCCTTTAACTCCTCCCAAACCTCATTTTACTACTATGAACTCCATAATCGATTTCTAGAGACTCTTCGATCCTCCATCTCTTCTTTTTAACCATCCCAAACCTCATCTCACTACTATGATCTCCCAAAATCACTTTTTAGACCCTTCCCTTTTCTATCCCTACATTAATCTATTCAATACAACTAACAGACTTGCATGTCCACAGCTCATATGAACTCATATTTCCACATATTAATCCACCACCAATCCTTTTTGGGCAGAGTAGCGTGCTCATCAGGTGTAGTAAGCAGTATATAAATACAATTACAATTACTGATGTGAATTATTTGAACAGAGCTGGAGGACATGAGTCCCTAGGGGAACCTCTTTTTACTTTGGGTGGCAGAGTGCTCAGTCTGCTCTCGATTTCATGGAAGTCTGATAATGTTTTCTTATTACATTGCATGTTAGACTCTCCTGGTATTAGAGAGCACCTGGGAATAAACTCCTTGATGTTCTGAATTTTGTCAGTGAAAAAGTTGCTGAGTTCATTGCAGGTTTCCTGAGAGATGGTCATTTTCGCTGCTACTATTTCTGGAGTGGTAAGTTCCTCGAGTATTTGAAAAGTTTGTTTTAAACAAACTTTATTGCACACGTCGTTCATCAACAGTACAATAGTATAATTGAAACATTGTGTTATCCATAGCATACAAAGCCTGCAAGGATCATTTACCAGTGTCTCTAGTCAACTATGTCACTGGGATTGGCATGCACTTGTGATAGGGCAATATTCATCAATCATGGCCACTGTGTAGCAATCCATTTCGAATCTGCATTTAACATGGTCCATGAACCCCCTCACTCTCCCTCCAAGTGGTGTATCAGGTAATATTGAGTGACAGGGCAGAACTATTAATACCCTCCTATGTGTGAGCTATTGCTTGAAACCAATATGATTGGATACAGTTGTCAGTGGTGTCTCGAGGTCCGCTACTCGTCTCACAGTCACCAGTCTGTCTAATGGAGGGGTTCAGCCTTTGTCTAGTGGTCAGTCCTCTGGATCCCTCAAGGAATCCACCAATGACCCCCAGGCCCACACTACCTCCATGGATCCCTTCCCCTTTCTCGCATCCCGGAGTCTCACCTCTGATTCGTAATTCACCCACTTTCTAAACTCTCATTTCCATGCACGCAAACTAGGGCCTCTTGGGCTCTTCCAATGCCTAGCAACCTCCCTCTTAGCAAGGACGAACGCCAAGCCCTGGAAGCGGCTGGTAACTTTATTCTTAGCTGTGTGTGGGAACCTCGCCAGGAGACAGTGTTGGGCTACACAAGGGACCTCGTGTTCTATGGTAGTGGATAATGTCTCGGTGATGCCCCCCTCCCAATAAGCTATTAACTCTGGGAAGCTCCAGAACATATGATAGAATTCCACTCCAATCTCTCCACCACACGGGCTTGCAATTTCTATCAGTGGAAAATACCTATTGAGTTTCCACGTGCTGAGGTATGCCCTGTATAGTATGATAAGGTTAACAAGTTTAAATCTGAAGTTTCTGGTTGCTTTAGCGATGTTAAATAGGATGTTCTCCCAGTCTTTTTCGCCTATGGCCAGACCAAGGTCCGCCTCCCACTTGCCCTTCAGTGCAGTTAGGGAAGTCAGGATATCTCCCCGGTAGCATCTATATAGACAAGAGACCGCTCTGTGTGACCCTGACACAATCTGAACATATTGGTAGTAAGCTACCCCCAGTGGCTCTGCTATATCTGAAACCAAATGCTTGCGGAAAGCCTCAGTGATATTGCTGTGTAATAGGAAGTATCCCTGGGGCAGGTCATTTCTGAGCTGAAGTTTTTCGAAGGAAAGGAGCACCCCCTCCTCGAAGAGGGCCCCCTGCATAGGTACTCCCACAAGGCTGTCAACTCATTCCATGTTCTTCCAAGGGGCAATTCCTCAAGGTATTGGGCAGCATATTCAGCGAGTAAGGAACCCTGATTCATGCCTTATAGAGGCTGCAAGTCCAGTATCACCATGCCACTTGAAACTCTACAGTGTCCCCGGCTCCGGGCTATCGAAGGCCAGACAGAGCCTGGGCCAGCTGAGACCCCTCTGGGGATGATGGTGAAATTTCTCTGCCTGGTGTCTGCCTGCTAGCCACCCACTGCATAAGCCATTGCAGCTGTGCCACCGGGTAGTTGGCCTCAAAATCCGGGACCGCCAGGCCCTCCTTCCATCACAGGGAGCTGCAGGGTGGCCAGAGTCACCCTGCATCAGCTCGATCCCCAGACAAATACAGTGATAATCTTGTTATTGTCGCGAAAGTAGGAGGCCAGAATTTAAATCGGAAGCGTTGTATAGAAATGAAGCATGCGTGGTAACGCCACTATCTTCAGTGTGGCCACCCGGCCCGCAACCGAGAGTGACAGCACCACCCAGAAAGCTGTGCTGGCCCTGAGGGACCTGATCACTCTTCCTATATTTCCGTTCAGCAAGTCTTCTGAATCGTGGTATATGCGGACTCCTAGATACTGAAAGGAATCAGGTTCCAATATCAGGGGGACCCAAGTCCTCTAGGGGTTGTCTCGAGTCACGAATTGGGAAGAGGTAAGACATAATCCAGTTAACCTTAAGCCCCAACAGGGATCCATAGTGGTCCAGCATATCACAGGCTGCTTTCAGAGCATCCGGTCATCCTGGAGGAACAAGAGCAGGTCATCCGCATACAGCGCTATGTGATGGGTATAACCTCTAGCTTCCAGGCCTCAGTAGACAGTTCTGGTGCAGGCCCAGCATGATAGGGGCTGCATAGCCACACCAAAGAGCAATGGGGAGAGTGGGCAGCCCTGTCTGGTCTCTCTCTCTACCACTCATCACTCTAAAATCGACCGTCCAGTGCAGACTCTAGCCATCAGGCCAGCACAGAGCAGACATCCATGCTATGAAACTCCTTCCTAGGGCCATCAGCTCCATAACACCATAAAGGAAGCGCCACTCAAGGCTATCAAAGGCTTTTTTTTATAGCTATTGCTAATACTGCTATTGCTAATAGGTAACCCCAAAGTTACCACACCAGCAGCTCAGGGCCGGTCAGGTGCAGAGGTCAAAGAGGTGCCCAAAACACATGGGCGCCTATGGAGAACAGGGGTGCTCCAGTTCCAGTCTGCCAGCAGGTAAGTTCCGCATCCTCGGGGGCAGACCGGGAGGGGGGGGGGGTTTGTAGAGCACTAGTGGGGACACAAGTAGGCACACAAAACACACCCTCAGTGGCACACGGGCAGCCAGGTGCAGTGTGCAAAGCAGGAGTCGGGTATTGTATAGTAGGAAACAATGGAGGGACCTGGGGGTCACTCTAGTGGTGCAGGCAGGGCACAGGGGGGCTTCTCGGGCCAGCTACCACCTGGGCTAGGCAGAGGGTCGCCTGGTGGTCACTCCTGCACTGAGGTTCGATTCCTTCTGGTCCTGGGGTGCAGTGCTTGGTCCAGGTGTCGGGTCCCTTGTTACAGGTAGTCGCGGTCAGGGGGATCCTCTGGATTCTCTCTGCAGGCGTCGCTGTGGGGGTCCAGGGGGGTCGTCTCGGGCTACTCACAGGGTCGCAGTCGCTGGGGAGTCTTCCCTCTGGTGTTGGTTCTCTCGCTCTCGAGCCGGGGGCGTCAGGTAGGTGCAGAGTGTGAAGTCTCACGCTTCCGGCAGGAAGGGTGAGTTCTTTAAAAGTTGCTTCTTTGTTGCAAAGATGTTGCTGTTGTTGAGCAGAGCCGCTGCTCACTGGAGTTTCTTGGTCCTGGGGGTCAGGGAAGTCCTCTGAAGCTTCAGGGGTCGCTGGTGCCTGTGGGATGCGTCGCTGGTTGCACGTTTTTGACTCAGGAGACAGGCTGGTAGGGCTGGGGCCAACGCAGTTGTCGTCGTCCGTCGTCTCTGCAGGCTTGTAGGTCAGCAGTCCTTCTTTGTAGTTCAGGTTGCAGGAATCTGATTTCCTGGGTTCAGGGTCACCCCTAAATACTGAATTTAGGGGTGTGTTTAGGTCAGGAGGGCAGTAGCCAATGGCTACTGTCCTGGAGGGTGGCTACACCCTCTTTGTGCCTCCTCCCTGAGTGGAGGGGGGCACATCCCTATTCCTATTGGGATAATCCTCCAAAATCAAGATGGAGGATTTCTAAAGGAAGGGGTCACCTCAGCTCAGGACACCTTAGGGGCTGTCCTGACTAGTGGGTGACTCCTCCTTGTTTTTCTCATTATCTCCCCTAGACTTGCCACCATAAGTGGGGGCTGTGTCCAGCGGGCAGGCATCTCCACTAGCTGGAGTGCCCTGGGGCATTGTACCACGAAGCCTGAGCCTTTGAGGCTCACTGCTAGGTGTTACAGTTCCTGCAGGGGGGGAGGTGTGAAGCACCTCCACCCAGAGCAGGCTTTGTTTCTGGCCTCAGAGGGCACAAAGACCCTCACCCCGGGGGTCAGAAACTTGTCTCTCACCAGCAGGCTGGCACAGACCAGTCAGTCCTGCACTGAAGGGTTGAGTAAAATACAGGGGGCATCTCTAAGATGCCCTCTGTGTGCATTTTGTGATAAATCCAACACTGGCATCAGTGTGGGTTTATTATTCTGAGAAGTTCGATACCAAACTTCCCAGTATTCAGTGTAGCCATTATGGAGCTGTGGAGTTCATTTTTGACAAACTCCCACACCATATACTTAATATGGCCACAACTGTACTCACAATGTCTAAGAATAGACTTAGACACTGTAGGGGCATATTGCTCATGCAGCTATGCCCTCACCTGTGGTATAGTGCACCCTGCCTTAGGGCTGTAAGGCCTGCTAGAGGGGTGACTTACCTATGCCACAGGCAGCATTTTGTGTGCAGGGCATCCTGAGGGGGATGCCATGTCGACTTTACCTTTTTCTCCCCACCAACACACACAATCTGCAATGGCAGTGTGCATGTGTTACGTGAGGGGTCCCTTAGGGTGGCACAACATATGCTGCAGCCCTTAGGGACCTTCCCTGGTCACAGGGCCCTTGGTACCACTGGTACCTTTTACAAGGGACTTATCTGTGTGCCAGTGGTGTGACAATTGTGGAAACAATGGTACATTTTAGGTGAAAGAACACTGGTGCTGGGGCCTGGTTAGCAGGGTCCCAGCACACTTCTCAGTCAAGTCAGCATCAGTATCAGGCAAAGGGTGGGGGGTAACTGCAACAGGGAGCCATTTCCTTACACAAGCCCCCCCAGCCCACAGGCCAGGAGACTCTGCCAAAGCTGGGAGAGTCTTCCTAGTCTGCCAGGCGAGGAAGAGTAGAGGAAATAGGCTGGCTTGTTGCAGGGCCTACTCTACCTTACATCCTCCTGTTCAGGTCATTCCCTCTGGGGAACTGACCCACTTCCACAGTGATAGGACCTAGTCTGAATTGCCTCTTTTCTGTGCTTTTAATGTCTTCCCCCATTCTCTCTATTTTGGGGTTAGAGGTATCCACCTCTGCTAATCTTATTTTAGCCAGGGACACCCCTAGCTTACCCAAAGAGCTGGAGTAGCCCCATCATGACCAACAGGGTCAGGAGGCCTAACTTGCTATTTGGCATGGGGTGAGACCACCATGCCAAGGATAGTGCAGCCATAAAGGCTAACACCCAGCAGAGGCCACTGACAGCTGTCAGTGCCCAGAACCACACCTTTAGCTCTTCACCTGCAAGGGAAGGAGCTAAGTTATAGGCTTCTTTGGGTTCAGGGTGCCTCTCTGCTGTGTAAGAGTAGGGGGTTAGTACATCTTGTAGTAAACACCCTTCATCCACTCTTTCTTCTGTTAACTGAGGAGCCACCCACTCAGGTCTAACAGTTGCCTGACTAGCCAGGACTTCTTGTGGGTCAGGTTGGACTTTACCAGTGCCATTTTTGGAGTTCTCCCCTACTGGAGCAGAATCTCCTTGGCTTGCTGGAACCTTGGCTAAAGGTTGTCCACCTTTCCTACTTTGTTTTCCTTTCTTTTTCATTTGGGGCCTGCTTGCAGTTACTGCAGGGATAGCACCTCCAGAATCCTTGGTAGGGGGCTGGCACTGGACCAGTTCCTCTCTTGGGCTCTGACTAACCTCTGGGTAGTCATTTCCAAGGAGACAATCAAGGGGGAGGTCTGTACTGACTACCACCCTTCAGGTGGGAGGTGGGAGGTGGGAGGGAGATGCCATGTCGACTTTGCCTTTTTCTCCCCACCAACACACACAATCTACAATGGCAGTGTGCATGTGTTAGGTGAGGAGTCCCCTAGGGTGGCACAACATATGCTGCAGCCCTTAGGGACCTTCCCGGGTCACAGGGCCCTTGGTACAACTGGTACCTTTTACAAGGGACTTATCTGTGTGCCAGGGGTGTGCCAATTGTGGAAACAATGGTACATTTTAAGTGAAAGAACACTGGTGCTGGGCCATGGTTAGCAGGGTCCCAGCACACTTCTCAGTCAAGTCAGCATCGATATCAGGCAAAAAGTGGGGGGTAACTGCAAAAGGGAGCCAATTTCCTACATGGACAATTGTTTATGTCTGGGGTACGTAGGAAGGCATACAGCCGCAATTGGAGGTCATGGAGGCTGGTAAAGAAGGAGTAGCCACTCTCTATACTGGTGCTGTTTTCTCCAGGAGTCAAGCAGACCCCACTCCCGCTGACAGCTCGCAAACGATTGGGACACTCGTGTGGAGGGACCTCCAACAGAGGGAGGTGGGAACATTCCAACTCCAGGTCTGCAACACATTTATAATTGCCACCCAAGAGGACCAAACTCTTGAAGTGTGTGGCGAGTTTACAGGAAAGCTCTTCAAAGAACTCCAGCTGGCCGACATTCGGGCTGTAAATGCTGCCCAATACAATATCGAGCCCGTCCAGTCTACCTGTTTCTAGCACTTAGCGACCTGCAGGGTCAACAATCTAGCCAGTGTGCTGAAATGGGAGTCCTGCTCTAACCCATTTTAGGGTACAGCGCGCATAGGTCGTGAAGGAGGGCAAACTGCACTCCTCTGCGTCATAAATATGAGTGGACCTTGTATCTCTTGGCCATTGAGCACCTCCCTCGGATGTTACAAGTGATAATTTTATAGGTCAAGGGAGTTGCCATGGGACCAAGGTGGAAATGTGCCCTATGTGCATGCACAGGAGCTGGCATCCCCTCTCAGTGTCTCACTCCGACACCCTCATCATAAGAAACAGGCACGCTTCTGATGCAACAAAACATGTTCTCCCCAACAACACGTAACACAAACCCTTTGAACTCCCCCTCCTCAGGACAAGTAGGATTTCCCTCTCATCCAAACAGGTAAACACTGTGTGATAGGCTATGGCGGTACAAACAAGGCTGAGACTGCGTAATGAGGTAAGTAATTTGATAATTTAATCTTCTTTTACTCTGGGGATATACAGTCCAGTATAATATCTATGTTGCTTGGGTTATTGTTCAGTTCTTCATTAATGGTGGCGCGTTCTTGTTTCCTTTTCCTCTCTCCTAGGTCAGTGGGTTCTGGAAGCTCCAGTACAGTTTACCAGTAAAGAAAAACAGAAAAAACGCGAAGGTAAGTGGAGGGCTAGTTCTGGGGTTGGTCTTAGCGTATTTGGAGGGGAAGGGTTTTTCCAAGAGGGATAGAGAGTGAGGGTACGCCACAGTGAATCTGAGGAAAAAGTAATTTCTTAATGGTGCCTATAATAGATCTTAGTGCTCCCAGTGAGTGGTGATGAAATACTTTTCCTTAGTTGTGTTGTGCCGCCCTCCCTCTTCCCTCTCCCACCTCCCCTGGTCCCTTCCCCGGTGCCCCTTTAGTTGTAGGCTCCCGTGTCCCCAGGAGGGACCGTGCCTTCGCATGCCACGACCCTCCTGGGTCGTGGCAGGGTCCTCGGCTACTTTGTTCCGGAGCCTCGCTGGGATTGGTGTCCGTCTTCTCGCCTCCTGGGACGGCTCGTCTCTCGTCCTTCTCGTCCTGGTTCCGTTCTCCGTCGTCTTCTTTCTGCTCCGTGGCGTTCTCTCTCTCGTCCTGTGAGTCCGTCCTCGATTTACTCTCCTGCCCCCGGAAGTCCGCATCCGCTGCGTCCTATAGCGTTCCCATGTTACCATGGGAACGCGGAAATGACGTGACAGGTTTGTCCGAGGGGTTCCTGTGTCGTGTAGGAGGGGACGCGGTCTTGGAGACCACTTCACACACCCCATCCCATGAACGGTCCTGGTCGAGGACCGAAGAGGAGTAGGGGAACCGGGACAGGTAATCTGCGGGGCCTTGTTGAGACCCCGGGACATGGCATACCTGTAAGGTAAAAGGTTGAAGTTCAAGGAACCACCTTAACACTCTAGAATTGGAATCCTTGTGGGAAGCAAGCCAAGTAAGAGGAGCGTGATCTGTATACAGTACAAAAGGCCTGCCAAGAAGGTAACATTGTAAGTTCTCCACCGCCCACTTAATGGCCAAACACTCCTTCTCAATGGTGGGGTAGTGACATTCGCGTGGAAGAAGTTTCCTACTGATAAAGACAACTGGGTGGTCACGTCCCTCGTTATCAGGTTGAGTGAGTACAGCCCCGAGACCGATGTTAGAAGCGTCAGTATACAGATGGAATGGTCTAGAGAAATCAGGACATTGTAATACTTGGTCTGTGGTAAGGGATGTCCTTAACTGTTCAAAGCTAGTCTTTTGAGAATCTGCAAACGGTGCTAACGTGTCGGGCAGTGTTTGGGCAGTAGATCAGTAAGAGGGGCCGCAATAGTGGAGTATCTTGGTATGAATCTACGGTAATAGCCCACCAGTCCTAAAAGGGAGCGCAATTCTTTCTTGGTTTTTGGGGTTTGGACTTGCCGTATGGCTTCAATTTTATTTGTTTGTGGTTGAAGGGTCCCATTGCCTATCATATAGCCTAGATAGGAGATTTTTGTATTCCCTAAGACGCACTTCTTTGGATTAGCCGTCAGAACGGCTTCCGCAAGGGCAGTGAAGACCTGTTTTAGATGCTGGAGGTGATTTAGCCAGGTATCGCTGTAAATGACAACATCATCTAAATAGGCTGCTGAGAAGGTGTGAAAGGGTTTCAATAGCCTGTCCATCAACCGTTAAAAGGTAGCAGGGGCTCCGTGAAGGCCAAAGGGTAGAACTGTGAACTGATATAGGCCGGATTGTGTGGAGAATGCTGTTTTCTCTTTGTCTTCAGGAGAAAGGGGAATTTGCCAGTAGCCCTTAGTGAGATCCAACGTGGATAAATACTTGGCTCTCCCTAACTTTTCTAAGACATCATCTACACGAGGGATAGGATATGTGTCAAATAGTGATATGTCATTGAGTTTGCGGAAGTCGATAAAAAAACGGACAGATCCGTCGGGTTTTTGGAACAGAACTAAGGGAGAACTCCAAGGGCTACTAGAGGGTTCAATTACTCCTAGGGCTATCATTTTCTCTATATCCTCGTCAATGACATGTTTCCTAGCCTCGGGAATGCGATAAAGTCGTAGTCGGATAGTTTGTCCTGACGGTGTTTTTATTTTGTGATAGATCAAGGAGGTTCTTCCGCGTATGTCAGAAAAGAAATGTGAGTGTTGTTTTAACAGGGCGGACAGTTGATCATTCTCAGTTGTGGTTAGAGAGTTGTTAATACAGGGAACACTCTCCATCTGTTGTTTTTCCAAGGGAAAAAGTTCTAGATCTATCTCCTTACATGGAGTTATAAAACACCCCGTCCCTGTTTGAGTATCTAGCCCTTCTACGGCTTCCCATTTCTTTAGGAGGTTTACGTGGTAGATTTGTTTTTTTTTGGGATTGACACTTAGCTCTATAAGGTACGTGACGGGGAGACTGCTCTAATAACCCTATAGGGTCCCTGCCATCGAGCTAATAGTTTCTGTTCAGACGTGGGTCGCATTATAAGGACTTGATCGTTCGGGAGAAATGTACGCAATTTACTTCCCTTGTCGTAATAGTTTTTTTGAGTATCTTGGGCCTTCTCGAGGTGTCGCCGTACATCCTCCCATAAATTTTGTAAGTGTTTTTTGAGCTTATAGACATATTCTAGCAATGGTCTTCCTTCCTCTTCTTCCTCCTCCCAGGTTTCGGCTGCCATGTCCAGAAGACAACGTGGTTGTCTTCCGAAGACCAATTTGAACGGGCTATGACCAGTGGAGGACTGTTCGTGTGTCCTAATGGCGTAAAAAACTAAGGGTAACTTTTGATCCCAATCCCTCCCAGAGTCGTCTACTATTTTCCTCAACAAGGTTTTTATGGTACGGTTATAGCGTTCCACTAGACCGTCCATTTGAGGATGATAAACTGACGTTTTTATTTGGGTAATTCCCAATAACCTACATATCTGTTTCATAAGGTTCGACATGAACGGTGTGCCTTGATCAATGAGGATCTCTTGGGGAAAACCTGTCTGAGTGAAGACCGTTATCATGGCTTGTGTCACCGTTTTGGTAGTCATACTCGATAAGGGAAGGGCTTCCGGGTATCTCGTCGCATAGTCTACTATAACCAGAATATATGTGTGTCCCCTGGACGAGGTAAGTAGGGGCCCGATTAAATCCATACCCACCCTGCTAAAAGGAATGTCAATGATGGGTAGAGGCTGTAATGGTGCTTTCCTGGGCATACCTGGTTCTGTGAGCTGACATCTAGGACATTGTAAGCAATATCTCCTAATGTGGGCGAAAACCCCCGGCCAATAAAACTTCCGTAGGAGATATTCCTCTGTCTTTTCTCTACCGAAATGGCCCCCTCCTGGTTGATTATGTGCTAGGAAGAGTACTTGATTCCTATACAATTTTGGAACTACTAATTGTTGTTTGCGTTCTCCTGTGGTAGTTGTGGTAATCCTATAAAGAAGGTTTTTCTGTACTAGGAAATAGGGACCCACCTCATCCGTGCCTTCAGTTTTAGCTGTTCTCCAAGCATGAGTGAGGGTAGGGTCTTCTCTCTGGCAGGTGCGGAAGCTTACTGGAGCGCTACTAGTCTCGGCTACCACCCTTGTGGGTTTTGTATCCTCTCGGATTTCCTGAAATTTCAATTTCTCGTGTCTTTTCTCACTTCTGGTGAGTTTCCTGCGGCTTGGAGGGCATTCAATGAAGCTATTGGAAAATGGAGCTTCAGTCCACCACTCCGGGTTCTCTTTCTGGGTTTGGGTTCGGTCTAGGAGTTGTTGGAACCGGATATAATCAGTACCCATAATACAGTCTTCAATCAGCTGGTCCATAACCCCTACGGGAAGGAAGTCGTGATATTCGCCCCATTCTAGCTCAACTATTGTCAGGGGATACTGCTCTTTATCGCCATGTATACAACAAATAGTGACCCATGACTTGAGGTTACGTTTATAGGGTCTATTAAGTTTTTCCGTATTACGGATTGACTACAACCCGAGTCAATGAGGGCAGAGAGGAAGCGCCCGTTCATTTTTATGACTTGTTTAAATGGCGCATTCCCGACTCCCGTACATAATACCCTGCGTTGGGTAACCCCTATCTCCATGGGTTCAACTCCTTCCATTTTCCTGGGACACACTCTTGCTATATGGCCCCATTCCCCACAACTAAAACATTGTGGTAGATGCATCGGGTGACCCTCCCCTTGCTTATGTGTCCCAGAGTCTTCCAGCGGTTACCTCGGGATGGGCTTTGGTGGTGGTGTGATGGGTTTTATGGCGGGTCTGGCCTGTAGGGGCCTCAGATCTGTGGACCGGTGGTAGGCACAAGCCAGATCTATAGCAAGCTCCGTATCCACCTTTGGATGTTGCCTTATCCAATTTTTAGTACTGGAGGTTAAGGAATCCAAATACTGTTCGAGGATAATTGTTTTTATGACATCTTCCCTGCTGGTTCCTATAGGGCCCAACCATTTGAGTGCTAAATCTTTAACCCGGAAGTAAAAGGTACGAGGGTCCTCATTCTGTCCCCATTTCACCTTCCGGAATTTTACTCTATAATATTCTACATCATGACCAACCCTTTCCAAGATACTCCTTTTTATGTCCTTGTAAGGGGTGGTACCACCAGGATTAGCCGCTTAGTATGCCGTCTGTAAAATCCCCGTGAGTAAAGGCGCGATGTATTGTCCCCATCGATCCTCAGGCCATTGAGCGGAGGAAGCCACCCGTTCAAAGTTGGTAAAGAAGGAGTCCGGGTCTTCCCCCTCCTGGAATTTTTGTAAAACGGAACTAGGGACATTGGGGTGTACTTTACTGGTGGCTATTGTATCTGTTAACTTCTGCAGCGCAGTTTCATGTACAAGTTGGTTGTTTGCCAAGATAGTAGCTTGGCTTTTTAGGGCCGATTGTAAGGCCTCCCTGTCTTCCTTAGCCTCCCGTTGGTGTGCTTCCCATACTAGTTGTAAATGGCGCTGGCCTTCCGCCAGCTGTTTAATCATGTCCTCCAGGGTGGGTTTGTCACTCATTGTCTATACCGCCAACCAGCCTTTGGGAAGGGGATCCCACTTCTGACACCACTGTGATAGGCTGTGGCGGTACAAACAAGGCTGAGACTGCGTAATGAGGTAAGTAATTTGATATTTCAATCTTCTTTTACTCTGGGGATATACAGTCCAGTATAATATCTATGTTGCTTGGGTTATTGTTCAGTTCTTCATTAATGGTGGCGCGTTCTTGTTTCCTTTTCCTCTCTCCTAGGTCGGTGGGTTCTGGAGGCTGCAGTACAGTTTACCGGTAAAGAAAAACAGAAAAAACGCAAAGGTAAGTGGAGGGCTAGTTCTGGGGTTGGTCTTAGCGTATTTGGAGGGGAAGGGTTTTTCCAAGAGGGATAGAGAGTGAGGGTACGCCACAGTGAATATGAGGAAAAAGTAATTTCTTAATGGTGCCTATAATAGATCTTAGTGCTCCCAGTGAGTGGTGATGAAATACTTTTCCTTAGTTGGGTTGTGCCGCCCTCCCTTTTCCCTCTCCCACCTCCCCTGGTCCCTTCCCCAGTGCCCCTTTAGTTGTAGGCTCCCGTGTCCCCAGGAGGGACCGTACCTTCGCAAGCCACGACCCTCCTGGGTCGTGGCAGGATCCTCGGCTACTTTGTTCCTGAGCCTCGCTGGGATTGGTGTCCGTCTTCTCGCCTCCTGGGACGGCTCGTCTCTCGTCCTTCTCGTCCTGGTTCCGTTCTCCGTCGTCTTCTTTCCGCTCCGTGGCGTTCTCTCTCGCGTCCTGTGAGTCCGTCCTCGATTTACTCTCCTGCCCCCGGAAGTCGGCGTCCGCTGCGTCCTGTAGCGTTCCCATGTTACCATGGGAACGCGGAAATGACGTGACGGGTTTGTCCGAGGGGTTCCTGTGTCGTGTAGGAGGGGACGCCGTCTCGGAGACCCGTTCACACACTGGTCAATCAATTAACTGTGGGAGCATACGCTTCACGCCAGGCTTGTACCACCCACTGCCTACAACACCGGTCCCACCCAGTCCTTCCCACCCCCCCATCACCACTAAGGATCGAGGTAACCATCCAGATGTCTGCTTTGGGACGATTGGTCCCTGTGTAGATATCTGTTCTTGAGTAAGCGTGTATGTGCTGGTGGGTGGCCAGGCATGACTCCCCTCCATGCTGGGTTCCCACCATGTGAACAATACAAGCAAACCATGGATCATCTGAGCACCGTGGGCGTTCTGGCCCACTTCTTGAGATGTACCATCTGATGGGCCATTTAGTCTCAGCATTTGTAACTAAAATAGGTCATCCGCAGTGAGCGGTATGATCTTGGGGAGTTCCTCATCAGTCAGCCCAAGTAGGATTTCAGCGCTGGAGGTGATTGAGTTTCGGGAGTCCTCCCGTGTCAGTAGGGAGGGCGAGATCCGGCCCCTCCGCTCATCACCGCCACCTCCTGCACTGCATGTTGCTGGACCCTCTGTGCCTCCTCGCCCGGCAGAGCGAGCCAATCAGGTGGTCATTTGCGCCTCTTCTTTGTTGCTGGCGGTTGGCTTCCCACTTGGTCCAGTGTGCGCTTGTGCATCTAGCCAGGTCGAGACCTCTTGGGACATGTCCTCCTGAGATACTACCCTCAAGTGTGCTGGAAACAACATAGCGTATTTGAGTACCAGTTGCTAGAGTCTTCTTTTAGCATCCATAAATGATGCACAATGCTTTTGGATGGCTTTAGTGAAGTCCTTGAAAATCATAATCTTTTGGCTATCCATTCAGATATCTCCTTTGACACGGGCACAAGTTAGTATATGGTTGCAGTCCTTATAATGCAGCAGCTGTGCTACGGTCTCTGTGGTTCCCCTGGCGGCGGTGGCCAGGCCGGGACTCTATTGGCGCACTCCACTCATAAAAATGGAGAGCCCCTTTGGGGCCACCTCCTCGCGCAGCCACTTTTCTAGGAAGGGCAATGAGCCTCTGCCTTCTGTCCGTTCCAGTACGCCCACTATTCTTACATTGTTCACGCGCGATCTGTTCTCCAAATCTTCTGCCCGGGTCTCCAGTGTTCTCACCTTGACTTCTAGTGCAGTAATTTTAGCTCATATCTCAGCAACATCTGGGTGAAGTTTGGACAATGTTCATTCGGTTGAGGCCACGCGGTCCATTAGGCACCTATGATCGTCTCGCAAAAGGCTTAAATCTTCCCTCAGAGTGTCCATTTTTGTTTCCAGCACTTCTCTGGTAGCTGTGACAGCCTGATCTATATCTTGGAGGGTAGGTCTTGGCTGCGAGACTCTAGCAGGCGACGTCCTGGGCCAGCAGTCTCCGGGTCTGAGATCCAGTGTCAATATTGTGCTTCCTGTCGATCTTCCTCATCTAGGCGCAGTTGTGAGTCACGTAGCTCAGGGTGGTGGGGACAAAGTCTCCCCTGAGCCATTTGTTGGTCCTGATTGGGGCACTGCCCAGCCGCTTCTCTCCACTCGCGTTCCAGCCGGCAAATTCCTAGTCGGCATCAATCCTGTCCCAAGAGGCCTCTACGCAAACCCCTGTGCTCCCCTCTATATTCTTGCCAGCTGTGGATCCTCAGTGCACATCTAGAATCAATGTCCGAGGAGAGGTGGGCTCAAAGGGACCCAAGCGCACCCTCACTTGCGCTTGCCGCCACTCAAGTCCCCAGAGCGGCAGGTCACCTCAGCACTGTTCGTTGATGACGCTGATAAAGGTTGAAGGGAGTGGTCAGTCACTTCTCCTGTTCTGCAGCCAGTTCCCCCGTAGGATTGCAGAGCCTGCAACACAGCTGCTTCATCCCAAAAGTTGTGTACTGGTCCTGGCACAAGCACCTAGCAAGTTATGTACATGTGGCGGTGGGCACCTACCTCTGGCAACATGAGCCGCAACCATGGTGAATCTCAGGTGGGGGGATAGGTTCTTATTTTCCTCATGTGGCACGGGCAGGGCCCCCAGTTCTGCGCAGTCCCTGGTGGGTAGGCTCCCCCCTGTTGTTATTCAAGTGTTCTGTGGAGCTAATCTCAGATAATGGGGCCGGCAGCTGCCTGCATGGGCCCGGCGCCCACTCGTGTACTCAAGAGATCTAGACCTCAGGGACTTGCTGCCTTGGGCTGTTCTTGAGTCCATCCCGCACCGTGCCACAGATGCTCACCTCTGCACAGTACTCGGAAGGGACAAGGGGCCAGCAGAGCTAGAATGCCGAACTGCTGCACCAGGCCCCCGACCGCAGTCTCCAGGCAACCGCGGACCTCAGGATTAATGTGCCTGCCTCAGTCCTTCTTGCGCCGCTGCACATCACCGCGTTTCATTCCCTGCGGTCTCTGCTCCTCACCCTGTGCTCAGGTTGTAGGGGTGCCCAGGGTCACCGCCACCCTCCAGCAGCTGTCCTGCGCCACCTCCTTGGCTGTCGAAGTTGTGGGGTCAACCATAAGGAACTCTTCCGCTCTGCCGTCATCTTGCCTCACTCTCACCTCTCTCCACTCGGGCGCCAAACTGTCTTCTGGGGCCACCATAACTGCAAACTCACTACGGTTCTGGTAGTTTTGGGGTGAGTTCGCTTGATCAGTGGTGCTGGGGGATTCAGGAGGCCACAAGTTTGGGCAGGATTTTTGTGGGTTGGGGATCGCCGGGCTGGAGCCAGCCAGGGCACGTCCTTCTCCATCGGACACTAGTCATGGCCTCGAGTATTTTAAAAGTTTCTGACTATTTATTGAATGCTTCCAAATTCCTACTGGTGTAGTACTTTGATTTGCTTAGTTACCATTGCTCTATACCCCCTAACCTATCCTTATATATATATATATATTTTTTTTTTCTCTTTATTTTCTATTCTCATTTACCGTAGATACATTCTTTAGCCTGTTGCATCTATGCTTTAAATGCTTATTAAAATACTACTTCTTTCATAAAAGCGAGTATTTGACTGGGCAATCAGCTTATCATGGTTACTTTTGAGTCTTGCGTCTGTGTATGGCTCACACCTAATACCTCCTCCAGGAGCACTGGACTGCTTCACCTGAGGTACCACTGAGAATGAACTACTGAAATAAGCAGTACTTGCCCAATTACTCAGGACCTATAGTTGGTGGGTCCCCGGGATAGCAACAGTAAAAAGCCACAACCCCCACAGATGGTCCTGATAATGCACGGTCCTTCGAAATGGGTTTTTACAGTACTGTTGGATGATCATTGATTTATTGTGATTTTACTGTGGTAGTCTTTGGTTTCTATTCTTTTTTCATTTGCTGTGATAACTGCACTCTTGAATATACTCTTTGCTTTCAATGGAGTTAGCCTGTAAGCAAGCGTAGGTGGTGGTCTGTCTACATGATGATGTCACTACTGCTCTGTTTGCACGGTGTAGTGAGTTGTGACTGAAACACTGACATGGAGCCATAACAATGAACTCTGTGAAACTGCTTGTTCTCTGGATATTATGCAAATCATTAAATGGCAATTGTCAATAAACATAATTTGTTCTACAGTGCTCTCTCTGTGGTCCTACCATTTGCTGGAATGTTTTATGTTCTCCTGATGAATGCTCCCCATACTACAAGAGGTCCAGTCATGACAGAGATGGTGAGACAGCAAGAGAGAGGCAGACAGAGCAAAAGAGAGAGCGAGAGAGAGAAAGAAAAAGAGAGAGGGAGAGCAGTGCTGCAGTGACAGGTGAATGATACAGATCCCTGATCTGGCAGCTACTATTCAAGCGGACTGGAGATCCGTCTGGCCCCAGTGTAGTATGCTGAATTGGTCCTGGTGTAATTTGCCTACACAATACAACAGTGCCCGCACATTGTCTGCTCAGAGCAACAACATGCAGGCGTTGGCAGGGCTTTTTATTTTCTCTTCCAGCTTGGGCCCAAAACAAAAGGCAATTTACAGGGCCATCCCCCTCCTTTTGTTGGAGTAGAATCCTGGCTTGGAGCTATTGGCAGCCTAACACCTAGATGCCAATGCAATGAAGAAAGAAAGGTACACAGCTTGTTATCACTTTAAAAGCACTTAAGAGAAACTCAAGAACTTAAGAGATTTGTAGACAGGTTTTTAACTTTGTGCAGCCCCTATATGTTAGAGATATGCATGCAGTGTAAGAATATCAAATGTATCAGTATGTATGAGTATTTAAACGAATAACAATTTAAATAGCACTTGCAACTTTTTTAAGTGATATTTTTATAGCACTACTCATCCCACTGTAGGGTATTAGAGTGCTTTACATCACATGCACACAATGACACTTAGGGCCTGATTTATATCTTGCCATTATTACCACCAGTATACCGTGGCTACAGACCCGAAAACAAAGACAAGCCGATATTGTTCCGCCCGCAGTACTTAGATATATTGTGGCTGAGCCGCCAACGGCTATGACGGAGGGCTCCTCCTAGCCGTCAGGCTGACGGGTTCCCGTTGAACATATTCAGATGTTACAGTCCTGCAGACAGTGTACTGGTGGCGGATTGTTGTTGGAGGGAGTCAGTCGCTGGACCTAATGGACATCGTAGAATGGCAGTGGACATAGAATAGAGGTAAGTCACACACACACACACTATATTTTAGCAATATGTGCCCCTGCATAACACTTCCATCCATTGCCATTCCAACACCACACAACACGTACATGCTGCAAACACACATTGCCATACATCCATGACAAAATACACACACATTATGGACACTGCATCTGCACACAACACAACCACATTAACCGATACAACTACATACTCATCTACACAAGCACACTAGCAGAACCACACACATCACAACAACGACCACCACACAGCAACACTCACCTGAATGTTGCACACAGCAACACAACACACAACCAAACATGCACAACAACATCAATCCTACATGCAAGTGGCACACATACAGACACAGGCACATCACCCACATCAGCTCCCTCTGCCTCAACCAGCCAATCATTTCGTGCACACACATACAAGTATTCGCTCACATATAAACGTGGAAGCACAACATCACAAGAACAGGTCCCCTTGACATGTGCACACATGGACATAGTCGACATGTGTGAATGTAACATCACTGTGGTGCCAGTATTCATTTGGCCATTAATAGCGACACTACAATGACAGTTGTGTATGTGCTCAATGTGTCATGTACCAGTGTGTCTCCATCCATGTCCCAGACAAATGTGTTCCCGACATATGCATGCCACAGTAATTTAAAAAAATGACTGTGACATGTATATGACTGCAGTGGTCCCGAGCTCATATGCAGTGGCCCCACAACGTACACAGCCAATGCAGGTGCCCTAACTTTAAGTCAGTTGAAATGGGGGCCAGGGGAGAGGTTGTGTTTTCTCTATGGTCCAGTGGCAGCAGCGATGGAAGGCCTTGTCCAGTCGAAAACGGAAGTGGAGTGGTGAAAAAAGGTAGGTTTGTACCTCATTTCTCCCCCAATCCGCCAACTCAGGTATGGAGGTTGGGATGCCATAGTTGGCTTGGCGGTAAAGCACATCCAAATCTGCCCGGTGGCAAAGGTGGCTGGAGTCTCACCATCAGCCTGTATTTCCAATGCCGCAGTCGAGGTAGCAGGAGTTTTTTGGTGGAGTCAGCAGGACTCAGGTGCCCTTTCGCCTATGGTCCAGCCAACATTCAAATCGGGCGGGCTGACCCCCAAGAGGTCGGACTTGTTTTCCAATGGGAAACCCGCAGCAGGACCATTACTGCCAAGATCTCAATCAGACTCTAAATCATACAACTGTGTAGTGTAAATCAATGTATAGGAGGGCGTGGCCAAGATGTTGGCGTGAGCGGACGTGCCTGTCCGAGCTCCGCCGCCCGGGCCCCAGAAAGCAGCCTTGCGACCCTGACGATCTTGGTTTCGGAGAGCCGCGAGGTAGCGGCAGGCTCCGCGGGGCAAGAGGCGACCTGAAGTGGCCGAAGGCACCTGATTTGGCGCGAGGCGGAGACGCAGTGCTGCACGGCCTGAACCCGTGCCGGAAACCGGTGAGAGCGGCGCGGTGGAGGTCGGGCCGCGTGGTGGGCCCAGGATTGGTGGCCCGCTGCCGCGAGAGCAGAAGCGGCAGATACCCCAGACGGGGCTGGGGCAACGCAGTGCAGTGTGATGGGGCGGGGGCCCGGTGAGGAGTTGGACGCCGGCAGCCACCTGGGTTGGAGGGCCTGCTGGGCTTGGGCCTCTGGGTTGACGGGGGCCCCAGACGAGGCAGCGGACGGGCCGGATGCCCTTGAGGGACCCCGGCTCTAGAGAAAGGAGACCAGGGAAGCGTGACGGCGCTGGGCTGCGGATCAACGGTGCGACTGGCATATAGTAGCCCCAACAGGCGCACCGGTCTGGCTGGGTGGAGTCTGCCCATTTGGAGCTCGGAGGCAATCGGACGGCACTGGCTGGTGAAGCGAGAGGTCTGGTGAGGTCTAGTTCCTATAAGACACCGTGAGGGGTCCTGGCTCGGTGATAGTGCGGGCTCAGCATGGAAACAGGAGTGATGGCGGCCTCCAAGTCAAAGCGGGAGCGATCAGTCATGGAAATGCTGGCTGGAGCACGACCGGTGTCGGTGGGTGCTGCTGAAGGCCCGCCAGCGATGAAGTCCCCGGAGGCACGTGGCGAGATGGAGGAGGAAGAGGGGGCCCCCGTTACGAAGGGCTTTCTTACCTCCTTATTTGATTCACTCCGGAGCGATATACAGGAACTCCACAGGGACATCTTTCAGGAGGTGAAGGAGCTGCGAGGGGAGGTTACGTCCCTGGGAGAGCGGGTTGCACAGATGGAGGATGGTGAGATATCCTGCGGCGAGGAAGTGGCGGTTCTACAACAAGAGTTTGTCCGCCTTAGGGAGCAGCAGGACCTTCTACAAATAGCGGTGGAAGACTTGGAGCATCGCTCAAGAAGGCATAATATCTGCATTAGAGGAGTGCCGGCTGGGGCGGAGAAGGAGGATGTTGGTGACTTTGTGGTGGCGCTGTTCCGCTCGATACTTGGACTGGATGAGACCAGGGAGATCATGCTGGATAGAGTCCATCGAGAGGGCCGTGCTGGTGGTGCCGGAGATCGCCCGCCAAACATTCTAGCCTGTGTACACAATTATGGACTTAAAGAGAGCATATTGCAAAGGGCTCGCAATCTCCTGCAGATACACTTCAGGGGGCATGCGCTCCAACTGTTCCAGGACCTCTCGGTTCGGACTCTGCAGTGGAGGCGAGAATTTAAGCCCATCATGGAGCATCTGAGAGCACATGATGTGTCTTATTCTTGGGGCCATCCGTTCCGCCTTGTCTTCCGATGGGAGGATCAGCTCAAACAGGTGAAATCACTATCAGAGGCATATCGGATCCTGCACCTGGAGGGTGACAGTCAAGAGCCGGGAGGAAATCTCGACTTGGCTGACAAGGACCACCCGCGTTGGCGGCGGAAGGAGAGACGGAGGAAGCAGCACCGACCTACGGCTGTGGAACAGATGTCGGAATGGCAGTCGGCGTTGAGCACCGTGGCTGCTGGGAGCAGTGCGTAAAAGAGAAGTGGCCGAGGAGAGCTGAACAGTTACGGGTCGTGTTGCATTAGGCTTTGTGGCACTCTAAGAGGGGCCCGGGCGGCGGGGCGATGGACTTGGCTTGACGAACTTGGGAGGTTCTACGGCCCTGTTGAGACTTTGCCTCTATGGAGATGTGTGTGAGAGGACTGGTTTGCTGTAAGCACCCGTTGTGCGTAATAGTTTTTTGTTGGTGTGCTTCCCTGGGATCCTGGTCATTGAGTGGAGTAGCAAATCGGCCCTGCTCTTCGGAGGGGTTATGGTGCTGTCTTGGGCTATGGCTCCCCTGCGCGACTCCTCCTTTGCTGAGCGTTTTTGCCCTCCGGTTGCATGTCTATTAAGTGAATAAGCTTAAATGTCCGTGGGCTCAACTGTCCGACTAAGAGGCTGGCGATCTTATCAGGCCTTGAGAGGTGTGGGAGCCATATCTGCTTGCTACAGGAGACACACTTATTGCATCAGGATATATATCGTATGTGCTCACAGTGGTTGCCTAGACAATTTTGGTCCTCGGCTTCCACAAAACATGCTGGGGTGGCGATATTGCTTTCTAGGGCTTTTCATGGGGAAGTAGTGGCCAAGATACATGAGGTACAGGGGAGGCTTCTGGCTATCAGAATAAAGCTCGGGACTTTTATCTTCACTGTTGCTTCTTTGTATGCTCCTAATACTCAGCAGGAAGCCTTCCTGAGGCAGGCTGTCTCCCCAATTCTACACTCGCCGGATGGAGCCATCTTGGTGGGGGAGATTTTAACATGGTGATGGATAATGAGCTAGATCGCTCCGGCCACCGTTTTGGGCAGACCGGGGCGTTGACAGTGGCGGGGCGCCGGTGGCTGACTGAGTGTGGTTTGGAGGATGTGTGGAGAAAGGTGCACCCTGCGCTTAGGGACTACTCCTTTTACTCAGCCGCGACTAAGACATATGCTTGGCTAGACCTTTTTCTGGCGTCGCAGGAGATTCTCTCACGAGTTCGAGAGGCTACGATTGAGCCACGGGCTGTGTCGGACCATGCTCCTATTACTGTAGAGCTCACTGTGGAGGTGGCCCGGGTGGGGACTCCGGACTGGCGTTTTAGAGACTCGCTGCTTCAGAGTGGGGCAACGGTAGAGTCGCTCCGGTGTGCAATCATGGACTACTTGAGTCTTAATGACGACGGGAATATCCGTTTAGCGACGCTCTGGGAGGCCCTGAAGACTGTGGTGAGGGGGCAGGTGATTGCGCTGTTGGCTAGAGACAATAAGGCAAGGAGGGAGAAGAGGGCAGAGCTGGAGCAGAGGGTGGCTGCACTGGAGTGCTCCCATAAGTCCACTGGAGCACCCAGAATCTGGAGGGAGCTGGAGAAGGTGCAGCAACAACTGAAACGTCTAGACTGGGACAGGGCAGAGTACGCAATAGCACGTCTTAAACATAAATACTATATTGGGAGCAACAGGTGTGGGAAGCTGTTGGCGCATCGATTGCGTGCGTAGCGAGAAGCGTTGGCGATAAAGTCGGTCCTTTCCCCATCTGGAATGGAAGCAAGAACAAGTGTTCGGATTGCAAAGACGTTTGCGGAGTTTTACCGGGGGCTTTATGCGGAGGACGACAGGGGCAGTGTGGCTCTAGATCCATTTCTGGATGGCATAGCAATTACCCCTCTTGGGGAGCGAGAGGCGTCTTTATTGGACCAGCCGATAAGGGCGGAAGAGGTAATTTCGGCGATCTCGCGCCTAAGGGTGGGGAAATTCCCGGGTCCAGACGGTTTTACGGCACTCTTTTACAAGACCTTCTGTGCGGAACTTAGGGCACTTCTAGTGCGGCTCTTTAATTCCTTCCGGGAGTCGGGAACCCTAGCGCCCAGCATTTCTCGATGCTACCATTGCAGTTATACATAAGCCAGGAAAGGACCCAGAGGAGTGCGCTTCCTATAGGCCGATTTCGCTCCTGAATGTAGATGCTAAACTATTTACAGGTATACTTGCCCATCGCCTTCATCTCTACATGTCGGGTCTTGTGGACCCAGATCAGGCGGGTTTCATTCCGCATCGCCAGTGCAGTGACAATACAAAGCGGCTGCTTCATTTGCTAGATAAAACGGATCGTTCTCGCCGGGAGGCACTCTTCCTTTCTATTGACGCGGAGAAGGCGTTCGTTAGGGTTCATTGACCGTATCTCTTTAAAGTGTTGGAGCAGTTCGGACTGGGCCCCGGCTTTATGGCGTGGATTCGTTGTATCTACCAGTCCACCAGGGCTGCAGTCCGAGTCAATGGTACGCTTTCCCTGCCGTTCCCAATCAAGCGAGGGACGAGACAGGGGTCCCCGCTTTCTCCTCTCTTGTTTGCGCTCTACATGGAGCCCCTGGTGCAGCACCTATGACATAAAGTTTGGTGGCGATCATCACCTCATCACCTTATATGCAGATGATGTGATCCTTACCCTGCCGGTGCTTATGGCGATACTTGATGAGTTTGGTCGGGTCGCAGGATACCGGATGAATATGCAGAAGTCCCAGGTCCTGGGTCGATTCTTAAGCCCGGAGAAAGATGAGGTGTTGAGGGCTCGTTACCCCTTTCTTTGGTCGTCCTCGCGGCCTTCTTACTAGGGGATTGACCTAGCGCCTACTGCTGTAAAGACGGCAAGCTTGAACTACACGAAGTTAGTTCGGGAAGTGAAGTGGGACCTAGAGGTCTGGGGGAGACTAAAACTGTCCTGGCTGGTCAGAGTGGCGGCGGTGAAGATGACAGTTCTGCCGGGCATACTGTATGTGTTTCAGGCTCTTCCGCTGACCCCACCTCCCCGGACGATAGTGACTCTTCAAGCAGCGATTATGAGATTTATCTGGGAGGGTCGTCCGGCGCGGCTCATGCGGCGAGTCCTGTGTCGCTCCAAGGGGGAGGGGGGCTTGCGGTTCCCTGCCTTCTGCGATATTATCAGGCGACACAGCTGCGTTTCCTTCTAGAGTGGAGTTTCCCACTTACTGAGAAACACTGGTGCTTTATGGACCAGGCGGTGGCGGGCTCTCATATATGGAAGGAGCCCTGGCTCTGGCGTCGGCACAGGGCGGGGGGACTCTACTCTTCCCCGATTACGGGAGCGACGTTGCGTGTATGGGATGCGGTGGCGGGTGGGTTGGGTTTGACGACGTTTCCATCTCCAATGACCCCTATAGATGCGAATCCAGACTTTGAACCGGGGCTACGAGGGGAGGGATTGCGACGCTGGTATGAGGGAGGCTGTAAAAGGGTGGGGAGCATTTTTGATGAGCAGGGGGTGATTCCCTTTGATCAGATGAGAGAGGCCTACGGCTTGACAGAGGCGGATAGGATGATGTACTATCAGATTTGGCCCTGGGCCCTGTTGCCGGCTAATAGGGCATTAATAGACAGACCGTTAACACCGTTTGAGAAGTGGCTCCTGATGAAGAAGGATGATAAACAAGTAATTTCAGAGCTTTACAGGCTTTTTTTCCAGGCAGAGGGGCGCCCGCCTAAAACTAAGGGACAGTTGAGATGGGAAAAGGAGTTGGAAAGGGAACTTTCTGATGAAGAGTGGGATAGTATCTTTTATAGAATACACCACATGGCCTATAATGCGGCTGGGGCAGAGAAAGCATATAAGGTGACCTCTTACTGGTACTACACCCCAGCAAGGATGCATGCATGGGACCCCACTAGATCTAACCTCTGTTGGAGGGGCTGTGGGGGGAGGGGTACACTGGTGCATTTGTTGTGGCATTGCCCCAAGCTCCACAGATTTTGGGAGAGTGTTGTAGACGGGGTTGATGCAGCGTTCAACACTACGATTCCTAGATTTCCATCGTATATCCTGCTGGGTCTGCCTACCCCCCTCACCTTCCCTCTGCAATCGCTGAAGGGGCGGCAGATGGCCTTGGCCCTTATAGCGGCGCTACAGCTGATCCTAGCCTTGTGAGGCACAGATAGAGTGGCGACATATGTATCTTGGCTGCAGAAACTGTGCTTCATTCTGGCGATGGAGAAGCTTACCCTGGCCTCTCAGCAGCAAACAGGCGACCTGCCCATGCTGTGGAGGCCGTTCTTCCAGATCCTATCCACTGAGTTTACTGAGCTCAGTATTTGCGAGTACTAGGGCTGACTTGAACTATTGGGTGCATGCCTGACTGACGGGATCCTGTGAAGAATGAGAGCAATGAGGTGGGGATGGGGCGGGGGACCGGAGAGATGAAGGGCCAGGGTCTCTCAGGGGAAGCACTGTTAATGTTATATGTTTTATTTGTTAATGATATGTCATGCATTACAAGTATGAGACTTGACTCGCAACGCTACGGACCTTTCTGTAGGGCCCAATTTTTCTTCGAGTAGCAAGGATGAGACTGATAAGGGGGCCTCCTGATATGGCCACAAAAGGGACGATCTCATGGGGGCAGAGGGAGAGTTTCTCAATAAGGGGTCCTGCAGCGTGTTTATCATATTGTGATTTGTTTTGTCTATATGTTGATATGTTTAAATCAATAAACAGATTTGATCCATAAATCAATGTATAGGATGTTAGATAGGACAAAGACGGTTTCAAGGTGTAGGGGGTCACACATCAGCTTTATGGTTAGGGATTATATGCTAAAACTGTATGGCCGGGAGAAAAACAAAGTCAGGATTTAAAACATGACACAGTGATTGGTGTTGTCCTTTATTACTACCAAATAAAACCTTTTTAGCAGTCTTATAATAATATATTGAGAAATACCAGTGCAATTTTAAACCTATGTTTTGCTGTTTGCATGCGGGTCCTTGATGCTGGTTCTTAGCTCACTATGCTATATTAGAAGGATTACAATTTTTGAACTGCAAGTAACCTTTCATTCTGGAGTAAAAAGCTATATAAATACAATTACAATCTGCATGTTATAGATGTGTTTTGCAGGAGACATTAACTCTCTGTACTACTTTATCAGTCAAAAGTGTGACTAAACAAAACACAGATCTCTCCAGCAAATACTTTAATAACCAGAGTTATTTTACCATTATTATTATTCCCTAGGAGTTAGTGGGCAGAAAACGTTCTCTGCACAGATGCTTTAAAAATGCAGCTTTTGCAAACAACTAAGCCAGAACAGATTTACTGTCACATTTCTCCTTGGAGCCAATTTCTTTGTGTCAGATTTTTAGTTTTTTAGATAAATGTATACATTGACTGTCAGTCTGCTTCTTGTGACACGCCACTAGTGAGTCCACTCCCTTTTTGTTACCCACCTTAACCCTCATTTATGGGTTTCCAGAGTAAAGTGATTCCAGATCCAGCAAGGAGAGGGACAGAGAGAGAGAGAATGTAATACGATGAACACCAGATTTGCCCGCCATTTACAGCATCAACAGTCTATCTTTGTATTATAGCTTTTTTTCGTGAAGCCCCTTCATCTCCCCTCTTTGATCAGCTGTGAAATAAGAAAATAACTCTGGCATTAATTCCATTAAAACTGATACTACCTCTTCAAGGTACTATCTATTTGTCTTTTTTCTTTTTCCAGGACACCATCAGGGGATTAAAATGTTTGCAGACCCGTAGCACTGCTAAAAAGAAAAGCACAGCCTCTTTTTTTTATTTTTCCAGTTTCTCAGGAATATGTTATCTTTATTCAGCAAAGCCCCACGCCTCACGCTATCACTACTTCTTGACACCTTTCGAAAAGAAAATGGAATGATCGCAGCAAATCTGCCGGATCTGACAGATTCAATTATCTTCTTCAACTCTGGTTCATAACTGGGTGGCTCAGGTGGTCCCCGGTAATTCTGGTTTGGCATCTGCTGACCTCAAGGAAGATATTGTATTAGTATAGATCACGGTGATGGGCGTTGTGGGTCTGTAGGATATGTTGGATACATTTGGTGGGGCTGAATGTGAAACATTCACTCCCAAAAACTCCAGACAGAACCTAAAACATCTGGTAGTAGTGGGTCGGCCTCTTCGAACTGTGTTTGTTAGTGACTCCTACTGCAGTTGTAACTGAAGTATCTCTGCAGCACACTACAACCCATAAACTCCAAACTCCAAAATCGCCTGCAACGCATTCAAAACGCCTCGGCCCGCCTCATCCTCGACGTACCCCGCAGCAGCCACATCTCCGCACACCTGGGACACCTGCATTGGCTCCCAGTCAGCAAAAGGATCACCTTCCGACTTCTCACCCACGCACACAAAGCCCTCCACGACAAGGGACCGGAATACCTCAACAGACGCCTCAACTTCTACGTCCCCACCCGCCTCCTCCGCTCCTCTGGCCTCGCACTCGCTGCTGTCCCTCGCATCCGCCGCTCCACGGCGGGTGGGAGATCCTTCTCCTTCCTGGCGGCCAAGACCTGGAACTCCCTCCCCACCAGCCTCAGGACCACCCAGGACCACTCCGCTTTCCGGAGACTCCTAAAAACCTGGCTGTTCGAGCAGCAATAACCCCTCTTTTTCCCCTAGCGCCTTGAGACCCGCACGGGTGAGTAGCGCGCTTTATAAATGTTAATGATTTGATTTGATAAATCCAGTATTGCATAAATATGGGGGTCAAGAAATGTAAAAAGTTTGATGATGCTGGACCTCAGTACCAACTCGGCAGATTTAAGACATGAGACAGTTTTTGCGCTGGTGGCGACTTTGTTGGTGTTTACGAAAAGTTCTAAATGTAGAGTACCATCAGGAGGGTGTCCCTCAGCATATGCCTTTCCACATTGCAATACAAACTCACCCATTTCCTCTTAATGGTAAGTGGAGTCCTACTATGGTTTTCCCCAAAATGGCATTATGTGCTGTGAAATAAGAAAATATCGTTCCAAATACCAAGGCACTCATAAAGAAGTTCACATCGAAGGTCTAAGCCGCTGTGGTAATGGGCGTCCACAGATTTTTTTTTTGTTGGTGGGGGGAGTAATTTTAACGTCATTCATTCTGAGGCAGGGTAACACTACACTCTGAGCCTGCACACCAGGCTGTACCTAAATCGAGAGAGGGGCCAAGCACTGCTTCACTTGCCCCCCTGGACACCCATGGCTGTGGTGGTGGTGGGTGACATGACTGCAGTGGTGGAGATAATGATGGTAGCTGTGACTGTAGTGGCATTCAACAGTTATTCATTGTGCTAATTTCACAGAGGAGAATGCTGCAAGAGGTGTTCATCTCACTTTAATCCATGGTTTGTTTATTTCCGACGTGTGCCACATAAATTACAAAAGCAATTAATAAAAGAAATTTCCAAAACGAATAAAAAATAAACATGAACTAATATGAAGTTTTCAGAACCTCTTTCAGAGAACCATGGGGCACGCAGGGGCTACTGGGCCCAACTGTGGGGGATGAGGCTTTTTACTCCTGATGTGCTGAGGCCTACTATGGATGCTGAGTAGCTCTATACTTTCAAAGGGAAATTACAGCATTCACAGACAACACATTTCCCCCTAGCTGACCTGAACCTAAGAGTCCACTCACTCTTGGATTGCAATCAAAAGTGTCTTAGCGCTGCATCGCTTTTAGCAGTGAGTCCCCCAGGGCCCGGCAGGCCCATAACAAGTGTTACATGCAGCGTCTTGGAGGGTGCCCCATCCGCAGGCACTCTCAACTGCTACGGTCCTGCTCAGGTGAGTCGGCTTAAAGCGCTCTCCTGAGTCCAAGAAGTTGTGCTCTGGTGGCAATCAGAGGTGTTTCTGCGCTACTCCTGCAGTTAAGTGTCCACACTCCAAAAGGGAGAGGGCAGAGGGGGGTTAGTTCGGATCTCCTGGTTTCAATTCCATTGAGCTGACAATGCTTCCAGAGAGTTCTCACTTGATCCACAGGGTCAAGTCAGATGCAGTCCTCGTTGCTTCTGGTGAGCTATGGGTCATTGCTGCTCACAGTTAGCAGGCTCCTGCCCAATCCACATGGCCCAATTATTCCTGGCAGACCCTCTGGGTATATGGGGTCACCGTGTCACTGCCATACACACAGCACTCAGACCTTACCACTTGTTGAAGTATTCAGTAAGCTGGTTTCTGCTTTTTGATTCCAATCCGTCCCATGTATTCTGAGCCTCGATTCAATGTGCTACTTTGCTATTTTTCAGCCCTTTGAATCTGCATCACTTGTTGAACAATATTTTCTATTAATAAGTTGGGAACTGTGGCTCCCTACTTTAATTCAAGCAACTTCAATCAACCACGTTGAGTACGTGAGTTCTTCTGTCCTCCACAAAAACACTCATTTTTTTACTCCTACTCTGTGGCCTTTAAGTTACCACTATTAACGGATCCAGGATGATTTTGCTTCATCTCTTTGTAAGTCACATGGTTTGCGCACTGCACTGCACATTCACGTTTGATCAGTTTCCCACCTGTTTGAGAATTGTATTCTGATGATTACCCATTCATTTATTTGTTATAGGGATATCCGTCCACAAGTTAAGTGGTTAACTACAAAACCTTTTGCAACCATTTTTTCATTGACTTTATTAAAGTCTTTTTTATCATATAAACTTTACAGGTACATTGTTCATTGTTCTGGGATCTACTCTTGCTCTAAAAAGTGAATACCATTCTGATGACAAACCTATAATTCCCTTACGTGTCTAAAAGTTGTTGACAATAGTGGGCATAAAGTCACCTTAATAAGAAGCTGGTAAATCATTCTCCTGAGGTCTATGGGTAGCTATTGTGGTTGTCATAGCATGCTTGCACTGTGGGGCATGCATAAAAACTCTGAGCATAAAGACTGGGTTTACCGAATCTAGGATCTGCTGTGGATGGCTTCTGAAATCAAAGAGGAGATTTTCATGCAGTGTGGGAACCTTGCATACAAGTGATATCCACAGAATGACCATGCCCTTCCTATCTTAGCATTCTACTCATTACTATATGAGTGGACTTGATCGACTCAAGTTCCTTCATACAGTTGCAATTATATGATATTGCCAACCAGAAGACAAATCCATACCATCTAGGGTATGTCATGTGAAACATAACTTTGTGATGCACTCTTTCTCCATGTGTGATTCGGAGTGTGGGAAGGATAGGCGAGGGAAGGGTGTTGATTGGTTATCTCTACCACTTGCCAGCATCCGAGTACTAGGTATTCTTTTTGCTATTTTTGTTTTGTAGTTGTTTTCTGTTTTGATTAATTTTTTAACATACAAAAACTATTTTTCTAATGTACCAAAACTAATAGGAAGAACTGATTCATAAAAGTACTTATGTAGCATGAATCTAGCTAAAAACAGTAGAGAGCAGTACAGGAGTTTCTATTAAACAAAAAGAAAAAGGGCAAGTAGAGAGTAGAGTTTTGTTTTGGATAGGTGTGCAATATAAGAGGAGGTTGTAACACAATGAAGAGATGTTGCTTGAAAAACATGATCTTAAAGTTTCTTAAGGAGGTGCAGGTGGAAGGAAATAGTAGAATCTGAATACAGATGGGGGTCCACATACTTGTAGAGTTGCGTGATGGGAACAGCTCTCTAGTCTGCTCCATTCTGCATTATACTCTTTCTAGCTTAAAGATGTTTCATCTGCGTGTTTTAAAAAATCCATTGGTGCTTGCTGTCAAGATTGGCTGTTATGTTGGGGTACTTATGTTCATCGCCTTGAAGATGATGCTGATGGCACAGTTTATGCCACAAGTTTATGGATAGAAGCTTGCTCTTGGCTAAGATTATCCTGACGACTTGGAATCTATATTTCTAATAGGAAATGAACCACTATTCGATGATGTTTAACACCACAATTCTAGAATAAAGCGGGCATTGCTCATGATCTTTTTTTCTGAAGCTCCTAGCAACAGCCTTTCATTGATAGCATTTCATTGAGCATGCCCAGAAAAGGCAGGTCGTGGTAGGTGTTAGTTTACAAGATCAGCTTGTCTTAAAGGTGTAGAACAGTGGACCAGAAGGTTTGTATACATGCTAGATATTAATTATATCTAGCTAAGATACAAGTATTTTCAATGACCTAAAGTGAACTCATTTACAAAACCTGTGGTGATCATGAAAAATGGTGCGCATCTGCCACGCGAGACCAATGTAGCCTACTCCTGCTCTGGTTCTAGATTAGTCTTCTTCAGCAGTGGTAGAATCTGTCCTCGTCTAAAGCATTTGGCTAGATATTTTAGGTCAGGGAGACACTAGTCACATGAAGCAGTGGTCTCGCCAATGTTGTACTTTAATATGCAATCTAGGATGAAATAATCATCATAGAATGTGATCTTCTACAAGATGGGAAGACTTGAAAGGGTAACAACAGAGTTTGCTGAAGTGATTACACTGGGGCCCTCATTTCAAACACGGCGGGAATTCCCGCCGTGTTCGGGCTGCCGGTCTTTCCATCGACCGCCAGCCTCCTGGAAAACCTGCTGGCTGTATAATGATCTCCCCGCCATGCCGGCGGGCAGAGGCAGTGTCTCCGCCCGCCCGCCAGCCTGGCGGGGAACACAGCCGTAACATGGAGGGAGGCTCCATGAGGAGCCGCCGCCAATGTTGTTGTGCGGCAGGTACAGCAGCACCCGTCGAGCATGTCACTGCCCGTAAATCGGGCAGTGACATGCATGACGGGTGCCTGCACGGGGGCCCCTGCACTGCTCATGCAAAGTGCATGGGCAGTGCAGGGGCACCCCCTCCGCCAGCGGCTGGCGGCATTTGAATCATTATCCGCAGGGTAGCGCAGCTACCCTGGCGGATGGTGTTTCCTCCCACCGCCAGGCTGCCTGGCGGCAGGAGCATGGGGGTGGGTGACGGCTGCCGCTGGCGGCTGTCACCCTGTTCTTTATATTGCGGTTCGGCCCGCCATGCCGGCTGGCGGCTTTAGCCACCACTGCCGGCATGGCGGGCCAAACCGTCATGTTCGAAATGACCGCCTGGGTCTCCTGAAGATAATGATATCAAGTCTATTTCCTCTGCATGCTAAACTTCTTTGTGGGTGTTGATAAGAATGAAGTGCACTAAGTGCTCAGTGGATATAGATGCTGGGTGGGATGTTGATGAGGTTGTTCTGGCTTGCTATGTGTGTTTAGTGTGAGTAATTGATGTTTGCAGCTGCATGCATATGGGCAGAGCGTGTTTCACCCAGACCTATCGACTAGGCATGAGGGAAAAATATCTGGAAAGTTCCTGAGGGAAAAATGTCTGGAAAGTTCCTGCTCCTTCGTATATTCATCTGTAAACGAGATACAACAGGTGTGTCAGCATTTTGGAAATGCCCAACAAAAACAAAATAAAATAAATATGTTGTATTATAGTTGTTGGGTAGTTCTGTTGGCTGCCTAGCAACTAGGGATGGAATGAGAATGTGGAGAATAGATTGTAAGGCGGACTCATTCGCTCCTGAGATCTGCCAGTGTGTGGATGTGTTCATCTTGATTCATGAATAAAAGAAGAAGAAACCACATTGTGTGGTACCACGCTCTTTTAGTCTTCTATCCAACCAGATAAGCAGAGGGACAAGAAACAACGTATGTATGTAGTTTTTAAAATGATGAAACATACTTTGGGGGTCTTTCCGACCCCAGCGGGCGGCAGGGCGCCGCCCGCTGGGCGGAGACCGCCAGAAGACCGCACCGCGGTCAAATGACCACAGCGGTCATTCTGACTTTCCCGCTGGGCGGGCGGGCGACCGCCAAAAGGCCGCCCGCCCGCCCAGCGGGAAAGCCCCAGCAACGATGAAGCCGGCTCCGAATGGAGCCGGCGGAGTTGCTGGTGTGCGACGGGTGCAGTGGCACCCGTCGCGATTTTCAGTGTCAGTGTCTGCTAGGCAGACACTGAAAATCATTATGGGGCCCTGTTAGGGGGCCCCTGCACTGCCCATGCCTGTGGCATGGGCAGTGCAGGGGCCCCCAGGGGCCCCACGACACCCGTTCCCGCCATCCTGTTCCTGGCGGTTTTTACCGCCAGGACCAGGATGGCGGGAAGGGGGTCGGAATCCCCATGGTGGTGCTGCAAGCAGCGCCGCCATGGAGGATTCTTTGGGGCAGGGGTAAACCGGCGGGGAACCGCCAGTTGCCCTTTTCTGACCGCGGCTTTACCGCCGCGGTCAGAATTGCCCATGAAGCACCGCCAGCCTGTTGGCGGTGCTTCCGCGGCACTCTGCCCTGGCGGTTTTCAACCGCCAGGGTCAGAATGACCGCCTTTGTGTACAATGCAGGGTAAAAGTGTTACATGTAAGGGAAAAATCTCATAGTTAAAAAGGTTTGGACTTAGAACCGGCAAACAACCTTAAAAGATTAATTAACACACCTGTTTTGGATGTTCCTTTTCTTCATACTCCAACAGCTGAGTTTGCAAAGAGCTAATCTTCAGCTCTTTTGAACGGAGTGTGCTGAGCATGGACTGGAGCTTAGCAACTAGATCTTCTTTTGTGTCCGATGAGAAATCATCTTTATCATCGTCTCCTTTGGTAGTTACTGAATAATATTTCTGTTACAATTAAAGCTATGTTTATTAAGGTGCCAAAGATTACATCGTTTTAATATGTACAATGGTATTCACTTTAAAGTAACAATGCGTACATTTCAAAATGTTTATAATGTTACCCATTCGATGTTTACTGTATTGTATAAAATGAAGCGTGTCATTGAAGAACATGGGTCACCACCAATGTATTGATTTCTTTGCTATGGTAGTTAACATAAAATTCATTTCTATTTTTGGTTACATAAAGTACCTGTTATTGCCTGTACACAAATACCCGATGATGAGCTCCAACACTACCTATGCCAAATTCTAAAAAGGGAAAACTGAATACATCAACTAAAATAATTAATTTGCCTATACATTAACAAGGTTTCACAAACGCTACTCATAACACACCGCCAATCCCGGACTCATTTCCGAAAGTGCTCATTGGTACTGGAATAGAGGGCTTCGAGAATGGCAAGGCATATTGAGTTATTATATTCGAGCACTCTGTCGCTGGACTGGAAAGCTAAAAGTTGCTCTGATGTAAATCAATTAATTTTTGTAAATCACACATTCCACTTTCCCCTGCATGTATCACGGGCAAATCTCCAGAGTTGACTTGTACCCGTGGCTTGAGCAGACTTGAACTACTGGAATAAATGGTTTCTCACCTGCAAACTTAGGGCCTCATTCTGAGGCCGGCGGGCGGCGGTCGCCACCCGCCTGGCGGGAGCCGCCATATGGCCGCTCCGCGGTCGAAAGACCGCGGAGGCCATTCTGGCTTTCCCGCTGGGCTGGCGGGACGACCGCCAGAAGGCCGCCCGCCAGCCCAGCGGGAAACCCCTTCCCACGAGGAAGCCGGCTCCGAATGGAGCCGGCGGAGTGGGAAGGGTGCGACGGGTGCAGTAGCACCCGTCGCGAATTTCAGTGTCTGCTAAGCAGACACTGAAATTCAAAGTGGGGCCCTCTTACGGGGGCCCCTGCAGTGCCCATGCCATTGGCATGGGCACTGCAGGGGCCCCCAGGGGCCTCACGACACCCCTCACCGCCATCCTGTTCCTGGCGGTCAGAACCGCCAGGAACAGGATGGCGGTGAGGGGGTCGGAATCCCCATGGCGGATTCCCATGGGCAGCGGAAAGTCGGCGGTACACCGCCGACTTTCCGTTTCTGGCCGCGGCGGTGCGGAGCACCGCCACCCTGTTGGCGGTGCTACCGCCGACCCCGGCCCCGGCGGTCCTTGACCGCCGGGGTCAGAATGACCCCCTTAGTTCTTTCTCAGGAGAACCTCCATTAAGATCATAAGCACTGAATAGTCCCATCACTGTGCGGGGATCCTGGATCAGTTCTTTCAAAGTCACATCTACCTTGCCTTACTTCGGAATGGCCATAACACATATGTAACAGACATAAAAATGTTGCACTCTTAAAAAAAGGATAGGCTGCCAGTCTTTATTGAATTATTTTAAAATTTAGAAGGAAAAGGGTCACCCTTAAAAATCACTTAAGGAAAATGAAAAATGATCTTCTAAAAACATCATTCACAAAAGCTTTTTATTTGAAAAAAAATGATAAGTAATAATACATAGCAATGTAGCCTGAATAGGTTGCAATGTTGAAACAATGTAAACTGGACACTGTGCCCATAAGGGCATTCTGACCTCCTGGTGTCCGATCATGCCGTATAGGTGGCAATTTACTCAGTTCTTTTTGATGAGAGCGAATCAGCAGAATAATGGCATAGATATACTCTCTCTTCCATCCGGGAGGAGAGGGGGTTGCTTATTATTTCCAAGGAGATTCCCCTAAGAGAGAACTAGGATTACAGGTAAGACACCATTTCTTCTCTGTCAGGGGATCTCTATTGATAATCACAAGTATTGAGTAGATAAGCAAACTTATCCCTCAAAGAGTCCACAAAGGAAGAGATAAAAAAGAAGAAAAGTAAAACTAGACATACAAATTCTTTAGAGATGCTTGCCCTGCTTGGGCATCTACTTTAGTGTCTGAGTAAAGACAATAGTGTCTCGTAAAGGTGTGAACTTATCTCGTAGTTGAAGACTTGCAAATCTCAGCAATTGGGATGTTCCTAAGTAAAGCAGAAATAGCTGATTTACCTCTGGTGGAGTGGGGCCCACGTTTACCAGATAGGGTTTTGTTTGGTTCTTTAGGACAAGGGATTATGCAGGAAACAATCAATCTAGGCATATTCTGTCCATAGAGGACCA
This sequence comes from Pleurodeles waltl, assembly GCF_031143425.1. Taxonomy (NCBI): domain Eukaryota; kingdom Metazoa; phylum Chordata; class Amphibia; order Caudata; family Salamandridae; genus Pleurodeles; species Pleurodeles waltl. Next base: position 773,293,936 of record NC_090449.1, on the reverse strand, counting down.
TTGTTGGCAAAGCGTTGTTCTGATTTTCTTAAAGATTTGTCCTATCCAGATAGAACTTCAAAACCCTCCTAACATCAAGAGTGTGGCAAGGCATTTCCCTCTGGAAGAAGAGGGATTCTAAAAGGAGGTAGCTAAATTGTTTGTCTGATTGACATGGAAATCCGAGATTACCTTAGGGAGGAATTTAGGATAGGTTCTCATCACTACCCTGTGGCTACAGAATACTGATTAAAGGTTTATGTGAACAGAGAGCCTATATTTTGCTAACTCTGAGAGCTGAAGTAATAGCTACTAAGTAGGAAGCTTTCCAAGAGAGGTGTTAGAGAGAAACCTTATGAATGGGTTTGAAGGGAGGACCCTGAAGGCAAGAGAGGACAATGTTTAAACTCCCATGGGGGAGAAGGTCTCTGGGGTGAGGGTGCATCTTCTTAAAGCCTTCCAGAAAATCTTTGATTACAGGCATTCTGAAAAGGATGTTTGTGAAGGACATTTTCTATAAGCTATGAATGTTGCAAGATGCACTCTAACTGCGAAGTAGTGTAATTTCACTTTAGCGAGACGGAGAAGATGTGGAAGAATGGCCTGATCCTAAAAGTAAGAGGATTGGCATTGGTCTGAGAACACCAAATGCGCAAACTCTTCCATTTAAAGGGATAAGAAGTCCTGGTAGATGGTCTCTTGACTTCTCTTAGCACATCCATGGATTCAGGAGTGAGGTTTAGGTGGCCATACTGTAAGAGTTCTGAAGCCATGCAGCTATGTTCAGAGAGCGAAGGCTGGAATGTTGAATCTGGCCTGCAAACTTCTGAAGAAGAAATGGTCTGTACGACAGCTTCCTGTGTGGACACTCTGAAAGGTGAAGGAGATCTGTGTACCACTACTGTCGAGGCCACTCTGGAGCAATGAGAGGCATTCTGGCTTCCGAGTGTGTAAACCTGATGCTCACTGGTGGAAAATAGGGAATTCCCTGAAAGACATAAAGAAAGCTGCCTGACCAGTAAATCCATATGGCATGCTTCATTATGCCCAGTTGGTAGAACCTTGAGGAGAAGCTAGGCCATTTTTTGTTTTTCAGTCTGCAAAAAGATCTTCTTGGGGAAAATCCAAATCGGAGAAGATGTTGTGAAGCCCAACATCATCTAGAACCCATTCAAGATTTTCTTGAATGAAACCATTGAGAGTGTCCACCTGAGAATTTTGGGTTCCCAGAAGAGGGACAGCTGTAACCATGAGACCCCTTGAGATGAGCCACTTCCAGATTGTTTGAGCTTCCAGGGATAGAGGTCTGGATAGCTCCCAGCCCTGCTTCTTCAGATAATACATGGTTGTTGTATTGTCCAACTGAACGAAGAGAGAGTCAGTTCTGAACAACGAGAGGAAAGCCTTCAGAGCTAGATGTACTTCCCTCAACTCCAGAAGGTAGATGTGATAACACTGTTCCTTCAGAGACCACAGTCCTTGAATCTGTAAATAGTCCACATGAGCACCCCAACCTGTCAAGGAAGCGTCTATCACTATGGTTTGGACTGGAAAGTCTAGGTGGAAATTCAACCATTTGAGGACATTCACTAAGAGACACCACCATCTGAGTGGTTGTTTTGCATGAGTAGTCAGTATCACTCAGTTGCCTATCCTCCTGAGATCTGATCTAATTGATCTTCCAAGCACTGTTGGAGAGGGCGTATGACAAGATGTGCATGAGGGACCAAGAAGATGAAAAACGCCATTGAACCCAGGTGGGAAGAGACATGTCACACCGTTGAATGAGATGTTTTCTTCAGACATGGACATTTCTGAAGGATACATAATCGTGTCTCCTCTGAAGGATACACTTTTTATGTGTACTGTGTCTAGAACTGCACCCAGGTAATGCAGAGATTGGACAGGTGTTGAGATGGATTTGTTGTGATTTACGTGCAGACCTACTAGATTGAGAGTCATGCCTGTTAAGTGATAATGTTGACTTGCTTACTGATAGGAAGATGCCTTGATCAGCCAATCGTCCAGATATACATAGACGAAGATTCTCATTTTTCTGAGGTGGGCTGCTACAACTGCCATACATCTGGAAAAAGTTCACAGTGCAGACTTGAGGCTGAAAGAAGGCCCTTGTAGTGATAGTTGTCTTTTCCTACAATGAACCTAAGGAATATTTAATGTTTTTTGGCTATTGGGAATATGAAAATAGACCTCTTGTAGGTCTATCGAGCATAGCCAGTCCATTTGATGGAGCTGAGGGTAGATCTGATGAAGGGTTAACCTCCTAAATTGTTCTTTGCAAACCAATTTATTAACTTTCCTTAGGTCCAAAATTGGTATATATTCATTTTTGGGTCCTTTCTTCTTCACCAGAAAATAACAGGAATAAATTCCCATTCCTTTTGAGTGGGGAGGGGACCTTTTCCACCGCTCGTTTCTGCAAGAGGATTGATACATCTTGCTGCACTTGTCCCCGGTGGTAGACTGAAGGTTTCTTCAGTGGCATAGTTGATAGTGGACATTTTAATCTGAGACAGTATCCTTGATCTACAATATTCAGAACCCATTGTCAGTGGTTATCCTTTAGCACTTTTGCACTCTTGTTATACTTCCAGCTACAAAGTGGGGAAGATGTGACTCACTGTTCTCAAGCGGTGGTTGGTTTGTACTTTGCGCAGATGGTTGCTCACCTTCTCTGCCTCTCAAATGACATCTGTGTTGTTGAGGTCTGTGCAGTTGTTGATGTTGTTGTTGCTTTTGCCCCTGAAGCCAATAAGGGGTTTAAACCCTCTTATGGTAGTATCAGTGATCATAAGGTCTATAGGATCTTGTATAATCCTTTCTTTTCTCCAGACCAGCAGCCTCAAAGGTGTACAGTTCTGTCTTCGTGTGAGACAATCACCATCGGCACCAGATCCAAATAACGTATTAGTGCTGTGATTTTGGCTTTAACCCTGTAAGTCGGAGCTGCGGTGAGCGCTAGAGAGCTAACTCATGACAATATCAATGTACTACAAGAGTAGAAGCATCAGCTGTAGCACTGATGATCTGATTAGAACCATCATGCTTTTGTTGATAATTTCTCTTGGAACATCCTCTATGATATGGGCAGAATCCCAAAGAGATCTGTCATAATGTTCTACAAGTGCAGAAGCGGTGGCAGATTTTATTGTGACAGCAGACATTTCACATACCTTTCTTCCCACGGAGTCCAACTTTTTACTCTCCTTGTAAGGAGGAACAGTAGATGAAGGTGCTGTTGCATGAAAATTAAGGGCCGCAGAGACTATAACTGAATCCAGAACAGGGTACGCACGTAAGAAAGAAGGATCTTGATCCAGAGACTTGTATTTCTTCTGAAGGCTGGACTGGCCAGCCTTTACAGAAGCATGTTTCAGAAACAGTTCCATAGCTGGTTCCAACAAACCGGGTACCAGCGGTAGTAGAGGTCTGGAAGCAGACCTTTGGTGGGGCATCTCAAAGATTAGCGATGTGGAAGTGGTAGTAGTTGACAAATCAATATTTATTTTATTGGCTCCTCTGATGAGAAGCTCTTGGAAGAAATTAATGTAATCTATAGGAGATAATCTCGGTGGCAAACAATCTGTCAGGGTAGGAGAATATAGACCAGAAGACACAGTTGTATAATGGGACTGTGAAGATTTTGATCTGGAGGAAGAAAATCTTTGCCATGAGTGTGATCATCTGAAGTGACAATGTCAACAAGGAGCTCTATATCTTGAGTGTGACTTAGACCTATAGGTGCAAGGTCTGGTGTGATACGAGTGAGATTTAGAGCACCTCGGAGAAGGTATATGGGGAGGTTGAGACAAGTCATGGGCAGTGGCAGACATATAGTGGGCTCAGCTGGTTGTGGAGAAGAAGTCAGAGGTGGAGGAACTGGAGGAAGTGATCCTGCCAGAGCTTGAGGAGGTGTTGGTGAATCGGTATGGTGACTGGAGATGATGGTCTTGATGACGAGTACTCTCTGGAATACTCAGAGTCAGACGGAAGCCTGCAAGCCACTTTCCTGTCTTATTTAAGGAAGATGAATAATTGTATCAATGTTGACCCTGTCTCGCCCTCAAAGTTCCTCTCGATGTTGGCGGTGGTCTCCTCCTCTATGTTATAGGATTTCTTGGCAACGACCCAGCCCTTGACATCCCGCAAGTAGGTGCAGTAATTTGTCTTGACATTGATGTCCTTGGCATCGAACAGGAACAATGTCTTCCCCCAGATGTTCTCCTTTTGAATCTCCCTCTGCTGGAGTACTTAGAGCATGACCTAGAGGCACTAGTACAGGGTGCAGTCTCTCCTAGCCCTTCAGAAGTCTCACCAAACAGGGAACCTTGCCATCTGCGGTGATCCACTTGGCCATAGAGGCCATTTTTCTCTCTCTCCTTCAAAGTGCTGTTGGAGAGGGTCTTGCAGTGGTGACCAGTCTTGGGGTCATATACCCTGTGTGGGTTTGTTTTTGCCATTTCCTTGTAAAAAGATATGGCATTTCCTGAAAAATTTGATAATTGTTCTGTCAGAAAATTATCAAAACATAATTTACTAAAGATTGGCAATATAGCCTGTTTTAAGGCTGTAAAAAGTTAACATGTCTGTCACATATGTGTCCTAGCCTTTCAGAAGTAAGGCAAGGTAGATGTGACTTTGAAAGAACTACTCCGGGATCCGCGCACATAGATGGGATTATTCAGTGCTTCTGCTTATCATTGGAGATTCCCTGAGAGAGAACTTATTGGTTCAAACTGACTGATCCAGTGTGAACCATGGGCACTTGTTAGACCTAGTTCCCACTGCCAAAGAAATGTCCAGTGCAGCATTCCCAGTTACCACAAGCTCAACCACAGTAAGCAACAACACCTGAGGTGGTGAAAAGTGACAGTGAGACATCCAAGGATTAAAAGAGGTTTCAGGCTCGAAAACGAGGAGCGATGAGTGGGGGAGGTGTGTGTGATGAGTTCAACCAGGAAGCATTAAGTACAGTAGTGTTTTTTCCTCTCCTGAGTGACTTTTTGAAGCAGAATGGTGAAGTGCAACATGTTTTTAGACTAACTACAAAATGTTAGAGGCCCTCATTAAACATGGCATTATACTAAACCACCTGAAGAGGAAACACAACATTGCCATTTTTTGTAATTGACTTGCAGTCCTTACCTCTTCATGCACTAAAAAAGAGTAGACTTCAGTCAGAGACAAAGGGGCCCCACATCAGGGGATTGAAACACCACCACATTTGATGGAAAATGTTATCCCAGGTGTTCAGTCAGCTCTGCCATGGTTTCTGGGGACATTGTTGACAGCATCTGGTAATGGGGAGATGCCAAAATGACATCATTGCAAAAGTTCATTAAAACCATTCCTCTCAGAAAGCACCTTAGAACTGCTATTCATGCCCTGCCATACTTGCATTTGGATGGTGGAAATGTTTAGCTCCATTGCCTTTCAGACCCTACAATGGCCTCTCCTTAAGTGCATCCTACAAGCCACAGGATTTTTCATTCAGGGACTGAGAAATATTATCTCAGCAACTCCATCCAAATGAAACTCCACTAGTTCCCTTGCCAGCACACCCCATCTTCAAAACCAGCTATATCATTTACAAATCATTCACAAGCTGTACACAAGCCTATTTTGCTGACAAGTTCACTATTTCTGGAGACTCTCAGCTTACCCGCAGTCAGGACACCATCAGACTGAAAACAAATGTGTGAAAACAAACTAAAGAACAGCCAACAGGCTTCTTACATCTATTCACCCAGGATGCTGAACAACATCCCTGTATATATCAAGATTGTCCAACCCTGTTCCAGTTCAGGGACATATTTGAAGACAGACATCTTAAAGACTATTAGATCATCATGCAGCAACGGACCACAAACCATCTACCGCTCAAATCATATTTTGACTGTATCCTTACTTTTACTCTAAACAGCAGTCCGCAGCCATTGCCTGGGATTGCGCTACTCAAATTCAAAATACATGCATACCCAAAGTAGAGCTTGCAGACTGACAGATATTGCACATCTTCAGTGTTTTTTTTCTCTTCCACGTCTTGCTGTCTAATTTAATTTCCCAGTGTTTCTGTTTCCTACTCTACACTATAAATAGGTATACTGTCCTGAGAGAAAGAGAGAAAGAAAGAGAGAGAGAAGGAGAGAGTGCGAGAGAGTGTGACAGACAGACCCAGAAGAGAAAAGCATTTTAAAAAGTGCTTAGTTAAGGTGCAGCCATGACGTTGAAGCAGTATAACTCTTTCTACATTCCGCTGCACAAAAACTTTTAGCGTTCTCCCGCATAGACAGCAGTATTCCTTTACTTATTTTTTATTTATTTATTTTTTATTCTTTTTATTAATCAACAAAGAACAGCCTTTGCACTATAAACCACGCAATATTAAGTGATACAACATACATATCCATCTCAAAGGCAAGTTACATTAGATACCAAACCAGAAGAGCTATGGAATTGCAATCAAAAGCCACTCCAGTGAAGTGCTGAGCTCCCTTGTCCTCCTGTGTGGTCCCACCCAGTGAATTACTCAATACCCCTCCTATAAGGGGCCCATCATCCCCAGATTTTCTCCCATATTTTTGGGCATCCCCTACTCTGGTAGATTACTCTTCCAGCAGCCCAATACCAGTCCAGATCTGCCCACCATTCCTGTACGCTGGGTGGTGACCCTGCTCCCTATGCACACGCCATGTTATATTTGGCCACTATAGATGCCAGTGCCAACCATAACCTCTGATACTTTGGCCAGGTTTCCTTCCTGTAGGAGGCTGGCCTGGTTTTTAGTGGGTACCTATGGTACTTACATCTTATACCAGGTCTAGTTATCCCTTATTAGTGAAATGTAGACAGTGTCTAGAAGTCAGGCTCTCTAGGGGTTGCTGTAGCTGAGAAGCCAAGGCTTATCTAGAAGATATGCAAAGCTCATGCAATACTACTGTAGTCACACAGTACTCAGACACATGAAAGACAATACGCAGTGTTACAAAAAGAAAGGTGCTTTATTTTAGTGACACAAACGCAATAAATACCGTAGAGACTATACTCCCTTCGGAGGTAAGTAATACAAAAATTATATACACTAGTATGTAAAATGAGGTGTATAAACAGTTAGAAAAAACTGCAAATAGTGAAAATCACAATAGTTAGAAATGGGCCTTGGGGAACACAAACCATATACTAAGAAAGTGGAATGCAAATGTTGGTTTCCCACCTAGGCACGTGTAGAGTGTAGAGGGGCGCTGGGAGTATTAGAAAACACCAAAGGTATGTAATAGAACCCACCCCAAGGCCCAGAAGAGCAGGAGTAAATCACAGTAACTATCCTAGAACACGAGAAAGAAGATTATGCAAGAACCAGAAGGGACCGAAAGACACCAACAGTGGATTTCCGGACCTTAAAACTTGTGGAAGAAGGGGACCAAGTCCAAGAAGCACAGAAGAGTCCAGGGAGAACAGCAGCCCCTGTTAACCCGGATGAAGGTGCAAAAGAAGAACCTCCGGTGAACAAAAACAGTCAGTACTGCACCCAAGAAGACGGATTCGGGTTCCTGGTTGGTGCAGATGATGTCCCACGCCGGATGGATGATTGCAGTCTGGTTTGCGTCACTGGATTCCACCAACAATTCTTGGAACACCCAAAGCTCGCTGTTAGTGGACAATGGCGCTCCCCAGGACCAGGAGGGACCTGGTGGACTCTACCCATGAGCAGGAGTCAGAGGGGGACCCTTAGCAACTCAGAGAGTCCTAAGAAGGCCAGGCAGTGTGCACAGGAGTGCCACAGCATGGGGACAAGGAAGGTGCAAAAGGAGGCCCACGCAGCACTAACAAGGGATCCCACGCCGCCGGAGAACCACTCAGGCAGCTGTGCGTTGCAGGATAGGGTGCTGGGGGCCAGAGCTGTACCGTGCACAAAGAACTTCGTGGAAGGATGCCAACAAACCTTGGCAACTGCAAAACATGTGGTGCACAGGGGTGCTGTCTTGCGTGGGGAGGCATGCTCTTACCTTCACAAAAGTTGGACAGTAGGGCGTCAGGACCGTCGGGACCACTTCAGTCCACCACCTGTGATGCAGGATCCACTCACCTCGTCAGGAGAGGGGACCTACGCCGCCGGTCATTGATGCAATAAGGTGCCTTCTGAAGCAGGGGAGTGACTCCTTCACTCCAAGGGAGATTCCTTCGCTCTTCTCTTGCAGGCTGAAGACAGGCTGTCCTCTGAGGATGCAAGACCGGGAAACAATTGCAGTTGCTGGCAGGAGATGAAGATACAATGTTGCAGAAGTCATCTTTGCTTCTTTGCTGCAGTTTGTATAGCTCCTGGAGAGTCCAGATGCAGTTTCTTCAGTGAGAAGGTAAAGTAGAGGATGCAGAGGATTCCTGCTGGAGTCTTGCAATCCGAATCTGAAGAACCACCCAATGGAGAGACTCTAAATAGCCCTGAAAGGGGGATTGGTCAACTAAACAGATAAACACCTATCAGGGGAGGGCTCTGATGTCACCTGCTGGCATTGGTCACTCAGATGCTCCCAGAGTTCCCTGCCAACTCGGAATCCAGGATGGCAAAACCCAGGGACCCTCTGGAAGAGCTCTGAGCACAACCCCTGGGGTGGTGATGGACAGAGGAGTGGTCACTCCCCTTTCCTTTGTCCAGTTTCGCGCCAGAGTAGGTACTGGGGGGGTCCCTGAACCGGTGTACACTGGATTCTGCAAGGAGGGCACCAAATGTGCCCTTCAAATCATTTCCAGTGGCCTGATGAGGCTACCCCTCCCAAGCCTGTAACAACTATTTCCAAAGGAAGAGGGTGCAACATCCCTCTCCCAGAGGAAATCCTTTGTTCTGCCCTCCTGGGCCTGAGCTTCTCAAGCAACAGGAGGGCAGAAACCTGTCTGAGAGGTGGCAGCAGCTGGGGCTGCCTGGAAAGCCTCAGAAGGCTGAAATGGCAATACTGGGGGTCCTCTAAGGAGCCCCCAGAGTGCATGGAATCATAATCCAATGCTTGCAATAGCCTTGGGGTATGATTCCAACATGTTTGATATAAATATGCCTATGTTCGGAGTTACCATTATGTAACTGGACAAAAGTAGTGACCTATGTCCAGTACACACGTAAAACTGCGTCCCTGCACTCACGAAGTCTGGGAAAATGGTCCTGGAGGTTGTGGGGGCACCTCTGCTAGTGCAGGGGGGCCCTCACAAACATGTTCTCTGCACCCTGCCCTCAGGGCTGAAGGGCTTGTTATAGGGGTGACTTATAAGTGACCTGGTGCAGTGTAAATGGCAGTGAAAGAGTGCAGGCACCTTTTCACGTAGGTTGCAATGCCAGTCCTGCAGAAGCCTTTGCATGGGCTCCCTATGGGTGGCAAAAGATATGCTGCAGCCCATAGGGATTCCCTGGAACCCCAAAACCCTGGGTACCTAGGTACCATATACTAGGAACTTATAAGGGGGCACTAGTACGCCAATTATGGGTGAAATACTGGGTTACCAGTATGCAACAACCATAATTTTAAAGAAGAGAGCATAACTACTGAGGTCATGATTAGCAAGATCCCAGTAGACACAGTCAAACACGCTGACAAACAGGTCAAAAGTGGGGGTAACCAAGTTAGAAAGAGGCTACTTTCACTCCCAGGCTATATTGAGGAGGAACAACTTAGGGTCTAAGGGGACCTCCTTTCCAAGTACCCGGGTTGCCACCTCTGAAACATTCCACCAGAAACCCTGCAACATGGGGCAGGCCTATCAAATATGGTAGAAGGTGCCTTCCTGCCCACACCGTCACAAGCACTGCGAGGTCTGGGCCCTGCCCATTTTGCACAACACCACATTGGAATAATATGGACTGTGCAGAATCTGCAACTAGACCAGCCTGAACGGGGCCCGAATCGTGACCACCCTAGGGTTCTGCTTCGCCTCAGTCCAATCCTCATCATTCAGTGCTCCCAGATCCGCCTCCCATGCAGTGAAGAGGGGCATCACCAGGTCAGGGGAATTATTCATCAGTTTCCTATGGATCACAGAAATGGCCTTCGTCTTTAACAGTTCATAAAGGAGGCGGTCCTCGAGGGGGGCCAATTCCGGCATGTGCTTGCCCTCCAGCACGTGCCAGCTCAGAGCATGCCGCAGCTGCAGGTATCTAAATCGTTCAGCATCCGCCATTGGATATTCTTGTCGGAGGACATCACATATTACCAGCGCCTGCCTTCAGATACCACCAAGGTGGCCTATCCCCAGTAGAGACCATATCCAAAACCCACCCAGGGTTCTGAGCTCCCCCAGTAGGTTGCTGTACCACAATGGGGTTCAGGCAGTCAAAGTGGATCCTTACCCCAAATAGCATATGGTGTTGTTCCACGTCATCACTAGCGTTCCTGTGTGCACTGGCAACATTTTCACACTTGAACATGTATACAAGGCAGACTCACAGCTCTTCCTTTCCATCGCATCTCTGTCCACTCGGAGCGGTGGTTCCCCCGATCCGCAAAGGCCCAGTCATTAATGTGCACCAATTGTTTCACCCATTAATAACATAGGGAATCCAGGACGGCCAAGCCTCCCTCGTAGACCCCTTGTTTCAACTTTTGCAACGCTATGTGGGAACAATCTCCGTACCAGAGCAGCAGTCTAACTTCCAGATCCAGTTGTTGAAACACTGCTGACGGTATCTTATAAGGAGTATTTTGAAAAACATATAGGAGCCACTGTAACGTCATCATTTTGTAGAGGGGGCCCTCCTCATCAAGGAGAGCAGTAGAGCCCTGCAGTGTCCCACATCTCTATGGATTCTATTTAACTGGGATTGCAGGTACCCCTGGAGGGAACTTTCCTGAGTCTTGATGACATACACCCCCAGGTACATAAAGCCCTTCTGGCTAAGCAGTGTAGTACAATCTAGGGGCAATGTGGGGGAGCCCCTGCCAGGGGAAAAACCGGTGACTTGTTCCAATTAATTTTGTAAGCAGAATGATCCCCAAAGATGCGCAGAATCTGCATTATTCTGTCAATGGACCAACGGGTGTTGGTGACATATAACAAAATGTTGTCTGCGTAGAGAAATGCTCTCCTTCCGTGCTCTGCCAGATTCTAGACCCCTGATTAGGGGTCCTGACGGATCCAGGCCGCCAGGGGCACAAGCGCCAGCACAAATAAGATAAGGGAAAGTGGACACCCCTGTCAAGTGCCCCTGTACAGTGCGAAGGGTCTCAAGGGCACGACATTGACCCGTAATTGGACCACTGAGACCCAATACAGGAGTCTGATCCGGTCTAGAAATTTTGGCCTGATACCAAACCTCATGAGAGTGGCAAAGATGTATGGCCACTCCACACTATCAAAGGCTATCCTGCCATCGAGGGATAGAAGTGCAGCATGTTCACTGATCAGGGTATTTGTCCTATGGAGAACCCCATACAGGCGTCGCAGATTAAGGGATGTGCTTCTTTGTGGCATGAAGCAGAGTTGATGAGGGTCTATCAGATTTGTGAAGGCCGTGCATAGCCTGGTTGCCAAGATCTTCACCAGGGCTTTGACCTCTGTGGTGAGAAGGGAGACAGGCCTATAAGAGGCACACTCTACTGGGGGTTTGCCTTCTTTCGGAATCACTAATATGGTTGGGGCCCTCTGATCTGCCGGCAGAAACCCCACTTTTCGCAACTCCTGAGACATGGCCAGCATATATTTGGCCACCCTGCTCCCCATGCATTTGACATACTCCGCTGGGAACTCACTGGGCCCTGCTGCCTTGCCCGACTGCAGACCACACTGTGCCAAGGCAACCTCCTCCTGAGTCAGCTCCCCGGCCTGGGCTTCTCTGTCTTCCTCTGAAAGCCCTGGCAGTTGAATGTCTCACAGGAGGTCCATACAATCAGTCATCCGTGCCACTGTAATGTGTCGCGAAAGCCTCTGCGATGGTGTCGTTCGATGCACAGAGAATTCCCTCCCTATTCCGTACCTCCCTGACCCAGGACCATATCTGATCCCTCCTATCCAGCCATGCAAGCAGTTTATTGGCCTTGTCACCTAAGTCATTCAGACGCCGATGTGGTGTCAGTGAGTAGGCCCGGGCGTGTTGTTCTAACAGCTCCCGCAGCTTCTGTCACTGGAGCCGCAGCTGTTAAACGAGATCACTATTCTCCCCCCATCTAACTGACAGAGGGCCTCCAGGGCTTCAATTTCCCATTCAAGCACCGCACCTTGCAGTCTGTGCTCCTTTTTTGCCCCCTATAAGGTCCTGTGCGTGGGCCCCTAACAACTGTTTTGAAGGCCTCCCACAAGATACAGGCTGAGCCACTGAGCCCTGATTTTCCTTCAAATATTGTTCAGCCCTCTCTCTCATTCTATCCCTAAAGGTCTTGTCTTTCAGGTTCTAGGGGCCTAGTCTAGCCAGCAGGGAATGTGATTGTGTGGGGCCCAGCAGTGTAACATCCACGGGGGAGTGATCCAATATCCCTCTCGGGGAATGTGTGCCCCACATGAACCTCCCAACATGTGCCCATGGGGTGAACAGATAATCCATCCTCAAGGAGCTGCAATGAGGTAGAGAGTAATAGGTGAAGTGCCTTGTTCCAGGATTGTGTTCCCCACCACTGGTCTGGAAGCCGAGTGAATCAAGAAAAGAAAGCAGCGTCTCCGATGTGTCAGGCACCTTGGCTCATAAGACTCTATCCAACCATGAGTCAGCTACAAGGTTCAGGTCACCCCCCAAAATGAGGAGCCCAAGAAGCAGGTCCAAAAGCAGGGCATCAAGGTCCGTAAGAGCAGGCCCTTGGAGCCTCTATGGGGCATAGACTGAGCATATGTTGAGCGTGTGACCCTCCCAGATTAAGGAGACTGCCACATATCGTTCCGATGTATCCCACCAAGTGTGGGTCAGAATGAATGGTACTGACGTTTTAAGGAGAATACCCACTCCTCTAGAGTCTGTGGTGCGGCCTGCGTGTGCCACTGGCGGGTACACAAGCCTGTCCAACACTTTGTAGTGGTTCCCCCTTAAAGATAGAATTAGGTCTGGGCCATGTCGGCGCAAATATTGGAGTAATATGGTGTGCTTAATCCTGCTACCCAGCCTGTTCACATTCCACGTCATCACCCTAAGGCAGGGGTCTTCAAACTGGGGGGCGGGCCCCCCTAGGGGGGCCTCAAGTGATCCCAGGGGGGCTCCAGGCTCTGGCCAAAAGAAAGATTATGCAGATAATAATGCTTTGTTTTAAGCAGAAAAATATTTATTACACTTGTAAAAAGGTAACAGAACTTAACTGCAATGTTTGTATAAATCCAGGCGTATTCAGACATTGCCAACATAATAGAATGGTTACGAAAAATGTTGAGGGGGGGCCTGATGATTTATTGTTTCCCACGGGGGGCGCAGCATTAACAAGTTTGAATACCACTGCCCTAAGGGTATGTGCAAGTGTGGTTGCCATTGGGAAATATGTCTGTGCATGCAGGGATGCAACATCTACCCCCCCTCTCCTCCCATCCAGTGTACCTCCTCCCCCCAAGCCCTGAGGTGGTCATGGATTGTCTCTTTGGGCAAAGGTTCTCGGTAATTAAGGTCTCCAAAAAGAGTTCGACACTGGGGCCCTTGGCCCCTTCTGGTTCTCCGACCACTCTATTATTGTTCTGTCATGACCCTCCCTCTTGGTCTTCCAAGCGCCATAATTCTTTTGTGCCCTTTGGTGAGTAATTGAACCTGGCTCTCAAATCTCTTGGATGTGGACTGTAGATGGGCAATATCCTTTTCAGCGGTAGTGACCTTTTCTGTGACTTTCTTAAGGTATGAGCGAAGAAGGGTAACATCCATTGTTACTGCATCCAGTTCAGGCTCTAATAAACCCTTAGGATCTTGAATGGCTGCCATTATTGCACCCAGTGAGGGCTCCTCTGGGGGCCCATGGTTCTTGCTGCCCCCCCCCGGCATCCTCCCCTGCTAGTGACCCCCCTGTCTGCTTCGGGACTGCATATTTGTCCAATTCATTTGTCTGTGGTGGGAGCTTGTCCCTGACCATGAAGAACCACGAAGAAGGAGTGCCCCTTCAACAGACTTCGAAGGGCCTGCCTGTAGATCTCCGTCGATGAGCACACTAATTGCGTGCCACAAAAATCCCAGTGGTCATCACCTCCCCTCGTTCAGGTGTTGTGCGGTCCTAAAGGTGCCAGCAGTCCCCTCCCTGACGGGCGATAGTAACTTACATCTGGAGCGTGAAACTCTCATCCGTCGACTCCCTCCATTCACACCTGGTGCCAATTCCAGGCTGTCTCACCTCTGGGGTCATGCTGCACCTCCAGCACTGAACACAGATGGGTAGGGGAGCCGGCCATCCCCGCCAGCACTGGGGTCACTTCACGCGTGCTGCATCTCCAGCAGCCACTGTCCCAGCCAGTAGGTCCCCCGCAACATGGTCCCTGGGGCCACTCATCCCAATGGGGGCAGATCTCCAGTTTGTTGCAACCATGGGGGGGCCTAAAAATTATTCTCCCGGGCATTGGCCCCGCCCAGTAGCCATGTCCTGTGCCCAAGGCCATCCTCCTCTGGACCACGTCAAGCCCGCCCATGGGCCTCTTGATTCTTGCCTGCCCCCCCCTCCCTGGCAGCCTCAGTGCAGATCCCACCTCTCCAGGCTCATCTGGCGCGCAGGCAGCTCTGCGCCGTGCACCTCCACCAGCCATCGTATCCCCCAGGCCACGGACTCACCCAACAGCTGTAACCCACCCCCTGGTTTCTGTGAAGTCTTCACTGAGCTGAGGGGGCAGGGCCTCAGCTCCACTTCCAGACTCTGGCCTAACCACGGCCAGCGAATCACCCTTCTCCGGTTTGCAGCCTCCCTCCAGCCACTCTCCACTCACTGCCGGGACCCCGGTGGCCACAGGGCAGACCCCGCTCCACCAGGCACAGAAGGGTAGGCAGTCCCCCTCCATAGGTCAGGCCCAGTACTTCGCACCAGGCAGGCGGCTCAAATGTGTGACTCCTCAGCTCTCCCTGCACGCACTCAATGTCCCGCGCGGTCGCATCGCCCACTGCAGGCCGCACCTGGCAATCTGTGTATTCTGAGGGGCCCCAGCTCCCAGGAATACCTCGATCAGGCCCCTCGCCTCCCCGGCAACCCACACAGCACCAGTCTTGGCCTGCAGTACGGATGGTAAAAAGATATTGGGGGGATTTGATTATCAGCTACGGAGCTCCTCTAAATGGTGATCACCTTGGCTGGTGCTTAGCCACGCCCCAGCAGACAGCAGTACTTCCTGATGCAACTTTTATATGCACTGCCTTATGAACGCCCGACTTATAAAGGACGAAGCAGGATAGAGATAAAACAATGCCAAGTCCCAAGATGGAGGAAGATAAATTAATGCCCAGGCCCAAAAAGCAGACAAGATAGGGCCCATAGAGGGAGAGGTGGAGAGTGGCAGCCCGGAGGAATGACAGAGACTCTCCCAAGTAGGTGCTATACGCCCATAAACTGTGGAAGTGTCAATCTTCTGGCCTTGATGGAGGCAGAGGAGCAGCCCTGGAGAATTAGAAACACCGTCCAATCCCTGGTGGGAAACCAAGACCTAACTCTGACAGACAGAGAAAGAGCCAACAGTGACCCAGGACACAGAGCCCCATCAAGGGGGTAGGAAGAAGTGCCTCCACAGTCCACTGAGGTCAGTAGAAAAGGGGTATGGTGGCTCTGTAGCCTTCATGCATGTAAGGGTTTGGGGGCATAGGCTGCTGTTTCTCATTCAGATAACAGCGATTCTAAGCAGGAGGGCCTGAAGAGGGAGGGGTGCCTGAAAGTTTAATGCTCAGGTAGGGAAGCCTGTCAGCAAAAAGAGAAAGAGAGAAGGGAGAAAATCAGCATCTAGAGCTGGAAGAGTTAACAAGATAAGAGCAGTCCAAGATATGGCAAATAGAAATAAGGACAATTGCTAATTATGCCCTAGGTTACGAGGAGGGTGCCCATATGGTAATATATCCTGGAATGCAATAAGGTGGCCACTCCCATGGTGCTATAAGATCAGAGAGCCGGTCCTCATCTGGGGATCTGTGAATAAGACACACTGAGATCTTCCCATTGGAATGTGAATAATACAGCTATTCAGCATAATAAGTTCGACTCAATGACAGAACCCACAGTATGAAAACACTGGAATCCAATTTAGAAGCCTATATAGGACCCAGTAGCACACACAGATATGAGGACACAGGCCCACATCTCAGTGTCCTTCCATGCTCCTAATGAATTTTGAAGGCAGGGCACCACCCATACTTAATATTCTAAATGAAATCAAGAAAACACAAGAAAGACATTATTCCCAAAGACATTCTGCTGAGCGTGCACTAAGTAAGGCACCAGTAATCCCAGTGACCAGATCGCACTCAAACAAGTGATTCATTCGAAAAGCTTTATGAAGGATGTGCTCCGTAGTCTAGGAATAGACATCTCAGCAATGAAGGAAAGACTGACAAAAGATCTGAATATGATTTTTCAGACATGGGGAACACAGTCTCTTCGTTGGAGGGCATCTGGAAGCCATAAAACAGGAACTATTAAATCTGCAAGGACACATAAACTTCTCAATAGAAAATAACATTCGATTTCGGGGTGAACCCTCAAACGCCAAAGGAATAGACATTGAGGGGTATGTGAAGTGGTTGCTCCACCGCATCCATCAGTCCATCTGAATAGGAGGCATCTACCTCAAAAGATCCCTGTGTACAGGCAAAACCAGATAGAAGCAAAAGATCTTAAGACATTCTAACATGCATCTACAACCTAAACTGAAGGCAGAGATAATGGTAGCGATCCACGGGTTCTATTGTTTTGAGGGATACATGTTACTGTTATTTCAATATCTCTTTCAGGTCACCATGCAAAATGGTATGATTTCTGACACATTACAGACTTCCTGAGTGCTAGGGACATTAGATACAAAAGGGGCATTCGGTTTGACTGGCTTTTCAGTGGGTGTTCAATTATAACAGATGAGATCTTTGCATGAACATGATCTTTGGACAAGAGGAGACTGCTATCTCACCTCAAAGAGACATTCGTAAACACTTGAGGACCAGGCGATGGAGGAATGTATTATACAAAATGAAAGAATTCAAACGCAAATAAGCAACAATCCCCAAGAAATGAAAAGGGAAAGGGAAACAACAGCGACAGCTGCTTGAGGACGTCGGGCTACAAGTGGAAAAAATTGAGCTATCACTTCATTTATGCCCGCATTCTCTGGCTAGGTGACCAGTGCTTAGTGGTCAGTCCTTGAAGTAATTTTATTTCCTTGCAGGCCAGATTTTTCTTGAAGAGTGAGCAGTGGGCCCTTCTCTACTTCTTTTAAAAGGCATCTTTTGAGAAGATATAGATGATGAAACGCTCTCTTCCTTTGATAGAGGATTGTCTCTTGATTTAAGGGCCATATGTACAAACACATTTTCCCATAGACACAGAATGGGCAAAACTGCTTGCTACATCTGGCCCTAAGTTTCTGGGCCCATAGAAATAATTGCCCTTCATGGTCCTTTAAGGTCTTATTAGAAAAAGTGCGGCATACTTTGCAGTCCTTGGGTTTATGGTCAGGATAGAGGCAGTGAATCCAACCCTTGTGAGGGTCATCTACGTGAAGCCTCTTTTTTACTGCAAGTCTCGCAGGGTCTAAAGAGTCCTTTTTTAGGTGTATCTGACATCTTCAAACATCAGTTTAGACCCCCAAAAGCATAAAATGGTTATACCCAGGGTAAGCCTGAGAGATGATGCTGAAAAAATCAGTTGAATAATCAGAAAAACCTTCTGAAGAGCTGGAGATTCTCTCAGGAGGGTTCTACAGGGTGGTGACATCTTATTGTTTGACTGTTAAGTTTAGTCCTTTTTGAATTATGACTTTGTCTAGATTTACACTGCTTTTAAAGATACTGGGGACTCCCATCTCGATGACAGGGAATGATTCAAGCATGTGAATCTATGAAAGTTCCAATACTGAAGTAAGGGGGTCATTCTGACCCTGGCGGCCGGTGACCGCCAGGGTCACCGACCACGGGAGCACCGCCAACAGGCTGGCGGTGCTCCCGAGGGCATTCTGACCGCGGCGGTTCAGCCGCGGCCAGAAAGGGTAAACCGGCGGTCTCCCGCCGGTTTACCACTGCCCTTGTGAATCCTCCATGGCTGCGGAGCGCGCTCCGCAGCCATGGGGATTCTGACATCCCCTACCGCCATCCTGTTCCTGGCTGGTCTCCCGCCAGGAACAGGATGGCGGTAGGGGGTGCCGCGGGGCCCCTGGGGGCCCCTGCAGTGCCCATGCCTATGGCATGGGCACTGCAGGGGCCCCCGTAAGAGGGCCCCGCAAAGTATTTCAGTGTCTGCTAAGCAGACACTGAAATACGCGACGGGTGCAACTGCACCCGTCGCACCCCTGCAACTACGCCGGCTCAATTCTGAGCCGGCGTCCTCGTTGCAGGGGCATTTCCTCTGGGCCGGCGGGGCGCTCTTTTGGAGAGCGCCCGCCGGCCGAGAGGAAATGTCTGAATGGCCGCCGCGGACTTTTGACCGCGGTGCGGTCATTCAGCGGCGGTACCTTGGCGGACGGCCTCCGCCGTCCGCCAAGGTCAAAATGACCCCCTAAGTGTCTTTACTTCATCAGCTGTTTCTTTATACAGAAGGCCCTATAGCTAAAAGTATGCACATTAATTTCCTAGTAGACGTCTCGACTATGACCAAATAGACAAGGTAGATAAGCAAAAAGCCCAGAATGGACATAATACCACATTTATTAGCACAGTTGTTTGTTGGCCTATGGAGACAAAGAATGCAATACTATGACACAGATTTCAAATGACACAGCACCGAGCACCCATGAAACATCTCTCATGTCCTAAGTAGAACATCTTCATTCAGTGAATCTTCCTTACTTCTCTAAGAACAGACCAGCAGGAAAGTGTGCTAAATGCTCACCATTAACCTTTTATGTGCTGCAATCAAATCTTAATGAATGGCATACATATCCACATCCATGCACATCCTGAACATGAGGTGGAGCTAGACAGGGGCATTGCTCTAGGAGGGTGTTTGGGTGATTACATGTCCCTGGGACTTTTAGATGCTCACACTGACAAAAACACACACACTCTTTCTCATCTATGTTTGGAAGGAGTTTAATATGTTACGTGGTTTGAAAAATATTGTGTTTTAAAAATCCGCTCGCCTCTCTCTTTCCACCACCCTATAAGCCCCCCTCATGCCCTGCTTTTCATACCATGTATTTCAACAAGATGCCCCAGCATTACCGTTGGGAAATCTGAAGCTCACCACTCACCTCCTTACAAACACACAGACCAATCTATGCCCCTAAGGCTGGACTACTGGAAAGAGAAGCACGAATTTTCAGAAACTGGACTGGCATGGAGGTGATGGAAATAATGAAAAGTTACTTTTAAGAACAATCTCAGTGAAAGGAAACTGAGACAGGAACTAGGAATAGAAAAGAAAGAAGAAAGAAAGGACAGTAGGATTGACTTAGGGAAGGAAGGAAATAAAAGCCACATTCTTCGTAAACACTGGAAAAACACCATTCCCATGATTTTTTTATGGAGCAAAAAAGAGTAACACTGATAGCGACTGAATTTTACACTTTTTTAAAAGATTGGAAAACCTGAAAAAAATAACATAAGAACTCATAACAAACAGAAACTGAAACCGTGAACGCCTTACGACATGCAAACGAACAATGGAATTCCATGGTGTTTGATAGGTCACTGCAAGTTAATTCTTTCCCCATGAACAAAAATATGGGTATATTTTTGCAACAAGGAGCCATGGACTTCTCACTTACTGGAGAGATCTTTGAGAACATGGTGCTAATACAGACTTTGATACTGGGCCATGTTAACAGCAGGTTATAAGCTATTGTCTTTCAGGCTGCAAGTCAGAGAAAATAACCACATGGACATAAAGAACATTCTATTGTGGGTAATCAAACATAACTACTTCACCCAGTCTGAAAGCACATTGTAGGAAGTTGGCTCTGTATGCACTATTTCAAAGTAAGGAATAGTATGCACAGAGTCCAAGGGTTCCCCTTAGAGGTAAGATAGTGGCAAAAAGAGATAATACTAATGCTCTATTTTGTGGTAGTGTGGTCGAGCAGTAGGCTTATCAAAGGAGTAGTGTTAAGCATTTGTTGTACATACACACAGGCAATAAATGAGGAACAAACACTCAGAGACAAATCCAGGCCAATAGGTTTTGTTATAGAAAAATATATTTTCTTAGTTTATTTTAAGAACCACAGGTTCAAATTCTACATGTAATATCTAATTTGAAAGGTATTGCAGGTAAGTACTTTAGGAACTTTGAATAATCACAATAGCATATATACTTTTTACATAAAACACAATAAGCTGTTTTAAAAGTGGACACAGTGCAATTTTCACACTTCCTGGGGGAGGTAAAGTATTGTTAGTTCTTGCAGGTAAGTAAACCACCTACGGGGTTCAAATTAGGGTCCAAGGTAGCCCACCGTTGGGGGTTCAGAGCAACCCCAAAGTCACCACACCAGCAGCTCAGGGCCGGTCAGGTGCAGAGTTCAAAGTGGTGCCCAAAACGCATAGGCTTCAATGGAGAGAAGGGGGTGCCCCGGTTCCAGTCTGCCAGCAGGTAAGTACCCGCGTCTTCGGAGGGCAGACCAGGGGGGTTTTGTAGGGCACCGGGGGGGACACAAGTCCACACAGAAAGTACACCCTCAGCAGCACTGGGGCGGCCGGGTGCAGTGTGCAAACACGCGTCGGGTTTCCAATGGATTTCAATGAGAGACCAAGGGGTCTCTTCAGCGGTGCAGGCAGGCAGGCAAGAGGGGGGGCTCCTCGGGGTAGCCACCACCTGGGCAAGGGAGAGGGCCTCCTGGGGGTCACTCCTGCACTGAAGTTCCGATCCTTCAGGTGCTGGGGGCTGCGGGTGCAGGGTCTTTTCCAGCCATCGGGATTTTAGAGTCAGGCAGTCGCGGTCAGGGGGAGCCTCGGGATTCCCTCTGCAGGCGTCGCTGTGGGGGGTCAGGGGGGACAATTTTGGTTACTCACAGTCTCGGAGTCGCCGGAGGGTCCTTCCTGTAGTGTTGTTTCTCCACCAGTCGAGTCGGGGTCGCCGGGTGCAGTGTTGCAAGTCTCACGCTTCTTGTGGGGATTGCAGGGGTCTTTAAATCTGCTCCTCTGAAACAAAGTTGCAGTCTTTTTGGAACAGGGCCGCTGTCCTCGGGAGTTTCTTGTTCCTCTTGAAGCAGGGCGGTCCTCTGAGGATTCAGAGGTCGCTGGTCCTGGAGAAAGCGTCGCTGGAGCAGGTTTCTTTAGAAGGCAGGAGACAGGCCGGTAGGACTGGGGCCAAAGCAGTTGGTGTCTTCTTTCTTCTCCTGCAGGGGTTTTCAGCTCAGCACTCTTCTTCTTCGGTAAGTTGCAGGAATCTAAATTCTTAGGTTCAGGGGAGCCCTTAAATACTAAATTTAAGGGCGTGTTTAGGTCTGGGGGGTTAGTAGCCAATGGCTACTAGCCCTGAGGGTGGGTACACCCTCTTTGTGCCTCCTCCCAAGGGGAGGGGGTCACATTCCTATCCCTATTGGGGGGATCCTCCATCTGCAAGATGGAGGATTCCTAAAAGTCAGAGTCACTTCAGCTCAGGTTGCCTTGGGGGCTGTCCTGACTGGCCAGTGGCTCCTCCTTGTTTTTCTCATTATCTCTCCTGGACTTGCCGCCAAAAGTGGGGGCTGTGTCCAGGGGGCGGGCATCTCCACTAGCTGGAATGCCCTGGGGCATTGTAACACGAAGCCAGAGCCTTTGAGGCTCACTGCTAGGTGTTACAGTTCCTGCAGGGGGGAGGTGTGAAGCACCTCCACCCAGAGCAGGCTTTGTTTCTGTCCTCAGAGAGCACAAAGGCTCTCACCGCATGGGGTCAGAAACTCGTCTCTCAGCAGCAGGCTGGCAGATACCAGTCAGTCCTGCACTGAACAATTGGGTAAAATACAGGGGGCATCTCTAAGATGCACTCTGTGTGCATTTTTTAATAAATCCAACACTGGCATCAGTGTGGGTTTATTATTCTGAGAAGTTTGATACTAAACTTCCCAGTATTCAGTGTAGCCATTATGGAGCTGTGGAGTTCGTTTTTGACAGACTCCCAGACCATATACTCTTATGGCTACCCTGCACTTACAATGTCTAAGGTTTTGCTTAGACACTGTAGGGGCATAGTGCCCATGCACATATGCCCTCACCTGTGGTATAGTGCACCCTGCCTTAGGGCTGTAAGGCCTGCTAGAGGGGTGACTTACCTATGCCACAGGCAGTGTGAGGTTGGCATGGCACCCTGAGGGGAGTGCCATGTCGACTTAGTCATTTTCTCCCCACCAGCACACACAAGCTGGCAAGCAGGGTGTCTGTGCTGAGTGAGGGGTCCCTAGGGTGGCATAAGTCCTGCTGCAGCCCTTAGAGACCTTCCCTGGCATCAGGGCCCTTGGTACCAGGGGTACCAGTTACAAGGGACTTACCTGGGTGCCAGGGTTGTGCCAATTGTGGAGACAATGGTACATTTTAGGTGAAAGAACACTGGTGCTGGGGCCTGGTTAGCAGGGTCCCAGCACACTTCTCAGTCAAGTCAGCATCAGTATCAGGCAAAAAGTGGGGGGTAACTGCAACAGGGAGCCATTTCTTTACACAAGCCCCCCACAGCCCACAGGCCAGGAGACTCAGCCAAAGCTGGGAGAGTCTTCCTAGTCTGTCAGGCGAGGAAGAGTAGAGGAAATAGGCTGGTTTGTTGCAGGGCCTACTCTGCCTTACACCCTCCTGTTCAGGTCATTCCCTCTGGGGAACTGACCTACTTCCACAGTGATAGGACCTAATCTGAACTGCCTCTTGTCTGTGCTTTTTATGTCTTCACCCATTCTCTCTATTTTGGGGTTAGAGGTATCCACCTCTGCTAATCTTATCTTAGCCAGGGTCACCCCTAGCTTACCCAAAGAGGTTACCCAGAGCTGGAGTAACCCCACCATGACCAAGAGGGTCAGGGGGCCTAACTTGCTATTTGGCATGGGGTCTGACCACCATGCCAAGGATAGTGCAGCCATAAAGGCTAACACCCAGCAGAGGCCACTAACAGCTGTCAGTGCCCAGAACCACACCTTTAGCTCTTCACCTACAAGGGAAGGGGCTAAGTTACAGGCTTCTTTGGGTTCAGGGTGCCTGTCTGCTGTATTAGAGTGGGGGGTTACCACATCTTGTAGTAAACACCCTTCTTCCCCTCTTTCTTCTATTAGCTGAGGAGCCACCCACTCAGGCTTAACAGTTGCCTGACTAGCCAGGACTTCTTGTGGGTCAAGTTGGACTGTACCAGTGCCACTTTTGGAGTTCTTCCCTACTGGAGCAGAATCTCCTTGGCTTGCTGGAACCCTGGCTAAAGGTTGTCCACCTTTCCTACTCTGTTTTCTTTTATTTTTCTTCTGGGGCCTACTTGCAGTTACTGCAGAGGTAGCACCTCCAGAGTCCTTGGGAGAGGACTGGCACTGTACCAGTTCCTCTCTTGGGCTCTGACTAACCTCTGGGTAGTCATTTCCAAGGAGACAATCAAGGGGGAGGTCTGTACTGACTACCACCCTTCTCCAGCTAAAAGTCCCACCCACTTCTATGGGCACAAAAGCCACAGGCCTATCAGTGACCCTGTCTGGGCTAACTCTTACTCTGGCCATCTCACCTGGGATGTACTGGTTTGAGAACACCAGCCTGTCATGCACAATAGTGTGACTGGCACAAGTGTCTCTCAGGGCAGTGGCTGGGATTCCATTCACCAGTAGGTGGTGGAAGTGTCTACTTCCCTCTGGAATCTCCAACTCACCTGTTGGGCCCTTTTTCCAGTTGAAGGCTATGAAGACCTCCTCATCTGAGGAGTCCTCCCCAGTGGCTACACTGGTCACCCCTGGGATTTTGCTAGGGGGTTTGTTTTTGGGACAAGAAGTGTCCTTGGTGTGGTGCCCTGTCTGTCTACAGTTATGGCACCATGCCTTAGTGGCATCCCAGTTCTTACCCTGGTACCCACCTTTATTTTGGGTTGTGTCTCGGGGCCCACCCACCTGGTCTGGTTTTTGGGGGCCTACAGAGGACTCTTTTTCTTTGTTTCTAGTGTCACCCACTTTCTCCTCAGGAGGTTTTGTAACCCCTTTCTTTTGGTCACCCCCAGTGGAAGTTTTGGTTACCCTAGTCTTGACCCAGTGGTCCGCCTTCTTTCCCAATTCTTGGGGAGAAATTGGACCTAGGTCTACCAGATACTGATGCAACTTTTCATTGAAGCAGTTACTTAAAATGTGTTCTTTCATAAACAAATTATAAAGCCCAACATAGTCATGCACTTCATTTCCAGTTACCCAACCATCTAGTGTTTTCACCGAGTAGTCTACAAAATCAACCCAGGTCTGGCTCGAGGATGTTTGAGCCCCCCTGAACCTAATCCTGTACTCCTCAGTGGAGAATCCAAAGCCCTCAATCAGGGTTCCCTTCATGAGGTCATAAGATTCTGCATCTTTTCCAGAGAGTGTGAGGAGTCTATCCCTACACTTTCCAGTGAACATTTCCCAAAGGAGAGCACCCCAGTGAGATCTGTTTACTTTTCTGGTTACACAAGCCCTCTCAAAAGCTCTGAACCATTTGGTGATGTCATCACCATCTTCATATTCAGTTACAATCCCTTTAGGGATTTTCAACATGTCAGGAGAATCTCTGACCCTATTTATGTTGCTGCCACCATTGATGGGTCCTAGGCCCATCTCTTGTCTTTCCCTTTCTATGACTAGGATCTGTCTTTCCAAAGCCAATCTTTTGGCCATCCTGGCTAACTGGATGTCCTCTTCACTGGAGTTATCCTCAGTGATTTCAGAGATGTTGGTCTCTCCTGTGAGGGAAACAGCATCTCTGACTATTATATTTGGAGTCAGGGCTTGAGCAGCCCTGTTCTCCCTAAATAGGACTGGAGGGGGGGAATTTCCCTCCAAGTCACTATCTTCATCCTCTGCGTTGCCATCCTCAGAGGGGTTGGCTCTTTCAAACTCTGCCAAAAGCTCCTGGAGCTGTTGTTTGGAAGGTCTGGGGCCCATTGTAATTTTCTTTATTTTACAGAGTGACCTTAGCTCCCACATCTTAAGATGGAGGTAAGGGGTGATGTCGAGTTCCATCACATTCACATCTGTACTAGACATTAGGCTTCTAAAAGTTGGAATACTTTTTAAGAATCTAAAACTAGTTCTAGTTTCTAATTCAAACTTTCACAAAACTTTTAAACTCTAAAAGGAAATGCTAACAGGGACTAACACAAGGCCCTAGCAGGATTTTAAGAATTTAGAAAAATAGCTCAAATTGCAAAAATCCATTTCTAATGACAATTTTTTGAATTTGTCGTGTAATCAGGTATTGGCTGAGTAGTCCAGCAAATGCAAAGTCTTGTACCCCACAGCTGATCCACCAATGTAGGAAGTTGGCTCTGTATGCACTATTTCAAAGTAAGGAATAGTATGCACAGAGTCCAAGGGTTCCCCTTAGAGGTAAGATAGTGGCAAAAAGAGATAATACTAATGATCTATTTTGTGGTAGTGTGGTCGAGCAGTAGGCTTATCAAAGGAGTAGTGTTAAGCATTTGTTGTACATACACACAGGCAATAAATGAGGAACACACACTCAGAGACAAATCCAGGCCAATAGGTTTTGTTATAGAAAAATATATTTTCTTAGTTTATTTTAAGAACCACAGGTTCAAATTCTACATGTAATATCTAATTTGAAAGGTATTGCAGGTAAGTACTTTAGGAACTTTGAATAATCACAATAGCATATATACTTTTTACATAAAACACAATAAGCTGTTTTAAAAGTGGACACAGTGCAATTTTCACACTTCCTGGGGGAGGTAAAGTATTGTTAGTTCTTGCAGGTAAGTAAACCACCTACGGGGTTCAAATTAGGGTCCAAGGTAGCCCACCGTTGGGGGTTCAGAGCAACCCCAAAGTCACCACACCAGCAGCTCAGGGCCGGTCAGGTGCAGAGTTCAAAGTGGTGCCCAAAACGCATAGGCTTCAATGGAGAGAAGGGGGTGCCCCGGTTCCAGTCTGCCAGCAGGTAAGTACCCGCGTCTTCGGAGGGCAGACCAGGGGGGTTTTGTAGGGCACCGGGGGGGACACAAGTCTACACAGAAAGTACACCCTCAGCAGCACTGGGGCGGCCGGGTGCAGTGTGCAAACACGCGTCGGGTTTCCAATGGATTTCAATGAGAGACCAAGGGGTCTCTTCAGCGGTGCAGGCAGGCAGGCAAGAGGGGGGCTCCTCGGGGTAGCCACCACCTGGGCAAGGGAAAGGGGCCTCCTGGGGGTCACTCCTGCACTGACGTTCCGATCCTTCAGGTGCTGGGGGCTGCGGGTGCAGGGTCTTTTCCAGCCGTCGGGATTTTAGAGTCAGGCAGTCGCGGTCAGGGGGAGCCTCGGGATTCCCTCTGCAGGCGTCGCTGTGGGGGCTCAGGGGGGACAACTTTGGTTACTCACAGTCTCGGAGTCGCCGGAGGGTCCTCCCTGTAGCGTTGTTTCTCCACCAGTCGAGTCGGGGTCGCCGGGTGCAGTGTTGCAAGTCTCACGCTTCTTGCGGGGATTGCAGGGGTCTTTAAATCTGCTCCTCTGAATCAAAGTTGCAGTCTTTTTGGAACAGGGCCGCTGTCCTCGGGAGTTTCTTGTTCCTTTTGAAGCAGGGCAGTCCTCTGAGGATTCAGAGGTCGCTGGTGCTGGAGAAAGCGTCGCTGGAGCCGGTTTCTTTAGAAGGCAGGAGACAGGCCGGTAGGACTGGGGCCAAAGCAGTTGGTGTCTTCTTTCTTCTTCTGCAGGGGTTTTCAGCTCAGCAGTCTTCTTCTTCGGTAAGTTGCAGGAATCTAAATTCTTAGGTTCAGGGGAGCCCTTAAATACTAAATTTAAGGGCGTGTTTAGGTCTGGGGGGTTAGTAGCCAATGGCTACTAGCCCTGAGGGTGGGTACATCCTCTTTGTGCCTCCTCCCAAGGGGAGGGGGTCACATTCCTATCCCTATTGGGGGGATCCTCCATCTGCAAGATGGAGGATTCCTAAAAGTCAGAGTCACTTCAGCTCAGGTTGCCTTAGGGGCTGTCCTGACTGGCCAGTGGCTCCTCCTTGTTTTTCTCATTATCTCTCCTGGACTTGCCGCCAAAAGTGGGGGCTGTGTCCAGGGGGCGGGCATCTCCACTAGCTGGAATGCCCTGGGGCATTGTAACACGAAGCCAGAGCCTTTGAGGCTCACTGCTAGGTGTTACAGTTCCTGCAGGGGGGAGGTGTGAAGCACCTCCACCTAGAGCAGGCTTTGTTTCTGTCCTCAGAGAGCACAAAGGCTCTCACCGCATGGGGTCAGAAACTCGTCTCTCAGCAGCAGGCTGGCAGATACCAGTCAGTCCTGCACTGAACAATTGGGTAAAATACAGGGGGCATCTCTAAGATGCACTCTGTGTGCATTTTTTAATAAATCCAACACTGGCATCAGTGTGGGTTTATTATTCTGAGAAGTTTGATACTAAACTTCCCAGTATTCAGTGTAGCCATTATGGAGCTGTGGAGTTCGTTTTTGACAGACTCCCAGACCATATACTCTTATGGCTACCCTGCACTTACAATGTCTAAGGTTTTGCTTAGACACTGTAAGGGCATAGTGCCCATGCACATATGCCCTCACCTGTGGTATAGTGCACCCTGCCTTAGGGCTGTAAGGCCTGCTAGAGGGGTGACTTACCTATGCCACAGGCAGTGTGAGGTTGGCATGGCACCCTGAGGGAAGTGCCATGTCGACTTAGTCATTTTCTCCCCACCAGCACACACAAGCTGGCAAGCAGGGTGTATGTGCTGAGTGAGGGGTCCCTAGGGTGGCATACGTCATGCTGCAGCCCTTAGAGACCTTCCCTGGCATCAGGGCCCTTGGTACCAGGGGTACCAGTTACAAGGGACTTACCTGGGTGCCAGGATTGTGGCAATTGTGGAGACAATGGTACATTTTAGGTGAAAGAACACTGGTGCTGGGGCCTGGTTAGCAGGATCCCAGCACACTTCTCAGTCAAGTCAGCATCAGTATCAGGCAAAAAGTTGGGAGTAACTGCAACAGGGAGCCATTTCTTTACACACATTTAAAGCAGGATTCATCTGTGGCTAACTATTAGCCCTTTACAAAATATGTGGTTATATTTTTGCACTATAAAAGCTAGTGTCTTTCCTGTTACTGGAGAGATCGTTGAAACACCTTGTGATAACACAGAAAACTATAGCACCATTGGGAAATGGGTTTTGATTTACATTTTGGCTGTAAACATACTCTGATGCAACGGTGATGTAGTGATGTTATGTTATGCTATGCTGAATTGCATAACAATCTAATCACTCAAGAGGGTATCTAGGTTCTTGGGCAGGTGTGTAGGTATGTGGTCACCTCGGTGTTTATTCGAAGAGCCAGGTCTTTAGATTTGTGCAAAACTCAAGAAATGAGTAGTAGGCTCTGATGTTTTGAGGGAGGTTGTATCCTGTTTTGGGTGCAATGTAGGAGGAACATTGACCTCTTGTCTTGCGTTTGCAAATGCTGGAAGTGTGTGTAAGTGAGAGTGAAAGAGAGCGTAAGTGTCTGGCGGTCCAGTAAAAGTGTATGCAGCTGTTTAGCTATGCTGGTCCTGTGTGACGTAGGGCTTTGTATGTGTGAAAGAGAAGTTTGAATTGATTGTGCTTGTGAACGGGGAGCCAGTAAGGCTTCCTGAGGTTTGATGTGGGTGTGGTGCAGGAGGTTGAGTATGAGTCTTGCAGCAGTGTTCTGGATATCTGGAGTCTGTGTAGGAATTGTTTGGAGATCCTGACATAGAGAGTGTAGCGTAGTCCAGCCTGCTGGCGATGATGGTAATGGTGCTGGTGATGGACTGCCTGGTGTTCTGTGGCAACTGTTTGATGATCTTTCATAGCATGCGTAGGATGTGGAAACAGGAGGTTCTCACTATGTTGACTTGTTCCATCATGTTGAGCTTCACATTTAGGAGGATCCCTAGATTTCTTGTGTGGTTTGTGGAAGTGGATGCTGGTCTCCAGCGGCCACCAGGTGAGTCGCATGGTGAGGTCTTTTTGCCAAAGACCAGTACATCCATTTTGTTGGAGTTGAGCTTTAGGCAGTTGGTTTGCATCCAGTCTGCTACCGTGGGCATGCAGTTGGTGAAGCTGGTTCTGGTAGTGGGTGTCTTGCCCGTCAGCGAGAGGATGAGTTAGAAGTCATTGGTGTAAGAGATGGTGATGATGTCTTGTGATCGGATAATGTTGGGGAGCGGTGTAATGCATATGTTGAAAAGGGTGTGACTGAGGGACTCCACATACCATGTTCTTGTTCTCTGATGTGAAGGGTGGACGCCTGACTCTTTGAGTTCTTCTCATGAGAAAGAAGCAGCTACATTTGGGAGCAGTCCTTTGTGTGCCAATCTCGTGGAGTCTTCTGGTGAGGGTGTTGTGGGAGACGTGTTTACTGCTAATATTATGGTCCATCTGCCAAAATTAAAAGCTGAAGGACCATAGTTTGACCACGGCAGACACTACTCAGTATCCTCCAGGGTCAAACTGCTTTGATGACCCAATGGATTAAGGGCCATCGGAGAATTGGCTATATGTTAGTCTGCCCAATTAGGATGGGCGGACATATAGCCGTTTTTTACTGCCCATTACCGCAAGTGAAACCCTGGCAGTAAGGGGCTGTAAAACAAAGAATGTCCCCCTTGCCATAGAAGATGACTCCAATGGCAAGGGGGCATTTTATTTTTTATTTTCAAAAATGTCTATGGAAAATGGAGTTCATAAGGATCCATTGTTAATTGCAAGCTAACTCTTCTCCAAATACTAAAAATGTGGTTATATTCTAGCAACAAGAAGGCTATTAAGTTCTCACTCGTTGAAAAGATCCTTGAAACAATTTGAGTTAGAAAGGGAATTTAAGAAGACAAATGACCATAAGAACGTGGAATTTGAACATTGACCTTTTGGCTCACAGCCAGCAACCTTAACCATAATGCACAAGTTGGGTGATAACATACCTATGATAAACAATTCACAAGTAAAAGTCAATGAAGCTCCATAGATAGCTGCAGCTTAACTCCAGCTTCCAGTACTAAATGTGGTTACCGTCCAGTAATATGACACCTATTGCCTCTTCATGTTCTGAGGAGATCAATTAAAGACCGTGTGATACAATTAACGTTTAGTAAGACACATGACACATGACAATGGTAACAAAGTGGCTTGAACACATAACACTCTAGCTGAAATTCAGAGATGTTAACCCCTAGCTACTCTAATGTGTTGCCTCCAAACATATCGATGATGTACATTCCTAAAATGGAATTCTATGAGGAATGATGGTAACTGCAAGCTCACAATTCTCCCGTTACCAAAAATGTGGTTATATTCATCTTTCTTGCTGGATACACCTTGAAGCAGGTACATTATCCCAGTTCCAGCATGACTTGAACTCGTGACCAGCAGGCTGGAAGTGGGAGCTGTTAACGTCTAGGCTACCAGTGATCCTCTAGTTAGGAGGGAGAAAGCAAACCTATGGCACATCATTAGGAAGTAGTATTCAATGCGGTTTCGTAGGTAAGTCCAAGCTGATGTAGAGAATAGAAGGTGGAGAGAATGCTGGGCAGACAGAGAGAGAGAGAAAGAAACAACGAACAAGAGACAGAAACAAGAAGACATTATTTTGTAATTTGGTGCAGGATATATTTAAAAATATTTTGTGAGTAATTGCCAGCAAAAATATTTGGGGTTCACAAGAAATAAACCATACTCTTCTTCCGTTAACAAACAAAAAATAAGACATTTTTGCAGTATGAAAAGCATCAATTATTACGCTTTCAAGAGATTCTTGAAACACCATCATTGAACAAACGTGTAAGACAACACAGCACCAAAGTGATAGCTGAATTTGAACCCTTAACTATTTAGAAGACAGCAAGTCATCTTAACCAGTAACAATCAAGGAAAAAGTACACTGAGCTCTAAGAAATGACACCCTACAGGTAACCGCAATGTAACTCCTCTGCCATTAACAAAAATAACAAGTTACTTATCTTCAATAAAACTCTCTCTGGTGGATATTTTAAATGCAGATACCTCACCATTAGAGTACACCAAGTTGGAAGACTTGATCTAGAGACATTTTTCAGCAATGCTCCTGTGCACTGGTAGGTGGCGCCATGTGGCTCCATAGTGCTTCCCCAGAAGTGAGAAGGTAAGCTGCATAGAAGTATCACCTCTGTGTGCTGACTTCAGTTTCTTCGATCTTTGTCCAACTGCTCCCTCAGAGCATCTCAGAAACTGTCAATAACAGTGTGTTGTTTCTTAACTTGGGACCTTATTACAATGTTCAGGAGTCCACTCCCAGAACGGAGAGGCAGAAGGGCAGTGAGGAATCTGCAGATAGAAAAAGTATCCACCAGAAAGAGTGCTATCAATATTAGTAACCTGTTCTTCTGATGGATTTTTAAATGCCGATTCCTCATCTTTAGAATAGATGCCATAGAATTAACTCCCAAAAAGGCAGTGGGTGTGGAGAGTGCACTCAGACTAAAAAATCCTGCAGGACCATGTGGGCGACCTGACCTTCTCACCAGACCTGACAGTCAAGGCAGAAGTGCTTCATGAATGTGTGCACCAGTGCTCATGTCAGAGACGGGCAGATATACAAAACTCATAAATCTCACTCCAATGCTGTTGTTTGGGCCTTGGCATTGGTGAATGAGCTGCAGACCTTTAGGAATTTGTATCTTGCTCAGTGCATAACAGATTTTAAAACAGAGGCATATTGACATTGCCTTTATACCAGCTTATCATTTCCTTGCTATAGAAGACCCCACAGACAGCTCATGGTCTACACAAAGATCCTATGAGTGGTTTTGTAGAAGCTAGGCACCCTTGAGGTGGGGCGAAAAATGCTCGCAGAGTAACTAATTGACTGGCATGAAATGGAGTCAGAACTTTTAGGAGGATGGCCATCCGAAACCTCAGCACCACATTGTATGGGAAAATGTTGGTGTATGTCGGTTACAGCAAAAGTATCAAGAGTGGCAAGGAGCAACTGTGCTGTGGCTCAAATAATGTGCACATGAGAAATATCTGAACTAAATTCAAAACCCGTTGAAATGACTTTGAAGAAGCTGGCTATCTGAAGAGAGAAGGTTGGTCAGGTCAACACAAAGAGGCTGAAAGGGCCAACAAGTGACTTTTTGTTGTGTTTAGCAGTAGTTCTTAACATGTGGCTAGGAGACACGGAGGGGTCCGCAACTGCTTGAAAATTTAAATAATATTAACAGATTAATAAAGTATAGATAAATAAAGAAGCAAAATATAAAACTAAAAATTGTAAAACAGTTTGTGAATGTGAAGGAATTTGAAACTGGATTAAAAATTAAGTTAACCTCCTCAGATTGATTTGTAAGTGCACAGCAAGTGCATCAAACAGAATATAGTTTGGATGACTAAATTTAGAAATGCTCCAACCTTCCCATTTTTTTATATATTTGTTTGTGAATTAAATAAAATATTTAATCATCTGTCTATTTGTCTGAGGAATGCTTGTTTCTGTATTTTTTATGTTTTGTTTTGCGGTTCAAATCATCAAAAAAGCTTAGGCTGGGAGTTCCTGACTTTTAGTAATTACCCACTGAGGGTCCACATATTCTAATAATGTTTAAATGGGGCTCCTTCGATTCCAGTAATGATTAGGTCTGTGTCCACAGAAGGCAAAACTTTAAGAATCACTGGTGTAAACCATAAGATCTTGCGGGGCAAATGAAAGAACAAATAACAAAACCTCTGAAGGTTTGTGTGTAAAGGGTTGGTGCATCAGGCATCATGCCAGGGAATAAATCCCCTCAGCAACCAGCATAAGTGAACGTCATGAAAGGACATCTGGCCACAAGGATAACATCAAACATCTCAACAAAAAGTCAAAAGAATGCAATTGCCGTTGCTCAATCTACATGCATAGAGATGTAGGTTGTGTAGGTTGGGTTGCAGGATCCTATCCTAGTGCTAAGACAAAGGGTGCTCCAGAAATTGTAGTCGGATCAAGGGCAAACTCACAGACTCAGAAGCTCCAGGTATGATATTCTCCTGGCCCAGTCCAGGACTATCAAGATGACGTGGGCCATATCTCTTCTGATTTTCATTAGAACTCAAGGCAGGAAATGCAGTGGTGGGAAGGTCTACAGGAGACTAGTGTCCTATCGAAGTCGGAATGCATCTCCTCAAGCCTTTCCAGAAGGAAACACCAATGTGCAGTAGAGTTGCCAATGTTCTAATTAGAGCATACCCCCTAGTCAAATACTCCTTGCCATCTTAGGGTGGAAAGCCACCTGCGATTTGACAGCCATCTACTCTGGTATTCATAGATCCTGGCAGGCAGTTAGCTACCAGACAGATGTTCTTTCCACTTGTTCAGCCCCTTCCATAGACATAGGGCTCCTGGCATAGGACTCCAGATTCATCTCCACCTTGCTTGTTACAGTATCACATGGCGGACATGTTGTTTGTGAGGAACTGTACAGTCTACCCTTGATGGACGGTCATAGGATTTTCAGGGCCTGACATTGCCCAAAGTTCCAAAAGGTTGATGTGCTGCAGCTAGCTCTCTACTGGTGACCAGAGGCCTCTTATCTCCAAATCCCCTAGGCTCCCCCCTCTGTCTAATAATGACACCTGTGTCACAACTGTGAAGTCTGGGTGAGGATGGGAAAGTGGCCTGCCACAGGTCAGATTGGAGTTTGTCTGCTACCAGAGAAAATCCCAAGCTGACTTATGCAAGATCTGGATGTAGTCGGAGGCGTATCTCTGATGCTGGGTCCACTGAAACCTGACATTCCACGAGTAGGATGGAAAAGGCTAGGAGTTCAAGAAGCCCCATAGCACTCCTCACCAAGAGCCAGTATTGAGCCCCATATACCAGGACAATATTCTGAATCTTCAGGACTCTCTGAGGTGGTGAAAAGAATGCCTCTTTGTCCAAGACAACACCAATGACGGGAATCCTCTGTGTGGAGCACAAGTGGGGCTTTGGCTTGGTAATGCAAAACTTCAAAGTTGTAAAGTGTATGGCTTTCGTCTCAGGTAGTCCAGGGGTATTGTCCAGTCATTAAGGTGCAGAGCAGTCTGAATCTCTCTCTCCTTAAGAAGACACTGAGTGACGTGAGGTACAGTACAGGCCTGAAGCCTCTGCATTTCTTTGGCACAAGTAAATACAATGAGTAGCGCTCCTCTCTCCAAGTCAGGCACCCACTTCATGGCACCCTTGAACAGCAGAAGCATGGCTTCTTGCACCAAGATTTTGAATTGATCCTCTTAAAGTCACAATGGTGTGGGACGAAGATATGGTGGGAAGGAGGTGAAAGGCAGGGTATAGCCACTTTGAATAATCTGTTAGACCAACCTGTCAGATATGACGGGTCTCTAGCCAGGTAGAAAATAACATAGGCTGCCTCTTAGTGGCTGGTACTGAGCCTGGGAGGAAAAACTAAAGCAGCTTGGAAACTGCTGCAACAGGGAAGGAAGATATGAAGAAATGATGTTCTTGCTGGTGTGAGTGTCCTCTACTTCTCCCACGTCCTCTGCATTAAAAGAACATCGTATCTTGCTGTAGTACAGGTTGGGAGGGCTGGCTTTGTGTCTAAACCAGCCTTCTGGAATAGACTCTGAATTTTCGGCTCTGTTATCAGGAGACAATAGTCTCAAAGATTGTGCTGTGGTGCAACCATCCTTAAATCATTCTAGTACTGAATCAGTATTTTCATTAAGAACATGGAGCAATCAAACAGCATATCTAACAGTATAGCCATCAAGGATGCCTGCAGGTCTCATGAAAAGCCAGTTTATCCCATTTTATCTAATACTATTGCCTTATAAGCAAGACAGTGGTGTTCATAAGTTTCTAATGCAGTCTGTGGTGCCTAAGTCAGCATGGAGAACACACATGATGGACTGATGTCGTACAGTACAGCTGGCAAGATCTCTTTGGCCATGTTTCACAAAGTGTGGGTGCACCTACGCAAAAGGCATACTCTATTGGGAGATCCGAGTGTCAAACTGGCAGAGAACATTTTCTTTCTTAAAGCGTCAATCCATTTTGACTAATTGGAGGAGTGCATGGGAAAGAATCCAGGTTGACCTTACTGGTTGAAACCTGAACTACCAAGTTTTATGTGCAGGCTGTTCATTCAGGAAATCTAGATCACTGAGGGTCAGTATATGGCACCTAGACACAGGTCGACTAACCAGAGGGTCAGAACATGGTTTAGCCCAGGTATCCATCCAAGTGTCAGTAAGGGCTTCACTGAATGGCAAGTGTGGTTTAGATAAAGTTGGCCCAGGTTGGAGAGTTTCATTTAGTAAATTTGCCTTTGTCTCAAAAGAAGGTAACTGCAAGTCTAAAGCTTTTGATGGCCTTCGTATCACTACTGCAAAAGAGGCACTTTCCTCTGCTGGAGTCCCCAGTGGCGAGTCTAGCTCTGTTTCAAGGGATGTGATCATTTTCAGGATGAACGTGAGAAGTGTTAACCACTAGCCCACTATTAATGTTCCTCTAAACTGGATGAAAACACGCTTATAACATGTTTTCTTCCAGTTTAGAACATTTGACATATGGTTCAAAAATGGAAATCAAATGGCTTCATGTGTAATTGTAAGGTGTCAACAATATTTAGACAAGTGAGTAGAAAGAGAGGTAGTGAAAGACAGGCGTTATTTTGTACTTTGGGTATGGTATATTAAAACATTTTGAAAAAATAACAGAATATTTCTATGTAGTTAGAAATATTATTTCTCTAATCTTTCTCTTTTCCTATCAGCACACATAAATGTGGACATATTGTAAAAATGTAAAAGCCTGATCTCTTCATTTTTATGATACACGGAACAAACTATGTTGGAAAATTCTTTTAAGGAAATAAAGCACAAAGAAGAAAACAGTATTTGAACCCTTAACTATATTTTGTGAAAGTAGGTAAACCTGTCCAACAGATCATAAATGGCTCACTATCAAACATGTTGAAAGTATGCCAATGACGTAGGATCAGAAGTTAAATCCAATACGGTCCCTGGGTGACGGCAAAAAATGTGATTACAGCTATGCAATATGAAAACTGCTGACTTTTCACTATTCACTTTGTGGACTGATTTTTCGAACCCCTTTCTGTATTACAGACCTCCAAGAAAGCAAATGGCGAGGGTATCAATAAGATTTTAACTACTGACTTTCCAGCTAACAGTTAAGGACATTAACCACTGGGACTTGGGTGTGACGCTACTTGGAAAGGCCAAAACGTCACAATTACATACAAACTGAAAATGAAATTCAATGTGGCTGCGTGGGTGACGTCCTGCTAATAACTAGATAATAATACTACGGTAGACAGAGAGAAACAAAAAGAGGGAAAGAGAGAACCATACACAGAACATATTTTCCTATCATTAAAAATATCTTTATGCACTTTTCTCCCAAATAAAGGAGAAAAAGTGGACATATTGTTGTAACATAAAAAGTGTTTTACTTTTTTAAGAGATCCTTGACACGCCTTCAGGTTGCACAGCATAAAAATGACACCAGAGCATGAACCCTGTTCGTTGAAGCTGAGCATCAGTGTCCTCATGCATTAGGCCCAAATGACAATCCATTGAGCTTGTAACAACATACCTAAGATACGAGCCACAAACTGAATTCGATAATGCTATACTGCAGACTGAGATAAAACCTGAGATAAAACCTTTCACTCATTATCAAGAAGTGTGTTTGTGCCTTTGCAATATTAAACCCTAACCAACAGGGTAAGAGTCAGAGTCAACGCCCTCTAAGGAACACGTGACTCTCAAATGAGTTTTGTAAAATCATATTGAAGGCATACGACCCAAGTTCACCTACTAGGCATGACTGAATTCCTCCTGTGGTACAAAGGGTGAATTCAATAAGGCTTAATAGGCGACTGCAAGCTACCACTTTTGTCATTATCAAAAAAGTGGTTACATGTTGTCAATTCAAATCTATTAAGATTTCAATAGCTGGAGAAATTATTGAAACACATTGTGTTAGAACCGACCTTGGGGTAAACAAAACGTAACAGGGGAATGCTTGAATTTATACCAGCCACTGGTACTTATTCTGGGCCTCATTCCAGTCCATTGTTATCTTTCTCACTATGCCAGAGGCAGGACCAAGGCTGATTTGCATAAGGCTAGTTCCTGTCTGATGAATCTTGGAGGGTGAAAAAACGATGAACTGGATCACAGCCCTGAGTTATTCTTAGTGGCTGAAATTATTTTAAACATTGTACCCCTTTCTTTTTTGCTCCAAGGGAATAAGTGCAAAGGATATGCCCAGACATGGGACTGATACATTGCCAAACTGCATCCTACTGACAACATCCAGCTAGACCGAAATCGGTCTTGCATTGCTCGTGTTTCCTGTCAGAGGGACCCCGGTCTGGCTGTTCAGGTTGGACTGTTGCTACTGGAGCAGGACAACGACTGATTTGCATATGACTGGCTCCTCCCTGTGGTGGCATGATGGGCAAAAAAAAAATGTGGACTGGACTGCAGCTCGAGTAATTACAAGGGGCTGAGAATAATTCAAGCAATTCACCCATCAATTTGTTTTTCTACTTGAACCTTTAAACTTCATACTCAAAGACTTTGATTGGAGGCAGCACCCTGTATAAGCTCTGCACTGGATGACAAAAGAGCAACTAGTAAGTATAGAGGGCTGACAATAAATAGAAACAAAAGTAAGACCTTGATACGTGATAATGGCATGACTCCATGATACCCCACATACACAACCTCATTAGTGCGAAAAGTGACTTAATTTGGAGAAGAATGTGGAGCGTGATGTCATTTTGGGTATCACCCAATGCACAAGGTGGGTATGGGGAGAGAATATAAGTGAAATTGCAACTGAGAAGGAGGTGGAGACTGAGACAGTTCAAGATCCATGCTTAACCCACTCTGAAGCAGACATCCTAGACTTCAGAAAGGTTCTAGCTGAGCGTGCAGCTCCAGTAGTGAGAGAGTTTTCCTTCATGTGCTAATGCTATCAACAAGTATCTTGAAAGATGTAGTGAAGGCAAACCTTTAGAGTTTTGAGCTTCTTCTGAGCACCAGCACAATTGCAGGAACCAACACAGGCACTAATGAGCAGTGTATACAACAGATTACATTAAAGAGAGGTTGCTGTGGAATAAAGGTTAAAAATTGTCATCTCAGAGACTGTGGACCCATGGGACTCAAGTACATGCAAACACTTTGAGGAGCTCCTGTGGAGTTGAGCCATTTGGGGTAATTTTCATAAAAAAGAAAAGGGAAGAAAAGACTTAGCAAGGAGAGAACTACTTCAATCCAAAGGGAGAAAAGAGATCTCGGAAGCAAGGAGAAACCAATCTCCTCTGTAGTAGGTAGTAGGAAATAGAGCAGAACAGTTGGGTGGCAATTCCAAATGAGAGAAGCTTGATGGAACAGCTCCCCAACTTGATACATTATGATGTGAGGAAACAAACCACAGTTTCATTAACTATGACACTATGGGGGTTATTCTAACTTTGGAGGAGTGTTAATCTGTCCCAAAAGTGACGGTAAAGTGACGGATATACCACCAGCCGTATTACGAGTTCCATAGGATATAATGGACTCGTAATACGGCTGGTGGTAAATCCGTCACTTTTCCGTCACTTTTGGGACGGATTAACACCTCCTCCAAAGTTAGAATAACCCCCTATGTTGTTTATTTAGTTTAAATCCTACAGGCTCATTTCAAGAAGCAGGTACCAAAATTAATATGAATACCTCAATTTAACAACTCTGCCGGTATAGGAACTGCGGTAGCACTATAGTGACTATAGAAGGAAGATCTGTGAAGAGGCAAATGAAAGGCGAAAGCTCTATAAAAAAATGTTGTTAGGTAGTGGTAGATGGAAAAGCTGAAGGAGCATGTAGAGACATGCGCCACGACAGTCAGCATGAAAGTCAGACGGAAAGATATCTCCCTGCAAAACAAGGCAGAGAAAAAGCAGTCTTCTAAGTAAATTCAATGAGACAGGACACCTTTAAGTATAGAAACCTTAAGAAACAATTACACATATGAACGTCCCAGTGAAATTATAGACATGAACCAAGATTCCAAAATGCAAATTCTATTACAGATTTCTGTTCTTAAGCGACCTATCCAGCTCAAGGCATTGCCGCATCAGAACATAGCATATGAATACGACAGAGCAGTTTCATTACTTAAGAAGAAGCTCGGTCACTGGAGAAGTGTTCCCTTGCTACCTCTAAGCATGGCAAATAGAAAATCAGAAATAACAGCAGTCGAATGTTGAAGGTTCGAGTGCAGTCAATACGAGAAGATAATAAAGATCAGAAAAGGCTGAAGACATACTTCGGTCGAACAGGCAGCAATCACAGAAATTTTACTTTCACTAGAGGGGATTCCAAACAACTAATAACAATCACTAAAATGCCTAACACAAGATGAAAAGTGCACTTATATGACTCATGGAAGGATAAAAGCTTTAATATAATTAATTATTAACAGGCGAAGAGGAGTCCAAAGAAGAGTCAAAATCAAATTAACAACAAATGTCTCACAGGGAAGGAAGTACGACAACAATGAACTGAATGAAGTCGAACTTACTTATTTCTTCCCAT
Source organism: Pleurodeles waltl (assembly GCF_031143425.1). Classification (NCBI taxonomy): domain Eukaryota; kingdom Metazoa; phylum Chordata; class Amphibia; order Caudata; family Salamandridae; genus Pleurodeles; species Pleurodeles waltl. The sequence goes on along the minus strand of NC_090449.1, from coordinate 773,254,194 downwards.
CAGCCAAAGCCTAAGTAGGCCCCGCCCTCAAACAAAGGTACAGTTAAAAAAGGACTTTGAGACATGCTCTAAGTATGATTTTAACCAAGAATGTGCATTTTCACTCACAAGTATAAATTGAGGTATCTGTGTCCCCTGGGAATACAAGGGAGACATGCCCCACAATTTAAAAACCTCAGGCTGGAGAGCGAAAAAGAGAAGTATAGAGACAGAAAGACAGACAAGCAACGAGACAGACAGGTAGAGGAGAGATACAAACTGGGAGATGTAGAAACAACGAGAGCGAAAAAGAGAGAGAAAGAGGTAGAGAGAGAGAAAGAAAGGTAGCAAGGTGGAGACAGAGAAAAAGAGATACAGAGATGATATTCTATTATCTGGGGCATGGTATCTTTCCTGAGACAATGCCAACCAAAATATTTGTATATCGTTGAAAATGGTTCCCCTAATCAGCTCTTCTCCGATTCACAAACGCAGAATTTGGACATATTGATCTAATAAGAAAAAGATGTACTTTTCCATTTTTTAATAGATCCATGAAATGTTATGTCATTTCACAGACCTTCAAGGAAAGTAGAACCAAGGTGACAACGAGACTCACTCAACCCCTTATTATGAGTGATACAGAAAAAATCCTGTATGTTTAGTTTTTACCATTTCTTCACATATTGTAATTATGAGTTTGACGGCTCCTCCACAGTTTTCTCCGGGTTCATTTCATACAAACCTGCCAAATGTTATCAGAGAAAAAACACCCCATAATTACCAGGGCGAATGGAATTTGGTGTGGTAGACATCAAAATCCACAAGTTATTCCCCATTATCGTGGAAACCCTCATAAATTGGTGGTATGTATGGCCCCTGATAAATTCTGACTCAGCAGAGTTGTTTTGTTTGGATGCAATATATATCACACATTTACCGGCACCTCATTATTAGGGCTTTAATATCCAACACAGAGACCTTATTCAAATGACCACAAGTGACTTTCTACTGAGCATGATGAAAACATACCTATGAGATGAGATCTGTATATGGCATTCTGTTGGTGGCTGCAATAAAACTCCTCTCTACTTACCAAAAATGTGGCTATATCTTTGCAATATGAAAGCTGCTGACTTTTTTTTTACTTACCGAAGGTATCCTTGAAACACCTTCTAAGAGAAAAGACATTCTAGCAGGCACAACAATGGCAACAGTGAACTATAACCCTTAATATTCATGCAGAGAGTTAGAGACCTTAATTACTAGGTGACAAGTTGATCTCTTCTGAGCTTCTTAAAAGCATATGCATAACTTATAATTCAAAAGTGGAATCCACTGAGACTCAACAGGTGGCTGCAGGCTAAAACATCAATCAAAACCAACGAAATAGTTGCATTTTTGACAAATTAAACCTATTGAGGATTCATTTACTGCACAAGAAAAATCTTTGAAAACTCCTTCAGAGAGAATAGAAACATAAACTGAGCAACAACATTACTTGACGCCGGAAGCTTTGATACAATTTAACCACTAGGGCAAGGGTGAATTTGTTGAGCGAGATGAAAACACATGCATTACATATGATTAAAACACATAATTCAATTGGGCATCTAAGATTATCACAGGATGACAACAACATCATTTCGAGAATAGTTGATTATAGAGAGGCATAGAGAGCGAGAGAGACATAAAGGCAGCGAGAGAGAATTTATTTTGACATTTGGGTTATACTTAAATATTATTTCATGACGTAATGCCAGGAAGAGTATTTGTATGTCGATAGGAATATATTTCCCATAATCCAGCTCTTCCTCCATGAACAAACAAAAATGTGAACATAATTTTGCAATTTGAGAAAGCATCAATACATTTTGAGAGATCCTTGAAACATCTTGAGATTGAAAAGGCCATTAAGATCACACATGACCATGGTGAAATCAGAAAGACATGAAAACTTAACTTGAGGGTGAGAGTCAGAGACATTAAACACTAGGATACAGATTGTGCTTCGCTGAGCTGGTCGAAAACAAATCTATGACATAAGATTCTAAAATCAAATTATATGAAGCTCCACAGGCAAATTCAAGCTGACAACTACGTCTTTTAGAGAGAACTACACAGATAAAGATGCATATGCAGAGATTAGAATAGCTATAGAGAGAAAGAGAAGGAGACAGGTTATTTTGTTATTTGGAATATGGTATACTTAACTAAAATAATCTGTGATACAGGCAACAAAAGTACTTGCTAATCATTAAAAAGTAATTTTCCATAAATCTACTCTTCTTTCCATTCACGTTCTAACTATTTAGACCTTTTGTTTCAAAATGAAAAATACTACCTTTTCAGTTTTTTTAAGTGTTAGGTGAAACACCTTCTCTTTGAAGAGCAGGGAATTAGCTCTTACTCTTCGAGATGAGAGTCAGTGACATTAATCATCAGGTCACAAGTGACTCTATTAAGTTTGGTGAAAGCATACCTAAGGCATAACATCTGAAAACGGATTTCAACGATGCTCTGTAGGTAACTACAGTAGTACGCTATTCACAAAAATATGATATCCTTGCACTATGATAGATGTTGTCCTTTCACTCAGTGGAGAACTCGTTCAAATAAATGGCTTGAAATGGAATAGTCCTTCGAACGGATGCATGACAATGGCACCAGTAGATCTCAAACCCTTGGACTTCATTTAATTTGGAGAGTGGACACAAACCAATAATCTTCAGGCTGCGAGTTATAGAGGTTAACAACAAGGCCACAAGTGACTTTCTATTAAACTGGGTGAAAATATAACTACAATATACAGCCTGAACGTGGAATTCAAGTTGGTTCAATAGGGGACCACAATTAAACTCTTCATCCATTACCAAAATATGTGCCCCTGTTTTTCAATATGAAAGCTATCAACTTTTCTCTTCCTGAAGATATCCTTGTAACCCTTTATGATGGAACAGGCATTCAAGGAGGCATAGGATCACGGAGACGGCGATATATGGCCTCTTAACTTTTATACATGGAGACACTGACCACAAGGCCGCAGTACTGAGCACCAATTACATATGGTTTAAATGTGTAAATTCAATGACGGTCCCCTTTGGAGAAAACTGTTTGAACTTTTACTATATACTTTATTTAACATTTTTCTACACCTCAAATTTACTAAAAGGTGTTAGTGAGTTTTACATGTGCTGAAGCAGATATGTTAATTAAAATTATTAATGAGTGTTTATACATTTTGAATAATAATAATAAATTGTAGAAGAAAATTAATGTAGAAAAATAATGTGCACGTTTGAAAATGTGCCCACGGAGAGAGTGGCTACCATGATTCACAGATTATAATAAAATGACTAAAAATATGTGAAAATGTTGAAAAAGCATAATAATAATGTAGTAATATGTCATATTGAGCTATATAATGTATGTTTTGCATTATATTGTAGAGCTAACTTAGCCGAAGTTGTGGCCTAGCTTTGCCAGGCCTCATGCAGAAGGTGAACAATCATGCAATGCAGAGAAGTTGATGTGTTGAACTGACCCTGAACCACTCGTGTTAATAAAATTTGCTTAGCTGGAATATTCTGCAATGAACCGACGGACAGGAGATGAGGGACTAGAGTATGTAACCAATTCAGTGCAAAGCAGACAAGATGTACTTTCCCAGGACTTGAACAATAGAGACACTGACTGGAGAAGAAGATGCAACATTTTCTATACCCGATAAGCCAGATGATGAGGACATCATACAGTGAACCAATCGACACCCTGAGGATGGCGTAATATTAGAACTCGCAGATTTGTAAAATAAAAGGTATTGGACAACATCATATATGGTGACTAATAGACCAATTAGGATTAGGGGAATAGGCTGGGTAACTTTAATATAATGTTGTGACAAAAAGGAAAAACTTCAGAACTGTTGGAGAGAATAGATGTTGGAGGCTAGGCGTAGACGTTCGAAGAGATCCGAGATTCTGTCATTGGGCTCATGCTCTTGAGAGCCTGATGCGTTGCTGATCGATTGATGACCTGAAGACGAAGACTGACTTTGTTGCTGATCCATACCGTGGATAGGTAGCTATGACAGTATGACTAATTGACTTTTTGTGCCTTTTCTTTCTAGGTACCAACGGCGCTGTTTTTATAGTTTTTAGCTAGATGTTTTTCAAAATTCATGCTCCAAATTGTTTTCGCATGAAGTCCCACATGCTAATGCTAATCTGTGTTAGGTAGGGTTCTGATTCTGAGACGTTGATCTATATGGTGACAAATGATTGATGGATTGATTTGCTGAACTCTGCTATTCATGTTAAAATATTCTTGGCATATGTTGAGGCATTAGAAAGCATGTTTTCTGAAGTTCTGATTAGGTTATGTTATAGGTGGTCACTAATGAATTAATCTTGAGTGAATTGAATGAAGTTTGAATTAACCTTATGACTTATTATTGTAACTAATAGGCATATAAAATTGATAAAATGTATAATTGAGTTGTGTTTATTCATGAAATGTTGACACTATTCACTGATGATTAATGTTTTTGCTTATTGCTTATTGATTTGTGTATTGATTCTTGATGGTCATTGGTTACACCATAGCTAGGATACTCCATGTGAATCAAAAGGTTCGTCGACCTATATGCGTATCCTTGTAAGTTTACTTACTAAGTACCAGGCGCGCTAGCACATGTAGCAAGATAATAAGGAACATGTTTTCCTCTTCATCTTTGAGCTTTCAATTTTTAAAGCTGTATTTCTACATATCTATCCAGTAGCAGTGCATACAGAAAATTATTTATATAAGCATTATGCACTAGGAAATAACACTGCATTATGCACCAGGAAACAACACTGATTTTCTCAGCACAGACAAAACTTACATAGAACAGTGCTAAGTGGTATGTATAAGAATGAACAATGGAAAAGTGCAGAAGATGTAAGTATCTATTACACAGGATTCACCACACAGAATTACTATAAAAATAACACCAGCTGTCTGGCTTCGTAGCTGTCAATGCATTTCGAGCTATAAGAGAGGGCGTCAACATCAAGGCCAAAAAATGACTTGTGAGCAAATGACTGCTGTAATTGTGCTAAAGTTAAGAAACGAGAAAAGGCAAGAAAGTCATCCAAAGAAGCCCATTATCAATGGGGGAGGTTGATCGAATGCTCTCTCCATTTCCAGTCAACGCACAGCAGCCCGGCAAAATCTTGTTAGAGTGTAAAAAGATTCCTGAGACACAGGAGAAGGTTCTCAAATATAGTAGCTCTCTGCCTCTGAGTTCTCATTGTGTGCTGGAGATAGTAAGTAGGTTTGTCAGGTACGGCCAGATTTTTCAGATGAATGTTCTGAATGCGAGGCAACACATTTTTAATTGTATCTCGCTTCTAAGGACCACCAGTAGTTTTTTCTCAGTATCAGGGAGATGTAGTGAAATTTTCTTTTGGAAAGGCAAATTTGCCCATAAAACGCAAGACAACAGTAAGTGGGGTGAGAAAGAACTGAGGGATGCAAGCTCTAATGGTGTTTCTAAAGTCTAAACTATAATTTGATTTACGCTAAACACCTGCCAATACACAGTACATACAATGAAATCAGCTGCTTATCCTACTGAAGCCCTGTTCTTGTTTATACTGTACAAGATAATATGTGTTTTTCAACAAGTTGCTTGATTTCTCTTTTCTTACCTTTTGACAAGGAACCTTCTTTATATGGGCTCTTAATTATAAAAAGTCCAATCTATGAGGCAGCAGTCAGGTTAAGGGTGGCTTCTTGTCATGTCCCCCCTGTATTCCGTGTTTTCTGGGCTAAACCCCGAGTTCATGATAATTGTCCTTGTTGTGAGCATAGGCCTCCTCTTTTCAGTGTCGATGGAAATTATGAGTTTGAGGAGGAAGAAGTCTGTGATGTCTACATTTTTGTTAGTAGTCTTCAGTTTGTATTCTACTGAATAGGATGCCTTCCCTGCAGCAGCAAACTTAGGGCCAGATGTATCAAACAGTTTTGCATTCGCAAACGGTGTGAATCGCAAAATTCGGCCGTTTGCGAACGCAAAAATGCCTTTCAAGATTTATGAAAGGCATTCACAGTGCAATTTCAAGGGATCGCTAAAATAGCGATTCCCTGAAATTGCGACCCCATTTAGGGAATCGCAAATTGCGATTCTCTAAATAGGAAATCGTAAATAGGGAATTCCTATTTGCGATTTCCAAAGCACATGTATCAAGAATTTTCTAAATGCAAATTGGACATTTAGGAAATGCAATTACCACAAATTCCAATTTGGTGGTAAGCATGTGCAATTTTTAAAAATGCATTATAAATGCATTTTTAAAAATGACTTATGGCGCACACATGCCCCTAGGGCAATGTGTGAGCTTCACATGTCGACAAATATTTTTTGGGGGTGCTTCAAAGGGGACCTTAGGCCCCCAGAACCCTGGGGTTTGCATTACCTAATTTGCGAATTCCTAACAGGAATTCGCAAATTCAGAAATCAAAAAACATTTGCACCTATGGTAGGGATGAATGGAGTCCCATCCCCTAACTGTGATTCCGCAATAGCAAATGCGATTTTTAAGAAATCGCTATTACCGAATCGCAATTTTCATACATTCCATAAGGAAGCGCTATTACCGAATCGCAATTTTCATACATCCCAGTTTGCATTTCTAAAATAGCGATTTCTTAAAATTCCCTATTTAAGAAATGCAAACCGGGAGCTTGATACACCTGGCCCTTAGTTCAGGACCTCTTTTATCCTGAATATTTAATGTGTGAATTTCCTTGGTAACCTAGGCAGATGTAAGCCATAGTTTACACGTTGTTTGAGTGTGTAATGTTAGGTGGAATAATCCGACTCCCTGTCATTCTGAGGGTAGTTCCTCCATCTTTCCTGCGCTTGAACACCTCGTCTCAAGACTAAAACACTGCCCCATCTCTCACATACATTCACAGGATCCCTGCATTGACAGGAGAAAAATCCAAATATATTTATTTTAAGGATGAGGGTAGCACGTGCAGCTATTGTTTGAGAAGGGAGCTGTGGATGATGTATTATAGGAGTTTGCTCTAGGTCTCCTGTCATTTATGAGAGCAGCTTTGGTTTTCCAGAAAAAAGTTGTTTAGGCAGTGTGTAATTATTGCAATGCTTGTACCTAGAGAATCTTACCTTCTGACAACAGGTCTGTGTCAATGAGGCCACTGTTCAGTCAGATCAACTCATCAAGGTTGGGTTGATCTTGTCAAGTGTTTCCATCTATAAGGCTACACACATCATTCTGGAGTTGTAACGCCCCCACCCCCCCACCCCTCCACGTTTTCTCCTGTACCTTACGGTTAGCTGCTGCGGCTTGAAAAAACTGACAAGAGAAATGCTGGCATCTAAAGTATAGGAATGCTGGATGTTTTCAGAGTGAGAAATTATAATGAGTCAATCATGCAAGAGGCATTTGATAAAACGTAAGGTGACAGTATTTCAACAATCTACAGTAAAATAATATATATATATAATTTCTCTATTTTCTATCAAAGTCAATAAAATCAGTCACATGCATTGTGGAGCCTCTCTTCCTCCTTGGATGGATGAGGTGGAGGGTAAAAGGAAGAGAGAGTAATAGACTGCCCCAAGTGAAAGGGTGTAACAACCTTCGGGAGGAAAGCCGCCTTGGTCCTCAACACCACTTTGTCTCTATAGAAAGAAAAGTATGGGGCTCTACACTAAGAGCCTGAAGCTCACTGACCCTTCTGGCCGATGTTATGGCCACCAGGAACACAGTCTTGAGAACTAGCAACCGCAAAGAGCAAGAATGCATCGGTTCAAATGGGGACCCCATTAAAAATGTTAATATCAAATTAAGGTCCCACTGAGGCATAACAAATGGTGATGGTGAAAATTTGTTAGTAAGCCCCTTTACAAACCTTAAAACAATAGGAGATTTAAACAAGGAAGGTTGATCAGGAAGGCACAGAAAAGCCGACAGTGCAAATAAATAACCCTTGACTGTGGCAACCGCACACCCCTTCTGCGCCAGGCAAAGAGCAGATGACAATATGTCAGACAAACGAGCCTTGAAGGGATCAATTCTGTTCTCTCCACACCAGCATACAAATTTAGCCCAACGACTTGCATGGATCAATTTGGTGGAGTGTCGCCTGGCCGATAAAATAACATCCACCACTTCTGGTAGGAGAGAAAAAGCACTCAGATTGACCCGCTCAATCGCCAGGCATGAAGGTGCAGGCTCTGGAGGTGGGGGTGTAGAATCTGCCCCTGAAACTGCGAGAGGAGGTCCACCCTGTAAGGGAGAATGAGCGGAGGGCACTGAGAGAGTTGGAGAAGGTCTGAATACCACACCCTTCTTGACCAATCCGGAGCTATTAAGATGACCTGGGCTCGGTCTTGGCAGATCTTCCTCAGAACTCGAGGAATCAAGGGTATGGGAGGAAACGCGTAAAGCAACTGACCCTTAAAGCACATCTGAAACGCGTCCCCCAAAGCTCCTTGCTCCGGATACTGGAGTCTGCAAAATAGCGGGCACTGCGCATTCTCCTGAGTTGCAAACAGATCTATCTGTGGATATCCCCACATCTGGAATATGTACAGAACCAGATCTGGATGAAGATGCCACTCGTGGTCGACCGAGTTGCGTCGACTGAGAACGTCTGCACGCACGTTCAGAGCCCCGGCCAAATGATGTGCTACTAAGCAGATCTTGTGATCCTGAAGCCAGGACCAGAGTCGAAGAGCTTCTCTGCAGGGAAGATACGATCCCACTCCTCCCTGCTTGTTTATATACCACATCGCGGTAGTATTGTCCGTTACGATCTGGACTGACTGACCGCGAATGGAAGGGAGGAAGGCCTTGAGAGCCAGACGTACTGCCCGCAATTCCTACAGATTGATGTGAAATCTCTGTTCCACTGGAGACCAAAGGCCTTTGACCTCCAGGTCCCCCAGATGAGCTCCCCACCCTAGAGTGGAAGCATCCATTATCACTGTGGCCACTGGTGGCGGTAGCGAGCCTTCCTTGTGACAGGTTGTCGACCGCTGCCCACCACTGAAGATCCACTGCAGTGTCTCTGGAGATCTTTATCGATTCCTCAAGATCTCCTTTGTGCTGAAACCACTGCCTGAGGACGCACCACTGAAGAGCCCTCATGTGACAGCGTGCATGAGTGACCAGCAGTATGCAAGAAGCAAACAGACCGAGCAGATGAAGGACCTTGAGGACTGGAACTACCGCTCCATTTCGAAACATTGGAATCAACGCCTGGATGTCCTGAACCCGCTGGGGCGGAGGAAAGGCCCGATTCAATGTCGTGTCCAATACTGCCCCAATGAACAGGAGGAGTTGAGAGGGCTCCAGGTGAGATTTGTGCACATTGATTGAAAAACCCAGGTCATACAACAATTGAGTTGTCGACTGGAGATGACGCCGCACGAGCTCCGGAGTCTTGGCTTTGATCAACCAATCATCCAGATAGGGAAACACCGCTATCCCCCTTCTTCTGAGCTCTGCCGCTACCACCGCCATCACCTTTGTGAAGACTCGAGGTGCTGAAGTAAGACCAAATGGGAGGACCGCAAACTGATAATGCTGCGACCCCACTACAAACCGGAGATACTTCCTGTGCGATTTGAGGATCGGAATATGGAAATATGCGTCCTGCAAACTGACAGACACCATCCAATCTCCTTCTTTCAACGCCAAAAGAACCTGTGAAAGGGTCAGCATTTTTAATTTTTCCTGCCTGAGGAACCAATTCAAAGTCCTCAAGTCCAGAATTGGTCTCAATCGACCATCCTTTTTGGGGATCAGGAAGTATCTTGAATAACAGCCCTGACTCCTCTCCTGCTCGGGAACCAACTCTACAGCGCCTTTTGCCAATAGGGATAACACTTCCTGTTGTAGTAACAGAAGATGGTCTTCCGAACAGAAGGATGGGCGGGGAGGGAAGGGAGGAGGGAACTTCCGAAAGGGAAGAGCGTACCCCTTCTTCACAATGTCGATGACCCAAGAGTCCATTGTTATAAACTCCCACATCGGAAGAAAATGGGCAAGTCTCCCCCCTACCGGAGACAAGTGGACAGGGAGTGGTGGAGGACTACGGTTGCTTTCCCTGCTGCACCCCTCCCGAGGAAGAGGCAGAGTGCTGCTGGGTGGCTCCTCTTGTACGGACTCTGCCCCTGCCCCTGAAGGATCTATATGGTAGGGAGCTTGCAGTTTGTTGTGGTCCTTGAAATCTGCCAGGAAAGGAGGAGCCACGCTCAAAACCCCTAAACCTCCTATAAGACCTAAAGTAGGAGGAGGCAGCTGACTGAAGTCCTAGCGATCTCGCTGTGGCTCTGCTCTCTTTAAATCGCTCAAGAGCAGAATCTGCCTTTGTTCCAAAGAGTTTTTCGCCATCAAAGGGCAGATCCAGGAGAGTTGCCTGCACATCTGATGAAAAGCCAGACGAACGCAGCCAAGATTGTCGTCTGGAAACTATGGACGTGCCCATAGCTCTTGCCACTGAGTCCGAAGTGTCTAATCCAGACTGGATCACCTGAGTCGCCGCCGCCTGAGCGTCCGTCAGCAATTGTAACATTTCCTGGGACAAGTTTGGATGGCCTTTTGCTTCCTCCATAAGGGTATGAATATAACGTTCCAAAATGCAGGTTGCGTTGGTTGACTTTAAGGCCATACTACATGAAGAAAAGGCCTTTTTGGCAGAATGGTCCATTTTCTTCGATTCCCTGTCCGCAGGGGTTCCAGGAAACGAGCCAAGAGAGGACCTGGAAGAACAGGAGGCCTGAACTACTAAGCTCTCTGGTGTCAGGTGCTTGGAGAGGAAGACAGGGTCACCCGGTGCCGTCCGATAACGCCGTGCTACCGCTCTGTTGACAGCTGTTGAAGACACAGGTTTTTTCCAAATGTCTTTGATAGGTTCTAGAAGAGCCTCATTAAAAGGCAAGAGAGGCTCTGCCGTCACAGAAGTTGGATGTAACACCTCCGTCAACAGGTTCCTCTTCACCTCCACAGCCAGAAGAGGAAGATCTAAGAAGTCTGCAGCCTTCCGTATTACTGCATGAAAAGATGCAGCTTCCTCAGTATACTCCCCAGGGGAAGCAAGATCCCACTCAGGGGAAGTATCGATGCCACTTGCAGTATCCAGTCCTTGAAAGTCACCGGAAGGCTCCAAGATCTCACCCTCTTCCAGGTGCTGTCTGCTGTATTCTTCCTCCTCCAGAAGGCGCAAAGCCAGGCGTCTGGATCGAAGTCTAGATTCGAATGGCGTGAAAGGTGTCGACTTATAAGACGCCAGGACACCCAAATTAAAGGCCAAAGGGCCCGACGGACCTGCTTGTCCTCCACCCGGCGCCATGGTGAAAAAAATGTTGAGCATGGCATTCAAAAAAGCCGCAGGATCCGTACCCGGTGCCGGGAAAGCCGGGTATTGCTGTTGCACCCGCGCCGGCATAGACGCCGTAGATGGGCCAGGCAACTCCTGGCTAGGAGAACCCTCTGGCCTCTGAAGAGGCTCTACCTCGAAAACCGACCCTGGTGAAGTCGGAGTCGTAGGAGGTGGAAGGGTGACGGTAGGGCTAATCTTCCACGTCGGACGGCGCCGAGCTGACGGAGATGCCGATCTGGACCTGGACCGTCCCTTACTCGATCGGCGCCAGGAGTCGTGACGGCGCCGAGAGTCACCATGGCGATGATGAGCCCTCGAGGATCTTGAAGAGGACTCTCTCCGATGACGCCTCTCCTTCTTTTTCTTGGAACGGGCTAAGAACAATTTTGCCTCACTTTCCTTGAGTGCCTTCGGGTTCATGCGCTGGCAGGAGCCGCATGACTCGACCTCATGGTCGGAGCTAAGGCACCAGAGGCAATTCTCATGGGGGTCGATAACCGTCATTCGACCCCCACACTGGCTACAAGGCTTAAAACCAGATTTCCTTGGTTGCGAAATTGTAACCGTCGATACGCAACTGTAGCTCCCTGTGAGCCTCGAAGAAAAAACGTTACTCAGAGGCACGGAAAAAAGGGAACTGACGTCTGCACGTCGATGAGGGCTTCCTATTGCCTGGATGACATCATACGGTGTTGCGTGGAGTCGGGCGATTGTGACGTCATCGTCGACGTGCAGAGCTAGAAGAAATTTCCGTCGAGACTGGCGCGAGGGGAGAATTCTTTAGGTGAGGAATCCACAGGTAGGTGTATCCATCAGAAAGAGCAATTTATAAATCTATAATTCAAGCCATTGTTATATTGCATAGAGGCTACAAAAACTTTGCTTCTCAGGCTCCCCTAACTTATTTAAATTCTAGATTTGATTTCTCCTAGAACTTTCTCCCAGATGCTCCATTTTAGGTAATCTTAAAGCCCTCCACTGGTGCTCAATTTCTAACCTCTCTTTATTTAAAGCACAGCATATCTGCCACCAACTAACATTCCTCACATGAAAAGAAGTGTTTTAGGAACACATTCCTTCACCTCTCTTACATTAAATCTACTGTAATGCTCTTACCCTGGACCTGAATACTCAATTTAATGATCCTCCTTTCAGGATGAAACTCAAACCCTGGTAATTTTGCTAATTAGGTTCTGTTTTTTGGCAGTTTTTCCTAGTGCCAAGACACCCAATTCGTGGTTTATAAACCACGAATCTGGGGGGGTTTCGTGGCCGAGTTGTGGATACTGACCATGGGTGCTGTCTATTATACAAAATAGATGACGTGTTTTCAACAAGGTGTTTTGTTTTGGCACTAAGCCGCTCTGGTTCGTGTGAATATGGTGTGGCAGGTGAGAAAGCAGGTGTTGCACTAAGATTTTGCTCAGGATGTTGTACTCCGTGTTTAAGAGGGACATTGGTCTCTAAGAGGCCAAATCTAGGGGAAACTTGGCTGGTTTTAGGAGGCATATGACTATAGCTTGTTGCGTTGTTGGGGGTAGGTGTCCCGCCCATAATGATTCCAAGTATAATTTTTCCAGCTGCGGAGACACCTTGTGCAGACACATTGCATAAAACTCATCAGGGGGTCCATCTGATCCCAGAGTTTTATTACAGGCCATCTCCTTAATTGCTCCCTTAATCTCACCCACTGTAATTTTAGCGTTAAGAGTCTCTCAATATGATGCCGTTATTCTGGGGGTCCTACTCAGGTATGCAGCCAGTGTTGCGGTAGGTGGGGTGACAGGTGCAGTGTAGAGGTCAGCATAAATATCGCAAAAAGGGGTGTTGATGTTTATCTGTGTGGAGACTATGCCCTAAGTTAGTAGTTGTGCCAACACAATGACGCATAAGCCCAGGTCATGTCTTGGGCATAAACAGTGATACCTTCTTCAAATATGAAGAAGAAGAAAGCAGGAAGCGTGTACCTTCTGAGAAATTTATAATAAGGTCTGGTTCTGCCCATGAGTATCAAAGGTCCAGGGTGGTAAACAGTCAATTGGCCAGGCGTTGCAGCAAGATTTTGGCAACATCAGGATTAACTAACCATATCTTGCAGCAGTGTGGAAACTTTCCATTTTAAAATGAATTGTAAACAAACTTTCACTGATATAACATAATTTCAGAAGCTAATGTTTGTATCACATGATTTAGATAGATGTAATTTGGAAAGGTAGATTTTAGCCTTGACCATGCTGAACCCACATTTCTTGCGTAATCCTTGATAGAAAGAAGATTTTTGTTGGGAGCAACTCTGTTACCTGGTGGTGGAAATTAGAGTGTCCAGCAGAGTGCAATGGTATTAAAATCCTCAGAGATTAAGCTAACCGTGTTGGTAAGGAACATGTCCAGATTTTCACAAAGAGTTTGGAAAGACGGAATCTCTGATGAGAAACTGTCAGGGCACATCATATTTGGCTTGCCCCAGTCACTACTAACCCAGATCACACCTGTCCACACAAAATAGCTGTTAGACCTGTCTGTGTTAGGGTGGCCTTCCCCTAAACATTTTGGCTGCTTGCCTCATATTTTTGCTGTTTCTGTTTGTTGGCCTTAGGACTCTGAGCACTTTACACCTGCCAACCAGTGCTAAAGTGCACTAAAACATGATTTGATTGATGTATCCACAACTGGCATATTTAATTTACCTATAAGTCCCTAGTAAAGTACACTATCTGTGCTGAGGTCCCGTACATTAATGCTACTAGTGGCACTGCAGCCCTGCTAGTGCCATCCCTCAAATAGCCCTTAAAACGTGCCTCAGGGCTGCCATTGCAGAGCATGTGTGGGCAGTTTAAACCACCATGTTGACTTGGCATTTAAAACCTCTTGCCAAGCCTCACCTTTTATTACATATAAGTCACCCCTAAGGTAGGCCCTTGGTAGCCTATAGGGTAGGGTGCTATGTAACTAAAAAGTAGGACATGTACTTTACATGTCCTGCTAGTGAAAAACTTCCACATTTGTTTTTCACCACTGCAAAGCCTACCCCTTTCATAGGTTATCATTGGGGATTACTTATTACATTTAATAAGCTGTAATTCCTAAATGAGAAGGCATAGGCATCTCATGTTTAGTACCTATGGAAATGTAGTGACAAGTCCTCTCTAATGGTAAAGTTGGATTTATTATGACAATTTAAAAAAATTCACTTTTAGAAATTTGCCATTTTCCTGCTCTTAGGGCCAGATGTATAAAAAAAAATGAATTGCATTTCTTAAATAGCTAATTTAAAGAAATCACTATTTATGAAATGCAAAATGGCATGTATGAATTTTGTGATTCAGTAATAGTGGTTTCTTAAAATTTGCAAATGTTATTACCGAATCGCAAATAAAGAATCCAACCCCATTCACACCCATGGGCCTGTTGTGAATGTTTGTGCATTTCCCAATTTCCAGTTAGGAATTTGCAATTTAGGAAATGCAAATCCCAGGGTGTTGCGGGCATTAGGCCCCCCTCTGCTTCACCACAAAAATATTTTTACGGACATGTGAAGAACACACATGCCTTAGGGGCATGTGTGCGCTACATGTCAATTTTAAAAATGCATTTATAATGCATTTTTAAAATTTGCACATGGTTACCACCAAACTTTAGTTTGTGGTAATTGCATTTCCTAAATACCCAATTCGCATTTAGGAAATGCTTGATACAAGTGCTTTGGAAATCGTAAATAGAAATTCTCCATTTGCGATTTCCAACTTAGAGAATCGCAATTTGCGATTCTCTAAATGGGGTCGCAATTTTAAGGAACCGCTAAAATAGCGATTCCGTAAAATTGCACTGTGAATGCCTTTCATACATTCTGAAAGGCAATTTTGCATTCGCAAACGGCCAAATTTTGCAATTCGCACCATTTGCTAATGCAAAAAAGCTTGATACATCTGGCCCTGAGCCCTGTGTGCCTGTAGCCAGTCTCCAATACATGTTTGGGGTGGAGTGACAGCTGGTTTCCTGCATTCCCTCTAGACAGCCTCCCATTCAAAGAACTGCTTAATCCCCTGTACTGAGTCTGGAGACAGGGCAGGAAGAAAGTACCTCTGTGTACTTCAAAGACCCTTCTCTGAAGACACCCCCACTTCAAAGGCACAACTGGGTATAATACTGAGTACTGACCTTACCAACTCAGTACACCTCTAGACTTGTGAAGAACTCTACCAGGAAGGACTCCTGTGCTGCAAAAGGACTGCCACTCTGGACAGCTTCACTGAAAAAAATGCTTTTCTGTTTTGCTGTGCTGCCCTGCTGCCGGCTGCTCTCTGCTCTGCCAAGGAAGGACTGGACCCATCATACTTGAACCCAGAGTGACTCAAGGGCTTGCTGGCTTGCCTTCTGTTCTGCTGAAGTCTCACAGACACAAAAGACTTCCAACACAACCTGCCACATCACCTGAACTTTGCTTGATGCATGTCTTGCCCTGCCAAGTGGTGCCAATCCAGTCCCTGGCCTTTGGAAGTAGGTATTTAATGCTGCAACTGCCACAATCCATGCATCCCCACCACTGCACTGATAGGAACCAACGCATCTCCTCCGACACTAGTGCATCACTGCTCGAGGACTTCGCATCGCTGGCTGCACAGCATGACAACGCATCGCCTTCATTACAAAAGGTTCGACAGCTACGCATCCCTGATTGCGCAGTTCAGAACCGACGCACCACCTACATGGCCAGGATTGATGATGACGCATCACCTTCGCATCGCTCCTGGCATCACTACTCCCTTCCTCCATCACCGTCGGCACAACCCCAAACCAGGGTACTGATTTCAGTGGCCCAAGCTTGGTCCCTGTATCTGACCCGCTCTCCATCGTGGTCAGCTTGACTTTTCAGATTTGACCCCATCTAGCACAACCAGATTGCCCCAGTTGGTGCTTTATGTTTCTAAACAGTACAGTTTAATTTATTATTAAAAAAATCATCTCACAGCTTCTACTTCTTGGATTTTAGTCATTTTGGTCTTATTGTTTTTCATTAAATTAGGCTCTAGTTTTCTAACCAGGTGTGGTAACTTTTTGTGCGGTGTTTGCAATATTTTACTGCCTTAAGTGTTGCACAAATACTTTACACAATGCCTCCTAAGTTAAGCCTGTCTGTCTTGTGCCAAGTTACCAGAAGGTGAACACAGGTTAATTTACAGTGTGCAACTGACTTATCCTGACTAGGATTGTGGTCCCTGCTTGGACAGGGTGCATACGTCTGCCAACTTGAGACTTAATTTCTAACAACAGCCAATTGAAGTTAATAAAATGTTATGCAGGACCTTGAAAAGCATCCCTAAAGATAACTCATCCTGATCTTTCTTGCTGCTCGCTCTGCCCCAAAAATACAAAGATCTTCAAAAGCCAAACCTTCTGCACCATACAACAGCCAGGAGCTCACTGATGGCAAATGCACTTTCAGATGAAAAAAGAAAACATGTGGGAGAACACAGGTGTAGGATGACTTTGAAACATTCGAAATATTCTGTGCCATTCGCAGGCTGCTATTCATAGTGGCTTATGCCAGCTACTACAAAACCACCACCACTCAATCCTCCCAACAGAAACAAGAGACTCTTCAGGGTAATCCAGCACCATGGAAACACTATGCCTGACCCACCACTCACCCACTCTAAGGAGAAATACACAGCTATCAATCACTCTGCGCAACAGCACTCTTCCTTCACATGTTGCCAGAAGAGACAACTTCATTGCTCTCACCGAATTACCTACCAGCAGTTTTTCAATCCATGCAAGTCACAGCACATGCAGAAGATGTCAGTGGGAAAGCCTTGTCACCCCTACCCAACACCATCAAACATAACTATCCAAAAGCCATCGTACCAGACAATCTCAAGATTGGTCTGATATGGCTTGCCTTAAGAAGCATAAACTCAACCTAGAAAGCATCTATAGCTATCAGCCAACAATTCACCTACCAACCCTAGAAAAGATCATTGGTAAGGCCATTTCCAACCAGCTTCATGAGAAAATGTAAGGCAACACCCACCTGCAACCGCACCTCACCAGGTTCAGATCCCTGTATAGTATGGACACAGTGGCCACTTACACTCTTCTGATCGTCAACAATGTTGAACCATGTCTTCTCATTATTAATAAAGATTGTGTTATAAATCAAAAAGTTATATTGGGGCAAAAGGGAGGTTTATTAATCTACCAATTAAATTCGATTATACTGTATCTAATATCTCATAATTCATGCAATCACCATTAGAATATTCAGCCAAAAATGAGATTTAAAATATGCCATTTCTAAGTAAAAGTATCAATATTTCATAAAAATGAAGGCTAAGAAAGAAAGCTGAGGTAATTGATTTGAATGACAGTCATCCCTTAGATAAAACTGTGCGATAAGATCTGAAGATACTCACAGTTCATGATACCATCCTCAATTTTGAATATGATAGCATTAATGCCGAAAACCTTTGAATTCATGGCAAAATTACTATCTGATAGAGACATCTAGTCACATATTCCTCACCTTTGAATTTCCCAGGTGTCAGACTTGATCCAGAAGAGTTTTCGTGAGCAGTACCCCTGCGCGCCGGTTGGTGGCTTCGTTCAGTTGCGCGCATCAGCGTTGTACGCGCCGGAAGTGATGTTGCAACCTATACATGCGCCCCCTCAGCACACGGAGTTCAGTGCACTGACCTTGATGTGTCCAAACTAGGGCCGTGAAAGGGATTATCCCTAACCCTAGAAATCTGAAGGTAAGTAACTTGTTCATCTGACAGAGACATCTAGCCGCAGATTAATTACCTTTGACTAGATACCTAAGCAATACCATCCCCAGCAGAGTGCCACGGACACATTTTCTAAACTAGAAAGTCCTGCAGGCCCGAATGGGTGAAATGCCTTTCCCAGCAGACCTGACTGCCCAGGCAGTAGTGTTTGGTAAATTTGTGCAGGGATGCTGCCTGACAGTTGTCCAGGACTTGGACTCCATGTGCTAACAGAATGCTTGTAGCTTTTCTTCTGGTGGAATTGGCTCTCAAGCCTTGAGGGGGCTGCTTTTTAGCCAAAGCGTAGCATATCTTTCTACAGAGAACAACCCAGCGCAAAATGGTTCACTTCTTTACTGCCTGATGTTTCTTTGTTCCAACATACCCCACAAAAGTGTGGTCATCCACCCAGAACTCTTTTGTGTGGCAAAGGTAGAAGGACAACATTCTTTTTGGGACCATTTTATCCTCCACTTCTATTAACGTTCAACAGCACTGTGTTCAAAATAGTATTAACATACAATTTAAGAACAAAATTGTTGACATTTTAACTCTAAATTTGACTAAAGACAATATGGCTGAACCTTGTGGGACTTCGAAATAACAGAAGGGCAGAGAATAAGAATCAGTTACATTAAAGTAACTGGTAGCCTGGCTCAAGCAGTAAGGATTCTCCAAGAGGCAATGTGTAAAGTATTTGTACACACAAACAGTAACACAGTGAAAACACTACAAAAGGACTCCACACCAGTTTAGAAAAATAGGCAATATTTATCTAAGTAAAACAAGACCAAAACAACAAAAATCCAACATACACAAGTCAAGATATCACTTCTTAGAAGTTTAAACAAGTATTAACCCATAGGAATCAATGGATGTATCTATTTAGCACAAAGTACCTGGGATGTGTCAAAAACGTGAAAAAAAGATGATGAGGGCCACAAGGAAGATGAGGCGGTGGAAATGCAAAGCGATGCATCGGTTCCTTACTGCGCAGGGACGTGGTGAGTGGATTCTTTCTTCTCAGGTGAGACGATGCGTCAGTTCCTTACTGGCACGGAATGGCGATGCGTCAATTTCTGAACACGCGGCCTCGATTCTTTACTGCATTGTGAGGTCGATGAAAATTTGCCACCCCAGGGACGATGCATAGAAAATCCAGACAAGCTGTGTTAATGGGACAGCACTGAAACAGGCGCTGCACCAATTCTGGAGCTGTGAGACAGGCGCTGCTTTGATTCTTCAGCCACAGGGCAGGTGCTGCATCAATTCTTCATGTTGATGCATGGATTTCCTCCTTCAGATTACCAGCTTGCACATCCAAGTGCCCAGGGACTGGAGTTGGCACCACTTGGCAAGTCAGGACTCTCAGCAGAAGAGCCCAGGCTCTGGCAGACGAAGTCTTTGATGACTCTGAAACTTCCTAACAGGAGGCCAGCTCAGTCCAAGCCCTTGGAGAACCTTTGGAAGCAGGATGTAGAAAGTTAAGTCCAGTCCTTTCACTTTTAGGATAAAAGCAATAAGCAGCAGGCCAGCACAACAAAGCAACAGGCAGAGTGGCAGTCCCTCCTGCAGCATCCAGCAATTCCTCCTGGCAGACATTTCTCAGTCCAGAACAATTCTTACTATGTGGTGTTAGAGGTCAAGTACTTAGGCCTATTTCTGAGCTTGAAGTAGGCAAACTTCAAGCGTCTTTGCAGTCCACAAGACCCTGCCTTTCCCTGCTCTGGCATCAGACACACGCCAGGGGACTGGAGACTGCTTTGTGTGAGGAAAAGCACAGCCCTAATCAGGTGCAAGTGTCAGCTGCTCCTACCACTCTAGCTCAGGAAGGCCCATCAGCCTAGTAATGGGCTATCAGGGTATGCAGGGCACATCTCAACTTGTGACGGTCTAGAGTGAATGCACAAGCAGCCCAAATGTCATCCTGATCCAGACGTCTATTCAGCAGACAGGCAGAGGCACAGAACGGTTAAGTAAGAAAATGTCCCTTTCTAAAAGTGGCATTTTCAGACTCACAGTTCAAAAACCAACTTCACCAAAAGATGTATTTTTACATTGTGAGTTCAGAGACCCTCAAACTCCATATCTCTATCTGCTCCCATTGAGAAATTGCACTTTAATGATATTTCAAGGCAATCCCCATGTTACCCTATGGGAGAGATAGGCATTACAATAGTGAAAACCGAATTAAGCAGTATTTCACTATCAGGATATGTAAAAAACACCATTATCCTGTACCCTGTACCCTGCCAATTGGGCTACCTTGGGCCTACCATAGGGGTAACCTACAGGTAATAAAAGGGGTTTGGGCCTGGCAGGTGGGTGCACTTGCCAGGTCAAAATGGTAGTTTAAAACTCTACACACAGACACTTAAATGGCTGGTGTGAGACATGTTTGCAGGGCTACTCATGTGGGTGGCACAATCAGTGCTGCAGGCCCACTAGTAGCATTCCATTTATAGGCCCTGGGCACACACCATGCACTGTACTAGGGACTTACTAGTAAATCAAATATGTCAATCATGAAGAAAACAATCGCCATTACATTTTAGGCAGAGAGCATATGCACTTTATCAGTGTTTAGCAGTGGTAAAGTGCCCAGAGTCCTAATGCCAACACAAACAGTTCATACAAAATAGGAGGAAGAAGGAAAAATGTTTGGGGATAACCCTGCAAAAAGGGCCAAGTCCAACAGTATATCACAAGATGCAATTAACGATTGCGATTGAAATGATGTAATGTAAAAACAATTCTGTTATTCATACATTACCTCTCTTCTTAATGAATAAAGTACAGTTTTGTAATGATCAGATTGTGGAAATTTCAGGTTCCCCCGATGCATCAAGATCCCAAAAATATGTTTGCATATTAATTGTACAAGACCAAAAGCATTTCTGCATTAATTTACTAAGTTGATTTGTTCCAGAAATTTCTTTACATAACTCACTGTCATGTTTTCATTAGGGAGATCTGCTACAAAATTTTCATTCAATTTAACATAGTTGTATATCACATTTAAATGACCTAGTACTAGGTTCTTTGTTGAGAAATCTTCAAGGAAACCATAATTTGTATAAGGTTATCTTAACCTTTTGTAATGAAAATGTTTTAGTTTAAGATGGAATACCAGGATGACTTCAGGATTAGGTGTACTGATGTAACCATTCCATGAAACAACAGTGCGTTTGGGAAAAAATGATCATATGATAAGAAAGTGATGGGCTTATCTACGCCTCCCCTTATTTAGGTATGACCTGTCATGTCACATATTGTCTTGGAAGAAGCCCAATTAAATTTTGGTTCACTTCAGGCACCTGGATGGGAAATGCACGATGTGTAACCTTAGGATCAACAATGTTAACTGGGAGAGGTGTAAACACCCTGGTTTGTATAACAGTCACCTTGCATACCTCTACAGTCGAACCATTTTGTTTTAAACCCTAATAATAAATACACTGAGATTATGTATGTCAGGTGAATTTGCAGAACTCTAATTGTCACCCATCAGGATATTCAGACGCTGAGTAGGTGAGTAGGTGAGTGTAAGCATGAGGTGAAGCTTGGCCTGACTACATGCAGTCTTGAAGGTCCTGCAAGAAGACAAATTGAATAGCCAGGTCTTTAGCTTGTTGCTTAATTCAAGAAGTGAGGAGGAGGCCCCGATGTGTTGGCAGAGGTTGTTCCTGGATTTGGCAGCTTGGTGGGAGAGTGATCAACCTTCTCTTCTGTTTCTGTGGATGCGGGATGTGTCTCCAGGTGAGAGTGATGCTGAGCAAAGTTGTCTTTTGGGTTGGTGGAATGAAAGTATATGGGTCCTGTGCTGTTTAGTGATTTGAATGTGTGTGTGAAAAGTTTGAACTGGCAGCGCTTCTGGATGGGGGTGTCAGTGGAGCTCTCTGAGGAATGGCGTGGTGTAGGTTCACTGTGGGAGATTGAGGATGATTCTGGCAGCAGCATTTTGGATAGTTTAAAGTCTCTAAAGGAGATAGGCTGGGATGCCGACGTAAAGTACATTGCCTTAGTCCCATATGCTTGTGATTAGGGCCTGAAAGATGGTACATCTGGTGTCCAGTGGGAGTGACCTGAAGATTTTACATAACCTGTGGCTGATGTGGAAGCATGAGAAGTTGACCTGTGAAGTTGATGTGCAGGATGAGGCCTAGGAACCAAGCGTGGTCAAGTGGGGCAGGTGTGGGTCCATGATCAGCAGGCCATCAGGTGGGGTGGGGTGAGCTCTTATTCCCAAAGATCAGCACTTTATTGTCGGTGTTAAGCTTGAGGCAGTTTTCTTTCATTCAATGGGCCACACTGGTTATGCATTGTCTGAAGTTTGTCTTGCGGGTGACAGTGTCATCTAAAGGGGAAAAGAATTAGCTGGGCATCATTGGCGTAGGAGATGATGTTGATTCCATAGGATCTGATGATGTTTGCCAGAGAAGTCATGTATGTGTTGAAAAGTGTGGGGCTGAGTGATAATACCTATGGGACTCCGCAGATGAGGTCCTTGGGTTCTGACGTGAATGGTGAGGGTCTGACTTGTGTTCTTCTAGAGAGAAGGAAGCAATCCATTTGCATGTTGGTACCTGTATTCCTGCTGAATGTAGTGGTGATGAGTGTGTGGTATAAGAACGTGTTGAAAGTGGCAGAGAGGTCGAGAAGGATGAGAGCAACCATCTGTCCACAGTCAAGGATGGTGCATATGTTGTCTGTGGCAGCGATGAGGGTTGTGTCGGTGCTGTGGTTGTTTGGGAATTCTGACTGTGAGTTGCTCAGGAGTTTGTGATATTCTAGGTGGTCCAAGAGTTGTTTGTTGATGGCTATCTCAATGACTTTAGCTGGGAAGGGGAGCAGTACATGGAGCGGTAGTTGTTGAGTTCTTTGAGGTTGGCTGGGGGTTTTTGAGGAGGGCAGTGATTTCTCCATATATGTTCAGCTATCTGGGAAGGTGGCTGTTTTGACGGAATTGTTGATGATGAAAGTGAGTGCAGCACTGATCATGGCTCTTCCCAGGTTGTAGATATGGCCCTGACAAGGATCTGTGGGAGTCCCTGAGTGGACTGTCATGATTATTGTTGCAGTGTCCCCGATGGACATAGGGTTCAATACTCTCAGCTGATAGTTTTGGTTGATGGGATTAGCAGGCGGGAAGGTCAAAGAACGTTGGTTGGGGTTTGACCTTGCAGTAGATCTTTTTGTGGAAGATGTTGTTGCACAGTTCTTGTGTAGGGTTGATGGTTTTGGTTATGGCTGCTGGGTAATGAATTCCTTGACAATGGTAAAAAGTTCCTTGCAGTTGTTGGAACTGAGAGACGGAGTCAGAGTTCAAATATTTCAAGGTAAACATATAGGTGGTCATTATGACAATGGCAGTGACTGTTAAAGTGGCGGTAATACAGCCGACAGTTTTGAAAGAGCAGGAGCTGCGCTTGATCAGCGCGCGCTGACAGGGATCTTGCGGACTCGTGGCGTGACTCAAAAGTTAAATGAAAACACGATTAAATCATTACACAGTCGCCGGTATGTATACGAGGGGCGCCAGGAGATAGTACCTGAAAACAGAGGATTCTAGCTCTTGTATGTCTCACAACTGTAAGGGAAGAGGTGCCAGTGCTCTCCAACAGTCCTGATGAGGCCTTGAGTTGTTAGGCCGAAACGCGTCGACATATCCCTAATGGGTCCAAGGAGTCTGAGCAAATATTCAATTGATTGTTAAATAACTTATATAGCACTACTTGCTACCTTGTATAAAGAAAATTAAGGTAGTATACAGCTGGGTGCAAGATCCTTGGCCACCATATAATTGTTGATCACCTTGATTTACTGTATGTTGTGTTGTGACTATTCTATGAATCGTTGGAGTAGGGCACATGTATATGTTTAGGATTTTTTTATATTATATGTATTATGTGGTTTACTTGTCTGTTATTTTTGTAAATATGTATAGATAAGTGTAGATAGCTTCACTGTAGTGTCAGTTGTTTATAGACAGAAAGTCTTCCTCTGACCCTGAGATGTGTGTGTATATTGACAAATATAATAAATAATGGAAAATAGTTGTATTCCTCCGAACCAAGAGTTATTATTGGTTGTGTGTAATAATTATTTAATTTGTCCCTCTCCTGCTATATCTTTTTTGTGAGCATGATGAAAGTGAGTGCAGCACTGATCATGGCTCTTCCCAGGTTGTAGATATGGCCCTGACAAGAATCTGTGGGAGTCCCTGAGTGGACTGTCATGATTATTGTTGCAGTGTCCCAGATGGACATAGGGTTCAATGCTCTCAGCTGATAGTCTTTGGTTGATGGGATTAGCAGGCGGGAAGGTCAAAGAACGTTGGTTGGGGTTTGACCTTGCTGTAGATCTTTTTGTGGAAGATGTTGTTGCACAGTTCTTGTGTAGGGTTGATGGTTTTGGTTATGGCTGCTGGGTAATGAATTCCTTGACAATGGTAAAAAGTTCCTTGCAGTTGTTGGAACTGAGAGACGGAGTCAGAGTTCAAATATTTCAAGGTAAACATATAGGTGGTCATTATGACAATGGCAGTGACTGTTAAAGTGGCGGTAATACAGCCAACAGGCTGGCGGTAATTACCGCCAAATTGTGACCATGACAGTGATAACTCCCATAGAAAGCCAATGTACCACACCAACCGACAGGGCGTTAACACCACTGACCACGGCGGTAGCCACCTACAGCCAGGCGGAAGACAAGGTACTTCCCACCATATTATGACATAGCAAACTGCCAGGATTTCCGGGGCAGTACCAACACCATCAAAAAGCCTAGCGAAAACACAATACAATACAGAAAAGAAAAGACTCACCATCATGGATACAGAGAAGACCACGGCCGCCATGGAACTCGAACTACAAGTCATACCGATGCTCTTCTACCCCATGCTCCACCTGGAACACCAACGCCGACGAAGATGACGAGGGTGAGTACAGCCGCCTAGCACACAAGGGAGGGAGGGAGGAAAGGTAGAGTGACACACACACGCAAAACACACACCATTCACACACACACCATACACACAATCAACTACAGAGGAAAACCAGTGTCACAGGACCCACGTCATAATAATGCAAGGACTACATTTAGGTATAACTGATATTGTAATTTGATGCCAACAGCCACCATATTGTCTATGTGAAAAAAAATAGGAGTACATTTCCAGAAAGGGCCAATGGTTAGTCCAAAGTACAAAAGGCCCACATGGCCACAGGGCACAGTCCAAGCCCCAACTTGTTTCCTGGCAATATCCGCACTACACTGTGCAGGGGCATCATGTGCTCACAGTAGGAGTGGCAGCCGTCACACTCTGGGGCCCCTTCGTGCCAGCAGCTGTTGATTTGATGGGAGCCGTGGCAGACTGTTTGGCTGAGGTGCTGGGCAGGGCCATTGGGACCCTGCTCTTATGGGCAGGACCGGAGGGTGGAGGAGGAGGGAAGAGGTCAAGTTGGGTAAGGAAAAGCTTCTTAGGGACGGTACGGCGGGATGTGGGAGGAGGGATGGGAGTGGAGGTTGAGTGAGTGGTTGTTGGAGGTGTACATCTGATGGACTTGGGTACAGGTGCATGGGCAGTGTGCTGATGTGAGGTGGATAGCTGTTGGGAGTCTGAGTGCATGCGTTTGTGTCTCTTGGAAGGGAGGGCAGACAGGGTGGGAGAGGACAAATGGGATGCGTGGATGGATGTTGTGGAGGTGTCTATAGGGGAGGTGTGTGTGCTGCTTGGTGTGGTGATAGTGGTTGTTGAAGCAGTGCATGCAAGTGTGACTGCGGATGTGACTGTGAGGGAGGAGGAGGAGCAGGAGGGGGAGACAGTGGAGGCAGTGGATGTTGTTGTTTGTGCAACTGTCTGGTGTTTGTGTGAGTGCTTGTGGCCTGAAGTTTGCTGCCTGTGTTTGTCTGTGCCACTTTTGTGTGATGTTTTTTGTGCAGGCTTGTCTGTTGTGTGCATGTGATGGGTTTGGGTTGCGGTGAATGGGAATGGGAAGTGGTATTTGGAGGGGGGTGGTAGGAACAGGGACACTGGCTGCCATCAAGAGGAGGCCAGAGCCTGAAACAATCTCTGTTGGGCCGCCAATACATTGTGGATGCCCTCCAGCAATGCATTGCATTGCTGCATCTGGGATGCGAGCCCCTGGATGGCATTCACAATGGTTGACTGCCCTGATGTATCTCAGGAGGTCAATAGCCTCCTCACTGAGGGCAGCAGGGCATACTGGGGCAGGGCTTGAGGTGCCTGGGGTAAAGGAGATGCCCACCCGCCTGGGTGAGCGGGCAGGGGCAGCTCAGTGGGGGGCTACTGAGAGGGCAGTGCTGGTATTGGGGTGGTGGTGGCTGTACCTATAGCTGGGGTGGTCCCAGAGGTGTCCGCCACCACCAGGGAGCTTCCATTGGAGAATGAATCAGAGTCAGCGTTGTCACCTCCTGTCTCAGCCATGGTGCTCCCCTCGTCCTCCGTCCCACTGGTTCCCTCGGCGTCGGTGGCCTCCTGGGTCCTGTGGGATGCAGCTCCCTCTGTCGCCGGTGCCCCTGCTCCTCCGCCAGATGATGTTAATGCACACATGGACAGGATGACCATAGAAAAAAGGGGGGGAGAAAGGGAGCACTGGGTCAATTACAGCACCAGCCCCACAGTTGGCATACACATTACCATCACACACAGGGATCAGGATTGTGCACTATGCACCACACTGGCATTCAAATGGCTAGGTGTCACAGCAAGATGAGAGCCAACTGCACCCCACCTGGGACTTACTAAGCCCTATCTGACATGAAATGCAACCTAGCTAGTTTACCAGATTTTGCAATACACCCATTTCCCTTGAGCTGGATCACGCTGCAATGTCTGACCTGGCATTAAGGGACACCCACTAACTGAAACCCACCATCAGGATCCCATGCCACCTACCAATAATTGTTTGTTACGCTCACTGTACGCACCCCCTTGTGGCTGCTGTAATGCCCTCAAGTGCCCATCCAGCTCTGGGTAGGCCAACGCCAGTATGCAGGCCATCAGAGGGGTCCGGTTCCAACAGGCACCCCGCCCTCGTTGGGAGGCCATCCTCAGCTGGGCCTCCGCGGTCTTCCAGGCACAGAGTCTCAGGTCCTTCCACCTTTTTCTACAATGGGTGCTCCGCCTGCTGTAGTCCCCCAGGGTCTGCACGTCCTTGGCGATGGCATGCCACAATCCCTTCTTCGGATGGGTGTTGACCTGCAGAGGTAATACAGACAGGAGGACACCATTACACATATGGCCCACAAATCCCATTTCCATCTCCATTGGCACACATCACCCGGTGCCCACCATGTACACTATCACCAGAAATACCACCCCCCCAAAATGACACAATGCTTGCACACACATCTCCATGCAACCTTGTCACATACATCATGCCCAAGGTGTACTCACCTGTTGGTCTGGAGGTCCATACAGCTGTCCATACTGGGGTAGGATGCCATCCACCAAGCGCTCCAACTCCTCCGAAGTGAAGGCAGGGGCCCTTTCCCCAGTCACACGGGCTATGGCAAGATCGAGACACAGGTCACAGCAGCACACACAGTGTAGGTGTTGTCCTGTGGAAAGTCAGGAATCAAGTGAGGTTTTAGAAAATGGCAGTCATATCCGCAGCGGTGTACACCGTCACTGCAGCCGGTGATCCCCATTGGCCACCGAGTGTCCCTGTCCCCCTGTGCTTGTGTCCCCTGAACGGTGTGTCCACTGCCACTATCCCCAGGACCCTGATTATCTTGGGTGTGAGGTGTGGACTGGGGTCCCTGTACAGGTGGGCACACTGCTGATTGACGTGTCCTGGGCACAGAGGTGTGGGGACATTGGGTGGGTGCTGTGGTGTTGGATACTGAGGGGGGAGGCTCTGTGGTGGACTGGGAGTGGGCTGGGGTTTCCAACTGACCAGTGGTCACTGATGGGCCAGGAAGTTAATCCAGATCCTGAAGTCCAGAGTTACTGTCATTACTGGCGGCATCTTCTTTTGGGGGACTGGATAGCCGTGACACCTCCTCGCCGCTGGGATTGGCTGACGCACCTGTGGGGATGTAAGTGACATATTATGCTTCATGTCTGTGTCATGTTGTACATCCCTAGCTTCCTCTCTATTGTTGCTGTTGCCCTGCCACCTTTGTTTGTGTCTGGTGATGTATTGTATGATTGTTTGTACTCCATGTTGTGCATGCTTTGGTCATGGGTGTACATGCAGGGCTGGAAGGGCTGTCCATGCATTGATATGGCATGCAGGGCTTGGCATTGGTGTTGGTTACATGTGTAAGTGCACTGTGTGGGATGGAGTGGAATGATGGGAGTCAGGGTGAGGGGTGAGATGGCATGCAGGCATGAGGGGTGATATGTAGTAAGTATTGACTCACCAGTGTCCAGTCCTCCGGCTACTCCAGTGAGTCCCTCAGGATGCAGAATTGCCAAGACTTGCTCCTCCCATGCTTTGAACTGTGGGGGAGGAGGTGGGGGTGCACCGCCAGTCCTCTGGATGGCGAGCTGGTGCCTTGCTGCCACGGAACTTACCTCCCCTGTAGGACGTTCTACCTCTTCCTGATGTCGTCCCTTGTTCTTGGATGTTGTCCCACGGAGTTCACCCTGTCCAAGATCCTCCGCCATAGGTCCATCTTCCTGGCAATAGATATCTGCTGTACCTGTGCTCCAAACAGCTGTGGCTCTACCCTGACTATTTCCTCCACCATGACCCGCAACTCCTCATCAGTGAAATGGGGGTGCCTTAGTGGGGTGTTGTGTGGTGTGTGTGTTGTGCAGACAGTGTTGAGTAATGTGGTGGGGTGTGGGATGTGGGGTGCGTGACGGATGAATGGGTGTTTGTGGTGTGCGTGTGTATGTGTAGTTGTCTCTGTGATATTTGTGTCTGTCTCATGGCAATTTTTGGTGTTCGGAGAGGGTTGTGGGTAATGTGGGGGTGTGTTTTATAGTGCTGTGGGTGGGTGGGTGTGGTGTGTGTATCGGTGTCAGGTGTGTGTTTTTGGTATTGGCCAATGTTGTGTTGTTTTGTATTTGGGTGGCCATTCAGACCGCGGCGGTGTGTACCGCCGTAGAATGTCCGCCGTGGTGATTCATGGATCATAATATGGTGGGCATTGTTTTGTTGGTGTAACGGTATGGGTGGTATTACCGACTCCTTAACTCTGACCTTTGGTCTGACGGATATGTGATTGTGGTAGTATTCTGTCAGTTTGGTGTGTGTGTGTCATAATATGGCGAACGGATGTTCGCCTCCACGACGGTATGTTGGCGGCCGTCACCGCAGAGGTAAGTGGGATGTACCGCCATTTTCATAATGAGCGCCATAATGTGTCTCCAAGCGACTTAGATGATACATACATTTGAATCTACAGGCTATATAATCTATACATAAGTGGCTATTGTTAATAAAAAAAAGGCTTCTCAAGGAGTGATGTTGAAACTCTCCTTCAAACTGTTGTAAATTGGAATTGCACTGAATTGTCAGTTGAACATCAAGAGCTATTGGCTTTCAAAGTATTATTAATGGGTAGGACTTTATCATCTCTTGAACTCCTTATTATGAATATATATCAGAAGCCTCTGGTATTAAACAATGATAAAATATTTGAACAAGTTATGAGATATATTTACAACATATATTGCACCTATTCAAGCTTACTTTGCTTAAGAGGCAATCTTAATGCCCGGATTACAACTTCTTTGTATATGAGTAGCAGTATGTCGTCGCTTGATGAAATAAGGTAAATAGAGGGCTTAGAGTTATTAAATTTACATTCACATAAATGAGGCCAACTAAGAGTGCTATGGCCTTTTACAATGAATCTAGCTGTTTTAAAAGGAAAACTAAAATGAGAAACGGTATGGGCCTCATTATGACCCTGGCGGTAGAGAACCGCCAGGGCCAACGGGGGCGGGAGCACCGCCGACAGGCCGGCAGTGCTCCCTTGGGCATTCTGACCGCGGCGCTTTGGCCGCGGTCACAAAGGAAAAACCGGCGGTCTCCCGCCGGTTTTCCACTGCCTCTAAGAATCCTCCCAGGAACAGGATGGCGGTAAGGATTGTCGTGGGGCCCCTGGGTGCCCCTGCAGTGCCCATGCCAATGGCATGGGCACTGCAGGGGCCCCCGTAAGAGGGCCCCGCTAGTATTTCACTGTCTGCATAGCAGACAGTGAAATACGCGACGGGTGCAGTAGCACCCGTCGCACCTTCCCACTCCGCCGGCTCGATTACGAGCCGGCATCCTCGTGGGAAGGGAGTTTTTCCCTGGGCTGGCGGGCGGTCTTTTGGAGACCGCCCGCCAGCCCAGGGAAAAACTCATAATACCCTCTGCGGTCTTCTGACCGCAGAGCGGTATTATGGAGGGCGGCATCCTGGCGGGCGGCCTCCGCCGCCCGCCAGGGTCGTAATGAGGCCCTATGTCACCCTACCTGGGTCCAGCATACCAAAAGAACAAGTTACTTATTTTAGGGCCTATGTAGACCCCACTCCTGTGCCCTGATGTCAGTTGCTTTCGAGACTGCCCATGCCCCTAAACGCGAAGCCCCAAAAGCAAATTGATGGACCTTTGAGCAGATTCCTAGACTTGGGATCTTATTAATGTTCGAGTCCAATCATAGAATGGGAAGGATGGGAGGATTGGTGAGGAATCTGCAGCTAAAGTCTCTACCAGAACGAGCACTGCGCTGCTAAAGCTAAGTAACTTTTTCTTCTGAGAGAGACTTCTAGCCCAAGCTTCCTCACCTTCTGAATGGATCCCAAAGCAGTACTAATTGTAGGAGGGTCTATGAAAAGTAATCAAACCCAAACGTCATGTAGGACCAAGAGGGCCAAGTGCCCTTCTCAGGAGACTTGGCTGTACTGTCAATAGTGCTTTCTGAACATATGGAGGGTCTCCAACGTAGCTGGCTGGCAGATGTTTAAGACAGGAACTCTGCATGCTGATGCACTAGTAGTAGCTTTGGCCCTAGTGGAATGGGTGCTGGAGGCTGCTTTTTTGCCAGTGTATAGCAGATCTCAATACAGAGCATGATGCAGCATGACATGGCGCGCTTCTGCACAGGCATTTTTTTTTAAACTCCTGCGAACCCTACAAAGAGCTATTCATCCACCTTGTTGATTTGGTATGATTGATGTAGAATTGAATGCTTTTTTGGGGTCCAAACAATAGAGCTTCTCTTACTCCTCAGAGGTGTGAGCCAGAGCATATAACACCAGCAGAGTGAAGGTATGACCAACACGGAACAGCATCACAACTTTCAGTAGAAAGGATGCCCTAGTTCGCAGAATCAGCTTATCTCAGAAGAAGGTGGTGTATAATGGATGAACACACACAGCCTGCAGCTCACTCACACCTGGTCCTGCGGTAAAACCAACAAGGAACATGGTTTTGATGGTGAGGAGCAGTAAGAGACGGCTTTGGAACGGTACAAATGAGATACACATCAAATAAGTAAGGATGAGAACTATGTCCCATGGAGTATCACAAACGAAGACGAGAGAAATGTGTTGCAACCCTTTCAAAAAGCACATCACAACTGGTCATTTATACAAAGAGAGCTGATCAACCAACCTTAAGAGGGCCAAGAGGGCCAAAAGATAACCCTTAACTGTGTCCTAAGCAAGACCTTGCAAGAGACAGAACAAAAAACAAAAGATCACACAGCTTGGCTTGGATGGGGACAATATGGAGAGTTCTGCAACAAACCACAAATTTATTCCAAAACCCGACATACACAGTTTTTGTGGAGAGGCGCCTGGCTGCCAAGATGACCTCAACTGCCTCTGAAGGAAAGTTGAACGTGTTCAGCTGTTGCCACTCAATCTCCACGCATGAAAGTGGAGATTGCGGAGGCCCGGGTGGAGAGGCCTGCTCTGCTGCTGTGACAGCAGATCCTCTCAGTGGGGCAGCCTGATCATAGGTCAGATGCTCAAGACCAGGAGTTCTTGATACCATACAGTCTGTGCCCAGTCCAGAGCCACTAGGATGACTTGGGACAGGTCTAACCTGATGTTCTTAAGAACTCAGGGCAGGATTGGTATCTGTGGAAAGGCATACAGGAATCCAGAGTTCCACTCGAGGCTGAACGTGTCTCAGAATGAGAGACACTTTGGAAACTCCAATGCACAGAAGTGCTCCCATTGCGCATTCTCTGTGGTGGCGAACAGATCGAGCCAAGGCTCTCCCCATTAGTGGAAGACACCCCGCACCACCCTGTTACGCAGATGTAACTGCCACTTTTGGTCCACCAGGCACCGGTGGCTGGGTTTGTCCACCCTGGCTTTCAATGAGCCTACCAGGTGGTTCAGCACCAGGAACATTCCCTGGTGGTCCAGTCATTTACAAAGGCCCAAGGCCTCCTGGTACACAGTTCGTGACCCAAACCCACCCTGTTTGGTGCAGTACCACATGGCAATGTAGTCCATGTGCACCTGTACCATCCGTCCTTTGATGGACGGTAGGAAAGCTTTTAGTACAAAGCAGGTCACCATCAGCTCCAGGGGGCTGATATGGAGTCAGGACTCTGCTGGAGAACAAAGACCTCTGATTGTCACCTGTCCCGGTTGACCTCCTAAACCCCGAAGTGATGCATTGGTCACCACTGCCAACTCTGGGTAGGGAAGGGAGAGAGGTCTGCTGCTGACCCAGTCTCAGTCTAGTATTCCCCCCTGCAGATCTTACGCAGCCTTCTCCAAAATATGAATGTGGTCAGGAGAGGTGCCTTAGATGTTGGGCCCCTGGGATTTCAGATCCCACTTCAGAGCCTGCATATGTCACTTGGAGTGCTTGACCAGTAGAATGCAGGCCATCGGTCCCAGCAGCCTCTGAGTTGCCCTCACTGAAATCCAGGACTTAGGCTGAAAGATCAGGATCATAGCATGAATGTCCTGAACTCTCTTTCCCAGGAGAAAGGCACAAAACCACGTTCATAATGGCTATGATGAAGGGGAGAGTCTGAAAATGAGTCATGTGTAACTCTGGCACGTTTATAGTGAACCCCAAAGATGACAGAAGGTTTGCTGTAGTCTAGAGGTGGTTGACGACTGCCAGGGGCATGTCCGCCTTCAACGGACAGTCATTAAAGTAGGAGAAAACAGACACCCCCGACCTCCAAAGGTGTGCTTTCACCAACACTATCACTTTTGTGAACCCCCAAGGGGCTCTGGTGAGACCAAAGGAGGGCACAGATAACTTGAAATGCTCTTCTCCTATCTTAAAAAGAGGTAGTGCTGATGGGTAAACAAGATATGAATATGAAAATAGCTTTCCTGCAGGTCCAACACCACCATCTAGTTGCCAGGATTGAGTGCAGACAATACCTAAGCCAGGGTGAGCATTATGAATTTTTCTTTCACAAGGAAGAAATTGAGAGGGCGCAGATATAAACTAGGCCAAAGACCTTCATCTTTCCTGGGAACCAGAAAGTAGCAGCAATAACAATCACTCCCTACTTGTGGCACTGGCAACATCTTGTTAGTCCCTTTGGCCAACAGGGCTGGCACTTCCTGATGCAAAAAGGAGAGATGATTCTCCGTCCGTTATTGGACGTGGAAGGTGTGGTGGGGAAAAAGGAAAAGTAAGACAAACCATTTGGAGGATCCACCTGTCCAATGTGATTGCTTGCCAACCCAGATGGGATTGGTGGATTGGTGGTAAACTAAAGAGGTTTTGCAACTAAAAATGCAGGGGGATGGGCAGTGGACTGAACAGCATACTGAAGTAGGCCGCTGGGGCGATGAGCACAATGGCCTCTCACACGAAACTGCTGTGTTCGGTTGTGGAGTAGGACATGTCTGAGCTAAGGAATGCCTCATCCAAAACCATGAAAGGAACACTGGAATTGTTGCTGGGTAGAAAGGCCCAGAAAGCGAGCTCTAGCCCTACTCTCCATGAAACGTTCAAAGGCCTAATCATCCTTGCCTGCAAACAGGCAAGTCCCACTGAATGGCATGTCCATCAGAGAGGACTGGATGTCACCTGAGAGCCCGGTTGATAGCAGCTGACTAGATTTAGGTAATTCTGTATTTGACTATTTATTCTAGAATTTTGGTAAAATTCAAAAATAAAACAATAGATAATCAAATCGGATTACAAGACTGAAGCGGATCTGCCATTATTTAAAACCGAAAAGTATCTGAATATGAGCAAGACCAACTTTCAATAGGACAAGTGCCTAAAGAATGGTGAATTGGGTGTCAGTTCCTTTGACAGAAGCAAGCAATTACATAAAGCTCTTAAATACACCACTAGGAATTCACAAGACGTATGAAGCCTATGATAGGACTTAACAGGAGGAGTCTAAGGGAAAACTAAAATGCAATACATAAAGCATTATGAACAATAACCTATAGCTCTTCTGGTCAACTGTTTTAAGTGCAACTGGCACAATGATCATAAAACAGCCAAATCTTGTACATTAAGATCTTTGATGCGTTTAATTTTGTAGATCTATAGCCTTTTATTATGACAATAATAATGAATGCTTTATGGGGAAGCCTGTAGCTATTTCTAATTGAGAAGTGTTTATCAATTCTTAAAATTCTTTTACAGGTGAATTCAAATCTTCACATGCACAAGGCTTTGACAGCATTCCAAATGCAGTCTATTGATACCTATTTAGTACTGGTAGGATATTTTTCTATGCTAATCTATATATGCATTAGATTATATATACCTTCAACACTGAAATGAGCTTGATTAGTTTCACTTACGAAAAAGGAATCAGACAGAAAGTTACACACCAATTGCCCTATTCTAGGTTGATTATAACTACTTGTAATCAGTGCTTAATTTGTGCTTGTTGTTTCCGGTGCTGAGCACCGGCACTTATTTTTGAGGGCCGGGGCTTATTCTTCTGCCTCAAGCATTTGCTGCGAGATAATGACACAAATGGGAAAGACGGAGGAAGGGAAAAACGAAAAAGTGTCAGAAAGGAAGAAAGTAGAAAGCTGCAAGAGTGAGCTGAGGGGGCAGGCAGTGGCTTTATATAGATTGAAGAGGCCCGAGATGGCTTCAGGATTACGCCGCCTCTGTATTCCGTGTTCACACATTTAATTGCAGCAGCCGCCCGTTTAAGAGGAGGGCTTTAGGCACCGGCACCGGCACCTTTGTATTTACAAATTAAGCACTGCTTGTAATCCTACATGCTGATGATAGTGTCATATTAGACTGCATGCCTACCTGTCAACTGGCAGCAACTCACACTTTTAGGTGAACCCACAAATTAGTGATTAATCAAAAAAACATGACAATAGTATTGAACAAAAAAAGAACGACAATGGACAGCAATTCTTAAAAAGTTTAAATATTATGAAATAGACCTATCTTGGTGTCACTTTGAAGACTCAGCTTACTTTTTCCCTTCACATTAAAAAACAGGTGGCAATAGCAATCTCAGAGGGACTGGCTCTGTTTCAATTTTTTTATGGATTTGAAAGTCAAAAAGGGCATGTTTTGCTAAAGGTTTGCTTTGCAAAAATACCATCCATTTCCTTATTTGGTTTAGAATGTACAACCCATAAACAAAATAATATCAGCAGAAAAAGTTGAAGGATCTTGTGAAGGGTTTATTTGAGGTTACAAGGGAGTTTTTCCATAGAGGTAATAAGGTTAGAATCAGGGTTTTCATGACTTAGGGCCCGGTGTGTGATGCATTTTTACAGTCGCAAACGGCGAAAATCGCTGTTTGTGACTGCAAAAAGGCCAGGTGTGATGTACCATCCTTATTTTGTGAGTTGGTACGCAGTTACCAACTCGTAAAATAGGGATTGGGACTTGCAATTAGGAAGGGGTGTCCCTTTCTAATTGCGAGTCACAGTGGTATGTATGATTGTTTTTTAAATGTGCATGTGATCACAAAACAATGACAGTTAACACC
Organism: Pleurodeles waltl; assembly: GCF_031143425.1. NCBI lineage: Eukaryota > Metazoa > Chordata > Amphibia > Caudata > Salamandridae > Pleurodeles > Pleurodeles waltl. Next base: position 773,218,159 of record NC_090449.1, on the reverse strand, counting down.
AATTTCAAGTTGGTGTTGACCCATTCGCAAACGGAAAGAGATCTAGATGCATGCGAAAATGTTTTTCTGAGCAGGCAGTAGTCCCACAGACCACTGCCTACTCTGCAAAAATTAAAAGAAAACTTATCATTTTTCTTTTTGAAATGCATCCCATCCTCCTTTAAGGAAAACGGGGTGCATTTAAAAAAAAAACTGCTTTATTGAAAAGCAGTCACAGACATGGTGGTCCAGCAGGCCACCATCCCTGTGGGTGCAGCCATTCCCAATGGTATCGCAAACTGTGACTTGCCTCATGAATGTTAATGAGGTAGGTCATTTGCGATCCCATTGGGAATCGCTAAATGTGTCTGAAACGCATTTGTACATTTGATTATGCGAGTCTCTAATTAGAACTCGCAATGTATAGCAATTAGAGACTCGCAAAATGAAATGGCCGTACATCTGGCCCTTAATTTGAAAGGATCTTCCAATATTATATGGTATTGTTATGCGTCACGTCATGCCTTGCTGAAATACTATGGCTCATGATTTAGCCCCTGATGGAAATGCCAATAATGCATTCACTAGAATGTTAATTAAGGCAACATCTAAAATGTAGGTACAACTATCTGAAAACATATCAATCAAAGCACGTGTTTTGTTAGGAACTAACTTAAAGAACACTCTTAAGTGAATAATGTCAAGCATGGCTATAATCATTGCATAAACATTCACACTTTAGCTCCCGTTTGTCGCACAGCAACTGTATTTGGCTGCGAATTAAGAAACAGACGATTTTATTTGAATTTGAAAACTGATGGGTTCCGTCTGGATTATATTCATTGGAATACTTACAAAAGGATATGTCCTATAACTAAGGTGGCTGTCAGTTGCACGACATGGTGCATTTTTTGATTCATTTCTTCACGGTTTGCAATGTTACGAGACCGACATGAAATTCCATTGATTAAAAAGGAATATATTAACACCTTGGATGATGAAATCTATATACGATACCATGCGGACACTGTTAATATTTGTCATAGATTGTGCACATTGTTTAGGCTTTCTAAATTAGTGTAACTGTACTATATTTTTTAATCCAAAACGGTAAGATCTTTATGTAAACTTTACTTACGCGACGTTTACACTTCAATTTTAAATAAATAAATACATAACCGCCCTAGCTAGTCCAGGTGGGTTTCACGAGATCCGAAGCCTTCCTGTCTCCTGTGGCATTTCACAAGGCTCCATCCTCTCACCTCTGACTTTGAAATTGTGTACGGAGTCAGAGAGTGAGTATGATTAGTATTCACTAGTACACACGCTGTAACTGTTCTACATGAAAGTATCATACAGCCACAGCACTGAGCCTCCGAATATCTTCTTAGCTACCATTTAGAGATGAATGCCTCTCCAACACCAAGTCCAAATGTGTACTTATTGCTCATGCCTGAAAACATCATAACAGCAAGAATGACTCGAAAAGATTCACTCCACGACTTACTGACATTGCAGAGACCATGGGCGTCCACACTGACACACAATCTAGCATCAAAATCTACGTCACTCATCAAAAAATGGCTTAAATCAAGTACATCAAGATAAAGCCCTTCATACTAGAAGCAGATTTCAATGGGGGTGGCTCCTCCATTAGGGCTATACTAGGTTTATTATCCCTTCCTGGTGAAAGGGAGCGGGGCATTGGGGATGACAGCCACGGAGAGGAGTGCATAGAGCACTCCCCTCAGAGCGCATGTGTTTTTGGCAGGATGTCTCGGGCCAGCCAAACACATGGGCAGTAGGCTTTCTCCAGCCCGGCAACTGTTGCCGGGCTGGAGAGAGCCTGCACAGGCTCCAAGTCTACCTGAAGCCAAGTCTGCCAAGAAGCTGGATGGTGTCCCAGAGACCTGCCTGACTCCACACTAGAGTGTTCAGAATGTAGAAGCCCACTTTACCTAAGGTCACTAAAACGAGGGGTGGGTGTAACTGGTGTAATTCTGTGTAGTACAAAGGGGATGTTATTAAGCATTCACACTCTTAAAAATATGTGATCATTGTACATGGGACTCAGTTTTAATGGTTTAGCTGTTCAAATTCCCTGTTACTTATTTTGTCTATGTAGGTGAAACCACATGCTCTATAGACATGTACAGTTAAACACAAGAACATGGACTTTTCCAGTGGCATATGATTTTGAAAAGAAAAGTCATAATTCTGTCCTGGTTGGTCATGAACAGCCCTGCTAAGCCTTGATCAATATCACAGCAACATGAAGGGGATAGGCGTCTCCACATCTCAACATCAACCAGATACCTGGGATACCTGAAGGATCCAGCCACTGCCTCATCACCCTTGATGTTTGCATATAGTCTCTCAAGAGTCTCACTATCCAATCAGTTATTAAATAAACAAATTATTTGAATGTCACTATAGTCAAGGACATCAGCTAACTCATGGGCCACTTGACATCTTTACTACTTTTCGGTACTCACAAAGGTAAATTAATACTAGTAAAGTTAGACCTTTGGTCTAACTTTACCTTTGTGAAAACTGAAAAGCAGTAAAGTTAGAATGTTGCTCAAACTGTACTTTTGTGCATACCGAAAAGTAGTAAAGTTCGACTTTTGGTCTAACTTTACAATTGTGAATTGGACCCATGATAGGTAATAGCTGAAAAGATTATGCAACAATAGTGAAACCCCTTCGCCAAATATTGTCTCCAAGCTATGTCTATCCCGTACAAAATCTCAATTTGAAAGAGAATGTATTAAAGATACCTTTTTATTTTAAAATGTAAAAATGGAAGATAATGGGTGTCTATTCATCATTTATAATGCAAAGGTTCTAAAAATACGGAGACAGATTCTTTTGAGAGGAATCCAAATATTTAGTTAGGAAACGTCACTTAATTGTAATCCTAGTTCTCCACTATGAGTATACCCTCTGAATTCCCAGATGGTAGAATACCTATGTGCATGTGTCAGATCCTGGAACACAAATTTAAAGTCAATTTCCCAGGTTTCTGAGCCAGATCTATAAAAGGAAACCTGCTGAATAGCAATGTTAAAATAATAGCACATTAGACTGAAAACACCACTTAAAATAGTTTAAGCAGCGTAAAATAAAAATAAGAAATGTTACTCAGTCTTTTTAAGAATCCTCTACATCTGAACTAGCTCATTGTGGCCAGAAAGGTCACTATTAGGCAGTTCATTTTTGGAGTATAAGAAAGATATGTAACTGCAGTTACAAGGTCAAGATGTGGGACCCTTAAAGTGGGACGGTGGGTAGGGCTTTTATGAATTGAGAGGGGATCTCCCAGTGAAGAACTAGGATTACAATTAAGTGACTTTTCCTTCTTTCTCAATGGAACCACTCTGATATTACTAACAGGAAGACTGGAGTTGCAAGCTAACCAAACCATAAAAGCACAATCATGGTTAAGGTTTGCACCTTTAGGCAAATAAAGACACTTAACATGCCAACTTATCCAACCTGAAGTCACAGTACAAATAATAATGCTTAGCAAAAGTATGGACTAATCTCCAAGTGGCAACTTTACATGTCAGGAATGGGTACATTCCTCATCAAAGCTGCAGTAGTGTTTTTTCGCAGTGGAGTGAGCCTTGGGCTTACTAGGTAACATTCAGTAGAAAAGAAGGATGAGTTCTTAGAGAAACTTTATTATGATGGAAACCAGTGTACAACTCATCAATAGAAATGGCTTGAAGCTCCCTCACCACTCTGGCTGAAGTAACTGCCCCTAAAAAAGCCACTGCTCATTAAAAGTCTTTTAATTCAGCTTTGTGCACCAGTTTGGAGAGGATGCCATTCAATTCTCCAGGCGAAGACGTTTCTCAACTGGGGGAATACTTTCTCAAAACCATTGAAGAAATCCTTAATTAGGAATGCCTAATATTGAGACTTACAATAACCAGAGATGGCAGCAAAATGCACTTTAATGGAAGATTATTGTAAAGTAGGCTCTGCCAGAGAAAGAGGATAAGGCAATGCCATCTCATCATGGTGTGCTCGTATGTCTGCTTACCTGTTGACAAATAATATGTAAAACCCCTTCCACTTAAATTAATCTGAAGACTTCAAATAAGGATGCTTTGCCTCCCTCAGACTAGCTATGCACTCATTGGGCAAGTGCCCATAATGCATGACTTCAAGAGGCAGGAAGTCAAACTGAGTGATGATAATCTGGGATGGAAGATCCTGTCTGACATCCTGGACAGAAGACCAAATCTCACAGGAAGTCTCTTGTGAGGCAGAATGTACATCTGATGATGGTCCGAATACCACCATTGACGTGGCCAGTCTGGTGCGAAGACAATCATATTGGCATTGCAGAGTCTGAACTTGTTGTTTACCGTTGAAAGAAGAAGGATTGGAGAAAAAGTTTTGGGATATCTTCTCAATCAGTTATCAAAAGGATATTCCTCAGGTACTGTGGTTCTGGGAACCTGGAGGCTATTTATCCCAGCTTCCCACTGGCTGACTACAATCAGTCAGGGAGTGACATGTAGGCCATGGGAGAACACTTGCACAACTTATCATCAAACCAACTTACCACAGGAAATCCATTAAAGGCACTTCTTTCTCTGTGCAAGCCTCCAAGCTCTGGAACTCACTGCCAGTCAATATTAGAAGCACCCAGGAGCAAGTTAACAACACCTAATCTACTGTAAAACAGCCAACCGTTTTCATGAATTAACGTACTGTCTCCCACTAAATATCGCACATAACTCCAATCAATTAAATCTACCACATAGAAACTGGAGTAAATACATGGAGTAGTTTTCCTAAGAGCACAAGACCAATCCCAATAAAAGTAACAATATTTACTGAAGGATAAAAAAATACTAACCTTGTTTCCAGAGCAGTGTGCTGCTCGCCGTGAAGTGCTTTAATGCCTCATCTTGAGTAGTAAGGACTATGGCCCTCATTACAACCCTGGCGATAAATCCCACTTACCGCCATGCAGAAGACCGCCAACATACCGCTGCGGCCGCGGAATCCCACTACAGCTATTACAACCCACAGCTCGGAATCTGCCATAATACAGACACTCACACAAGTCCGCCACACCAAAGGTCAGTGATAAACTGGTGAGAACAAAATCGACACCGTCACGCCAACAGGAATACGCCCACACTATCACGACCCACGAATGAACGTGGCAATCTTTCAACCGCGGTATTCCATTGGCGGTACACACCGCCGTGCTGAAAATACACACACATTTACAAAACACAACCACATTGGACAAATCAAAATACACACACCTGACACACATACACACACCACACCCACACACCCAATCCAATATAAAACACAGACCCACAAACCCTTACTACCAGAATTCTGAAACCACGCCAGAGAGAGACACCGCCATAAACAACACCAGCATCCACAGACACACAACACCATCACATACACAACATCCACACACCTCAAACAACACACAGCAACACATCCCCTCACACATCACAACACACACCACCTTACACATCACCCACACCACTTCATGGCACCTCAACGACACCCCAGGTTCTCTGAGGAGGAGCTCAGGGTCATGGTGGAGGAAATCGTTTGGGTAGAGCCACAGCTATTCGGATCACAGGTGCAGCACACCTCCATTGCAAGGAAGATGGAGCTATGACGAAGAATTGTCGACAGGGTCAACGCAGTGGGACAGTATCCAAGAACTAGGGATCACATCAGGAAGAGATGGAACGACCTATGGGGGAAGGTGCGTTCCGTGGTCTCCAGACACCAGATTGCTGTACAGAGGACTGGCGGTGGACCCACACCTCCTCCCCCACAACTAACAACATGGGAGGAGCAGGTCTTGGCAATACTGCCTCCTGAGGGCCTCTCAGGAGTAGCAGGAGGACTGGACTCTGGTAAGTCAACTCTTTACTACCTTATCCCTCCCACCCTACCTTCATGCCATCACATACTCCCACTCTTACCCTCATCCCCATCACTCCAACACCTCACATATGCCCCACTATCACAACCCACCCATCCCAATACCAAGCCCTGAATGCAACACCAAAGCATGGACACCCATCACCAAAGCACGTCCACTACAGATACCCACACAGACCCCAAACCAAATATCACACAAGGACCAACCCAAGAATGCAAGTACTGGAGTACAGGGTCACTCACCCATCGCACACAATGGCACACACAGATGCAATAATCATGCCTTTACACCCCTGCAGGACCCCTACCCAACGTCACCGGACAGGAGGTACCAGACATATCCAGTCCCCCCACAGAACAGACCCACAGGTATTATAGCAGCTCTGCACAACTGGATCAAGATGACCAGCCCGGCCCATCAGGGACCTCGGGACAGTCAGTTCCCCTGACACTGGCACAAGCCACCACAGAGCCTACCCCGTCAGGAAACACCACCACAGCACCCACCCAGCTGTCCCCAGGACACGTCAATCAGCAGTGTGTCCACCACTACAGGGAACCCAGGCAAACCCACCAACCCAAGAAAATCAGGGACCTGGGGGCAGTGGCAGTGGGCACATGGTTCAGGGGACAGAGGCACAAGATAACAGGGAAGCTGGGAGCACTGCTGTGCGACAGGGGGAGGACAGGCCCAGGGAACCCACTCTCCACAAGGCACTCTCCTACATCATGGGAGCTTACCATCATTCCCAGGAGACGATGGCAACGGTACTGGCCAAGTTTCAGGAGACCCAGCGGCTGCATGAGGAACACTATCTGGGGATCATGGAGGACCTGAAGTCCATTAACAACCCCCTGGTCACCATTGCAGGGGTGCTGCAAGACCTTGTCAACACCAGGAGGGACACTGTGGCACAACAAGGAGCCCCTGACACTAGCTTGGATGATGAACAGCCCTCCCCCTCCGCCGGTGCTGGTGGATGGGAGGCACAGCCACAGCCACAGGAACACAACACCAGCACCCCACCCCCTGCAGATGGAGAACCACCCTGCAAACGGTCCCTGAGTTCCTGGAACAAGACAGAGAACTTTGCCAAGACCCCCACCAGGAAATGAGACCCCCCTGAATGTCACCCTTCTGTCCCACTTTGTCACCCTGTCCATCCTTCAACTGCCATTGCTCCACTTCCTATGCCCCTTTGGACAATGCACCTGTGAAACAAATAGACTGGACTCTGCCATGGACATTCATCCACCATCCCCCTGCCCATTTTACAACCCCTCCACTTATTTGCACAGAAATAAACACACTTCAATCACACAATAATCTGGGGTCAGTCTGTGCTTTCACAAACATGTAATTGCAATAAACATGGAACATAGCAATGTCAATTTACTTGTGCACATACCGATGTAACACAGCTGTAGGCCTAGAGGAAATATAGCAGAGGGCACAAAGTGGGACCCACATCTGTGAAATGCAAAGGCAAAGTGACACGTCAGGGTCCATAGACTGAGTGTAAAAGACAGACTTATGCTAGCTCCAATAATAGTATGAGATATGGGAGGCAGTGACATCTTCTTACTTGTGTCTCACTGGAAGTATTGCATGATTATGTTGTTTCTGTTGTCGATATCCTCTTTTTCTGCCTCCTCTTCTTCACTGTCCACAGGCTCCACAGCTGCCACAAGACCACCATCTGGCCCATCCTCCTGCAGAAAAGACACCTGGCGTCACAAAGCCAGGTTGTGCAGCTTACAGCAGGCCACGATGATCTGGCACACCTTCTTTGGTGAGTAGTAGAGAGAACCACCTGTCATATGGAAGCACCGGAATCTGGCCTTCAGGAGGCCGAAGGTTCGTTCAATCACCATCCTAGTTCGCCCATGTGCCTCATTGTAGCATTCCTCTGCCCTTGTCCTGGGATTCCTCACTGGGGTCAGTAGCCATGACAGGTTGGGGTAATCAGAGTCACCTGCAAATATCGAGGGACAACTGTTAGACACACACTAACCCTTAGGGACAACCCCATACCCAGACACCTATTAACACTGTATAGGGTCCTTGTCCTCACCTATAAGCCACACACGGTGCCTCTGGAGTTGCCCCATCACATAAGGGATGCTGCTATTTCTCAAAATGTAAGCATCATGCACTGAGCCAGGAAACTTGGCATTCACATGGGAGGTGTACTGGTTTGCCAAACACACCATCTGCACATTCACAGAATACCAATTCATTCCTGCGGGGGGAGGGGACCAATGCCACATGTATCCCATCAATGGCACCAATGATGTTGGGGATATGTCTCAGGGCATAGAAGTCACCTTTCACTGTGGGCAAATCCTCCACCTGAGGGAACACGATGTAGCTGCGCATTTGTTTCAGCAGGGCAGACAACACTCTGGACAACACGTTAGAGAATATTGGCTGGAACATCCCTGATGCAATGGCCACTGTTGTTTGAAAGGAACCACTTGCCAGGAAATGGAGTACTGACAGGACCTGCACTGGAGGGGGTATCCCTGTGGGATGGCGGATAGCTGACATCAGGTCTGGCTCCAACTGGGCACACAGTTACAGGATTGTTGCACCATCAAGTCTGTAAGTGACTATGATGTGTCTCTCTTCCATTGTCAACAGGTCCACCAGCGGTCTGTACACCTGAGGATGCCGCCATCTCATCACCTGCCCCAGCAGACGTGCCCTATGGAGGAGAACAGCGAGCAGAGAGTCAGCCAACACTGAGGAGTCACAAAATGTAATTTACACACATTTATTACTCCGCAATGTGCCTGTAACTGTGTGTATTCAAGGCCTACATTGGTGTGACGCAGTTATTATTAATGCCATGAGGCCCCCTGAATTGGCGGTTGCCTGACCTGTAAGGTGGGACAAGGGGATATGAGGTAACTGCGCTGGCATTGTACACCATCGCGGTGGGCGGTCGAAGACCGCAGCGCAATTCTGTATTGGTTAACATTGGACCCTATGGGTCCGAGGAGCCAATGACGATGTACGCCAGCGGTAATGGTACGCACCGCCGCGGACGTGACCGTCATTTTCTGTCTGTTCACTCACTTGATACCTGACCTTCAACAGGAGAGGACCTACACTGCAAGTGCTGCTGTGACCTGTGTCTGGAAGCGACAATGGCTCATGTGTCTGGTGAAAGGGCCCCTGCCTTCACTTCGGAGGAGTTGGAGAAATTAGTGGATGGGGTCCTCCCCCAGTACACACAACTGTACGGTCCTCCAGACAAACAGGTGAGTACACTGTGAGCAAGCTGCATGGGCAATGCCTGTTTGGAGTGGTGTGGATGGAAGATACATGGGGGGGGCTGAGGCCTGCATGTGCGGACGGTGAGTGCATGTGCGTCAGGGAAAGGGTGGGAACGGGGGCCAATTAGTATGACGGTCCGGACGGGTAAAGAATTTCCTTTCCCCCTGTACCATTCCTCTAGGTCAGCACCCACCAGAAGAAGGCTATTTGGCGTGCCATCGCCAAGGACGTCCGGAACCTGGAGGTCAACAACAGACAGAACACCCACTGCCGTAAAAGATGGGAGGACCTGCGCCGCTGGAGCAAGAAGACGGCAGAGGCCCAGCTGGGGATGGCCTCCCAATGTGGGGGGTGCCCGTCACACCATGACCCCCCTGATGTTCTGGTGGGGTGTGGGATGTGGGGTGCGTGACGGATGAATGGGTGTTTGTGGTGTGCGTGTGTATGTGTAGTTGTCTCTGTGATATTTGTGTCTGTCTCATGGCAATTTTTGGTGTTCGGAGAGGGTTGTGGGTAATGTGGGGGTGTGTTTTATAGTGCTGTGGGTGGGTGGGTGTGGTGTGTGTATCGGTGTCAGGTGTGTGTTTTTGGTATTGGCCAATGTTGTGTTGTTTTGTATTTGGGTGGCCATTCAGACCGCGGCGGTGTGTACCGCCGTAGAATGTCCGCCGTGGTGATTCATGGATCATAATATGGTGGGCATTGTTTTGTTGGCGTAATGGTATGGGTGGTATTACCGACTCTTTAACTCTGACCTTTGGTCTGACGGATATGTGATTGTGGCAGTATTCTGTCAGTTTGGTGTGTGTGTGTCATAATATGGCGAACGGATGTTCGCCTCCACGACGGTATGTTGGCGGCCGTCACCGCGGAGGTAAGTGGGATGTACCGCCATTTTCATAATGAGCGCCATAATGTGTCTCCAAGCGACTTAGATGATATATACATTTGAATCTACAGGCTATATAATCTATACATAAGTGGCTATTGTTAATAAAAAAAAGGCTTCTCAAGGAGTGATGTTGAAACTCTCCTTCAAACTGTTGTAAATTGGAATTGCACTGAATTGTCAGTTGAACATCAAGAGCTATTGGCTTTCAAAGTATTATTAATGGGTAGGACTTTATCATCTCTTGAACTCCTTATTATGAATATATATCAGAAGCCTCTGGTATTAAACAATGATAAAATATTTGAACAAGTTATGAGATATATTTACAACATATATTGCACCTATTCAAGCTTACTTTGCTTAAGAGGCAATCTTAATGCCCGGATTACAACTTCTTTGTATATGAGTAGCAGTGTGTCGTCGCTTGATGAAATAAGGTAAATAGAGGGCTTAGAGTTATTAAATTTACATTCAGATAAATGAGGCCAACTAAGAGTGCTATGGCCTTTTACAATGAATCTAGCTGTTTTAAAAGGAAAACTAAAATGAGAAACGGTATGTCACCCTACCTGGGTCCAGCATACCAAAAGAACAAGTTACTTATTTTAGGGCCTATGTAGACCCCACTCCTGTGCCCTGATGTCAGTTGCTTTCGAGACTGCCCATGCCCCTAAACGCGAAGCCCCAAAAGCAAATTGATGGACCTTTGAGCAGATTCCTAGACTTGGGATCTTATTAATGTTCGAGTCCAATCATAGAATGGGAAGGATTGGTGAGGAATCTGCAGCTAAAGTCTCTACCAGAACGAGCACTGCGCTGCTAAAGCTAAGTAACTTTTTCTTCTGAGAGAGACTTCTAGCCCAAGCTTCCTCACCTTCTGAATGGATCCCAAAGCAGTACTAATTGTAGGAGGGTCTATGAAAAGTAATCAAACCCAAACGTCATGTAGGACCAAGAGGGCCAAGTGCCCTTCTCAGGAGACTTGGCTGTACTGTCAATAGTGCTTTCTGAACATATGGAGGGTCTCCAACGTAGCTGCCTGGCAGATGTTTAAGACAGGAACTCTGCATGCCGATGCACTAGTAGTAGCTTTGGCCCTAGTGGAATGGGTGCTGGAGGCTGCTTTTTTGCCAGTGCATAGCAGATCTCAATACAGAGCATGATGCAGCATGACATGGCGCGCTTCTGCACAGGCATTTTTTTTTAAACTCCTGCGAACCCTACAAAGAGCTAATCATCCACCTTGTTGATTTGGTATGATTGATGTAGAATTGAATGCTTTTTTGGGGTCCAAACAATAGAGCTTCTCTTACTCCTCAGAGGTGTGAGCCAGAGCATATAACACCAGCAGAGTGAAGGTATGACCAACACGGAACAGCATCACAACTTTCAGTAGAAAGGATGCCCTAGTTCGCAGAATCAGCTTATCTCAGAAGAAGGTGGTGTATAATGGATGAACACACACAGCCTGCAGCTCACTCACACCTGGTCCTGCGGTAAAACCAACAAGGAACATGGTTTTGATGGTGAGGAGCCGTAAGAGACGGCTTTGGAACGGTACAAATGAGATACACATCAAATAAGTAAGGATGAGAACTATGTCCCATGGAGCATCACAAACGAAGACGCGAGAAATGTGTTGCAACCCTTTCAAAAAGCACATCACAACTGGTCATTTATACAAAGAGAGCTGATCAACCAACCTTAAGAGGGCCAAGAGGGACAAAAGATAACCCTTAACTGTGTCCTAAGCAAGACCTTGCAAGAGACAGAACAAAAAACAAAAGATCACACAGCTTGGCTTGGATGGGGACAATATGGAGAGTTCTGCAACAAACCACAAATTTATTCCAAAACCCGACATACACAGTTTTTGTGGAGAGGCGCCTGGCTGCCAAGATGACCTCAACTGCCTCTGAAGGAAAGTTGAACGTGTTCAGCTGTTGCCACTCAATCTCCACGCATGAAAGTGGAGATTGCGGAGGCCCGGGTGGAGAGGCCTGCTCTGCTGCTGTGACAGCAGATCCTCTCAGTGGGGCAGCCTGATCCTAGGTCAGATGCTCAAGACCAGGAGTTCTTGATACCATACAGTCTGTGCCCAGTCCAGAGCCACTAGGATGACTTGGGACAGGTCTAACCTGATGTTCTTAAGAACTCAGGGCAGGATTGGTATCTGTGGAAAGGCATACAGGAATCCAGAGTTCCACTCGAGGCTGAACGTGTCTCAGAATGAGAGACACTTTGGAAACTCCAATGCACAGAAGTGCTCCCATTGCGCATTCTCTGTGGTGGCGAACAGATCGAGCCAAGGCTCTCCCCATTAGTGGAAGACACCCCGCACCACCCTGTTACGCAGATGTAACTGCCACTTTTGGTCCACCAGGCACCGGTGGCTGGGTTTGTCCACCCTGGCTTTCAATGAGCCTACCAGGTGGTTCAGCACCAGGAACATTCCCTGGTGGTCCAGTCATTTACAAAGGCCCAAGGCCTCCTGGTACACAGTTCGTGACCCAAACCCAACCTGTTTGGTGCAGTACCACATGGCAATGTAGTCCATGTGCACCTGTACCATCCGTCCTTTGATGGACGGTAGGAAAGCTTTTAGTACAAAGCAGGTCACCATCAGCTCCAGGGGGCTGATATGGAGTCAGGACTCTGCTGGAGAACAAAGACCTCTGATTGTCACCTGTCCCGGTTGACCTCCTAAACCCCGAAGTGATGCATTGGTCACCACTGCCAACTCTGGGTAGGGAAGGGAGAGAGGTCTGCTGCTGACCCAGTCTCAGTCTAGTATTCCCCCCTGCAGATCTTACGCAGCCTTCTCCAAAATATGAATGTGGTCAGGAGAGGTGCCTTAGATGTTGGGCCCCTGGGATTTCAGATCCCACTTCAGAGCCTGCATATGTCACTTGGAGTGCTTGACCAGTAGAATGCAGGCCATCGGTCCCAGCAGCCTCTGAGTTGCCCTCACTGAAATCCAGGACTTAGGCTGAAAGATCAGGATCATAGCATGAATGTCCTGAACTCTCTTTCCCAGGAGAAAGGCACAAAACCACGTTCATAATGGCTATGATGAAGGGGAGAGTCTGAAAATGAGTCATGTGTAACTCTGGCACGTTTATAGTGAACCCCAAAGATGACAGAAGGTTTGCTGTAGTCTAGAGGTGGTAAACGACTGCCAGGGGCATGTCCGCCTTCAACGGACAGTCATTAAAGTAGGAGAAAACAGACACCCCGACCTCCAAAGGTGTGCTTTCACCAACACTATCACTTTTGTGAACCCCCAAGGTGCTCTGGTGAGACCAAAGGAGGGCACAGATAACTTGAAATGCTCTTCTCCTATCTTAAAAAGAGGTAGTGCTGATGGGTAAACAAGATATGAATATGAAAATAGCTTTCCTGCAGGTCCAACACCACCATCTAGTTGCCAGGATTGAGTGCAGACAATACCTAAGCCAGGGTGAGCATTATGAATTTTTCTTTCACAAGGAAGAAATTGAGAGGGCGCAGATATAAACTAGGCCAAAGACCTTCATCTTTCCTGGGAACCAGAAAGTAGCAGCAATAACAATCACTCCCTACTTGTGGCACTGGCAACATCTTGTTAGTCCCTTTGGCCAACAGGGCTGGCACTTCCTGATGCAAAAAGGAGAGATGATTCTCCGTCCGTTATTGGACGTGGAAGGTGTGGTGGGGAAAAAGGAAAAGTAAGACAAACCATTTGGAGGATCCACCTGTCCAATGTGATTGCTTGCCAACCCAGATGGGATTGGTGGATTGGTGGTAAACTAAAGAGGTTTTGCAACTACAAATGCAGGGGGATGGGCAGTGGACTGAACAGCATACTGAAGTAGGCCGCTGGGGCGATGAGCACAATGGCCTCTCACACGAAACTGCTGTGTTCGGTTGTGGAGTAGGACATGTCTGAGCTAAGGAATGCCTCATCCAAAACCATGAAAGGAACACTGGAATTGTTGCTGGGTAGAAAGGCCCAGAAAGCGAGCTCTAGCCCTACTCTCCATGAAACGTTCAAAGGCCTAATCATCCTTGCCTGCAAACAGGCAAGTCCCACTGAATGGCATGTCCATCAGAGAGGACTGGATGTCACCTGAGAGCCCGGTTGATAGCAGCTGACTAGATTTAGGTAATTCTGTATTTGACTATTTATTCTAGAATTTTGGTAAAATTCAAAAATAAAACAATAGATAATCAAATCGGATTACAAGACTGAAGCGGATCTGCCATTATTTAAAACCGAAAAGTATCTGAATATGAGCAAGACCAACTTTCAATAGGACAAGTGCCTAAAGAATGGTGAATTGGGTGTCAGTTCCTTTGACAGAAGCAAGCAATTACATAAAGCTCTTAAATACACCACTAGGAATTCACAAGACGTATGAAGCCTATGACAGGACTTAACAGGAGGAGTCTAAGGGAAAACTAAAATGCAATACATAAAGCATTATGAACAATAACCTATAGCTCTTCTGGTCAACTGTTTTAAGTGCAACTGGCACAATGATCATAAAACAGCCAAATCTTGTACATTAAGATCTTTGATGCGTTTAATTTTGTAGATCTATAGCCTTTTATTATGACAATAATAATGAATGCTTTATGGGGAAGCCTGTAGCTATTTCTAATTGAGAAGTGTTTATCAATTCTTAAAATTCTTTTACAGGTGAATTCAAATCTTCACATGCACAAGGCTTTGACAGCATTCCAAATGCAGTCTATTGATACCTATTTAGTACTGGTAGGATATTTTTCTATGCTAATCTATATATGCATTAGATTATATATACCTTCAACACTGAAATGAGCTTGATTAGTTTCACTTACGAAAAAGGAATCAGACAGAAAGTTACACACCAATTGCCCTATTCTAGGATGATTATAACTACTTGTAATCAGTGCTTAATTTGTGCTTGTTGTTTCCCGTGCTGAGCACCGGCACTTATTTTTGAGGGCCGGGGCTTATTCTTCTGCCTCAAGCATTTGCTGCGAGATAATGACACAAATGGGAAAGACGGAGGAAGGGAAAAACGAAAAAGTGTCAGAAAGGAAGAAAGTAGAAAGCTGCAAGAGTGAGCTGAGGGGGCAGGCAGTGGCTTTATATAGATTGAAGAGGCCCGAGATGGCTTCAGGATTACGCCGCCTCTGTATTCCGTGTTTACACATTTAATTGCAGCAGCCGCCCGTTTAAGAGAAGGGCTTTAGGCACCGGCACCGGCACCTTTGTATTTACAAATTAAGCACTGCTTGTAATCCTACATGCTGATGATAGTGTCATATTAGACTGCATGCCTACCTGTCAACTGGCAGCAACTCACACTTTTAGGTGAACCCACAAATTAGTGATTAATCAAAAAAACATGACAATAGTATTGAACAAAAAAAGAACGACAATGGACAGCAATTCTTAAAAAGTTTAAATATTATGAAATAGACCTATCTTGGTGTCACTTTGAAGACTCAGCTTACTTTTTCCCTTCACATTAAAAAACAGGTGGCAATAGCAATCTCAGAGGGACTGGCTCTGTTTCAATTTTTTTATGGATTTGAAAGTCAAAAAGGGCATGTTTTGCTAAAGGTTTGCTTTGCAAAAATACCATCCATTTCCTTATTTGGTTTAGAATGTACAACCCATAAACAAAATAATATCAGCAGAAAAAGTTGAAGGATCTTGTGAAGGGTTTATTTGAGGTTACAAGGGAGTTTTTCCATAGAGGTAATAAGGTTAGAATCAGGGTTTTCATGACTTAGGGCCCGGTGTGTGATGCATTTTTACAGTCGCAAACGGCGAAAATCGCTGTTTGTGACTGCAAAAAGGCCAGGTGTGATGTACCATCCTTATTTTGTGAGTTGGTACGCAGTTACCAACTCGTAAAATAGGGATTGGGACTTGCAATTAGGAAGGGGTGTCCCTTTCTAATTGCGAGTCACAGTGGTATGTATGATTGTTTTTTAAATGTGCATGTGATCACAAAACAATGACAGTTAACACCAATTTCAAGTTGGTGTTGACCCATTCGCAAACGGAAAGAGATCTAGATGCATGCGAAAATGTTTTTCTGAGCAGGCAGTAGTCCCACAGACCACTGCCTACTCTGCAAAAATTAAAAGAAAACTTATCATTTTTCTTTTTGAAATGCATCCCATCCTCCTTTAAGGAAAACGGGGTGCATTTAAAAAAAAAACTGCTTTATTGAAAAGCAGTCACAGACATGGTGGTCCAGCAGGCCACCATCCCTGTGGGTGCAGCCATTCCCAATGGTATCGCAAACTGTGACTTGCCTCATGAATGTTAATGAGGTAGGTCATTTGCGATCCCATTGGGAATCGCTAAATGTGTCTGAAACGCATTTGTACATTTGATTATGCGAGTCTCTAATTAGAACTCGCAATGTATAGCAATTAGAGACTCGCAAAATGAAATGGCCGTACATCTGGCCCTTAATTTGAAAGGATCTTCCAATATTATATGGTATTGTTATGCGTCACGTCATGCCTTGCTGAAATACTATGGCTCATGATTTAGCCCCTGATGGAAATGCCAATAATGCATTCACTAGAATGTTAATTAAGGCAACATCTAAAATGTAGGTACAACTATCTGAAAACATATCAATCAAAGCACGTGTTTTGTTAGGAACTAACTTAAAGAACACTCTTAAGTGAATAATGTCAAGCATGGCTATAATCATTGCATAAACATTCACACTTTAGCTCCCGTTTGTCGCACAGCAACTGTATTTGGCTGCGAATTAAGAAACAGACGATTTTATTTGAATTTGAAAACTGATGGGTTCCGTCTGGATTATATTCATTGGAACACTTACAAAAGGATATGTCCTATAACTAAGGTGGCTGTCAGTTGCACGACATGGTGCATTTTTTGATTCATTTCTTCACGGTTTGCAATGTTACGAGACCGACATGAAATTCCATTGATTAAAAAGCAATATATTAGCACCTTGGATGATGAAATCTATATACGATACCATGCGGACACTGTTAATAATTGTCATAGATTGTGCACATTGTTTAGGCTTTCTAAATTAGTGTAACTGTACTATATTTATTAATCCAAAACGGTAAAATCTTTATGTAAACTTTACTTACGCGACGTTTACACTTCAATTTTAAATAAATAAATACATAACCGCCCTAGCTAGTCCAGGTGGGTTTCACGAGATCCGAAGCCTTCCTGTCTCCTGTGGCATTTCACAAGGCTCCATCCTCTCACCTCTGACTTTGAAATTGTGTACGGAGTCAGAGAGTGAGTATGATTAGTATTCACTAGTACACACGCTGTAACTGTTCTACATGAAAGTATCATACAGCCACAGCACTGAGCCTCCGAATATCTTCTTAGCTACCATTTAGAGATGAATGCCTCTCCAACACCAAGTCCAAATGTGTACTTATTGCTCATGCCTGAAAACATCATAACAGCAAGAATGACTCGAAAAGATTCACTCCACGACTTACTGACATTGCAGAGACCATGGGCGTCCACACTGACACACAATCTAGCATCAAAATCTACGTCACTCATCAAAAAATGGCTTAAATCAAGTACATCAAGATAAAGCCCTTCATACTAGAAGCAGATTTCAATGGGGGTGGCTCCTCCATTAGGGCTATACTAGGTTTATTATCCCTTCCTGGTGAAAGGGAGCGGGGCATTGGGCATGACGGCCACGGAGAGGAGTGCATAGAGCACTCCCCTCAGAGCGCATGTGTTTTTGGCAGGATGTCTCGGGCCAGCCAAACACATGGGCAGTAGGCTTTCTCCAGCCCGGCAACTGTTGCCGGGCTGGAGAGAGCCTGCACAGGCTCCAAGTCTACCTGAAGCCAAGTCTGCCAAGAAGCTGGATGGTGTCCCAGAGACCTGCCTGACTCCACACTAGAGTGTTCAGAATGTAGAAGCCCACTTTACCTAAGGTCACTAAAACGAGGGGTGGGTGTAACTGGTGTAATTCTGTGTAGTACAAAGGGGATGTTATTAAGCATTCACACTCTTAAAAATATGTGATCATTGTACATGGGACTCAGTTTTAATGGTTTAGCTGTTCAAATTCCCTGTTACTTATTTTGTCTATGTAGGTGAAACCACATGCTCTATAGACATGTACAGTTAAACACAAGAACATGGACTTTTCCAGTGGCATATGATTTTGAAAAGAAAAGTCATAATTCTGTCCTGGTTGGTCATGAACAGCCCTGCTAAGCCTTGATCAATATCACAGCAACATGAAGGGGATAGGCGTCTCCACATCTCAACATCAACCAGATACCTGGGATACCTGAAGGATCCAGCCACTGCCTCATCACCCTTGATGTTTGCATATAGTCTCTCAAGAGTCTCACTATCCAATCAGTTATTAAATAAACAAATTATTTGAATGTCACTATAGTCAAGGACATCAGCTAACTCATGGGCCACTTGACATCTTTACTACTTTTCGGTACTCACAAAGGTAAATTAATACTAGTAAAGTTAGACCTTTGGTCTAACTTTACCTTTGTGAAAACTGAAAAGCAGTAAAGTTAGAATGTTGCTCAAACTGTACTTTTGTGCATACCGAAAAGTAGTAAAGTTCGACTTTTGGTCTAACTTTACAATTGTGAATTGGACCCATGATAGGTAATAGCTGAAAAGATTATGCAACAATAGTGAAACCCCTTCGCCAAATATTGTCTCCAAGCTATGTCTATCCCGTACAAAATCTCAATTTGAAAGAGAATGTATTAAAGATACCTTTTTATTTTAAAATGTAAACATGGAAGATAATGGGTGTCTATTCATCATTTATAATGCAAAGGTTCTAAAAATACGGAGACAGATTCTTTTGAGAGGAATCCAAATATTTAGTTAGGAAACGTCACTTAATTGTAATCCTAGTTCTCCACTATGAGTATACCCTCTGAATTCCCAGATGGTAGAATACCTATGTGCATGTGTCAGATCCTGGAACACAAATTTAAAGTCAATTTCCCAGGTTTCTGAGCCAGATCTATAAAAGGAAACCTGCTGAATAGCAATGTTAAAATAATAGCACATTAGACTGAAAACACCACTTAAAATAGTTTAAGCAGCGTAAAATAAAAACAAGAAATGTTACTCAGTCTTTTTAAGAATCCTCTACATCTGAACTAGCTCATTGTGGCCAGAAAGGCACTATTAGGCAGTTCATTTTTGGAGTATAAGAAAGAGATGTAACTGCAGTTACAAGGTCAAGATGTGGGACCCTTAAAGTGGGACGGTGGGTAGGGCTTTTATGAATTAAGAGGGGATCTCCCAGTGAAGAACTAGGATTACAATTAAGTGACTTTTCCTTCTTTCTCAATGGAACCCCTCTGATATTACTAACAGGAAGACTGGAGTTGCAAGCTAACCAAACCATAAAAGCACAATCATGGTTAAGGTTTGCACCTTTAGGCAAATAAAGACACTTAACATGCCAACTTATCCAACCTGAAGTCACAGTACAAATAATAATGCTTAGCAAAAGTATGGACTAATCTCCAAGTGGCAACTTTACATGTCAGGAATGGGTACATTCCTCATCAAAGCTGCAGTAGTGTTTTTTCGCAGTGGAGTGAGCCTTGGGCTTACTAAGTAACATTCAGTAGAAAAGAAGGATGAGTTCTTAGAGAAACTTTATTATGATGGAAACCAGTGTACAACTCATCAATAGAAAGGGCTTGAAGCTCCCTCACCACTCTGGCTGAAGTAACTGCCCCTAAAAAAGCCACTGCTCATTAAAAGTCTTTTAATTCAGCTTTGTGCACCAGTTTGGAGAGGATGCCATTCAATTCTCCAGGCGAAGACGTTTCTCAACTGGGGGAATACTTTCTCAAAACCATTGAAGAAATCCTTAATTAGGAATGCCTAATATGGAGACTTACAATAACCAGAGATGGCAGCAAAATGCACTTTAATGGAAGATTATTGTAAAGTAGGCTCTGCCAGAGAAAGAGGATAAGGCAATGCCATCTCATCATGGTGTGCTCGTATGTCTGCTTACCTGTTGACAAATAATATGTAAAACCCCTTCCACTTAAATTAATCTGAAGACTTCAAATAAGGATGCTTTGCCTCCCTCAGACTAGCTATGCACTCATTGGGCAAGTGCCCATAATGCATGACTTCAAGAGGCAGGAAGTCAAACTGAGTGATGATAATCTGGGATGGAAGATCCTGCCTGACATCCTGGACAGAAGACCAAATCTCATAGGAAGTCTCTTGTGAGGCAGAATGTACATCTGATGATGGTCCGAATACCACCATTGACGTGGCCAGTCTGGTGCGAAGACAATCATATTGGAATTGCAGAGTCTGAACTTGTTGTTTACCGTTGAAAGAAGAAGGATTGGAGAAAAAGTTTTGGGATATCTTCTCAATCAGTTATCAAAAGGATCTTCCTCAGGTACTGTGGTTCTGGGAACCTGGAGGCTATTTATCCCAGCTTCCCACTGGCTGACTACAATCAGTCAGGGAGTGACATGTAGGCCATGGGAGAACACTTGCACAAATTATCATCAAACCAACTTACCATAGGAAATCCATTAAAGGCACTTCTTTCTCTGTGCAAGCCTCCAAGCTCTGGAACTCACTGCCAGTCAATATTAGAAGCACCCAGGAGCAAGTTAACAACACCTAATCTACTGTAAAACAGCCAACCGTTTTCATGAATTAACGTACTGTCTCCCACTAAATATCGCACATAACTCCAATCAATTAAATCTACCACATAGAAACTGGAGTAAATACATGGAGTAGTTTTCCTAAGAGCACATGACCAATCCCAATAAAAGTAACAATATTTACTGAAGGATAAAAAAATACTAACCTTGTTTCCAGAGCAGTGTGCTGCTCGCTGTGAAGTGCTTTAATCCCTCATCTTGAGCAGTAAGGACTATGGCCCTCATTACAACCCTGGCGATAAATCCCACTTACCGCCATGCAGAAGACCGCCAACATACCGCTGCGGCCGCGGAATTCCACTACAGCTATTACAACCCACAGCTCGGAATCTGCCATAATACAGACACCCACACAAGTCCGCCACACCAAAGGTCAGTGATAAACTGGCGATAACAAAATCGACACCGTCACGCCAACAGGAATACGCCCACACTATCACGACCCACGAATGAACGTGGCAATCTTTCAACCGCGGTATTCCATTGGCGGTACACACCGCCGTGCTGAAAATACACACACATTTACAAAACACAACCACATTGGACAAATCAAAATACACACACCTGACACACATACACACACCACACCCACACACCCAATCCAATATAAAACACACACCCACAAACCCTTACTACCAGAATTCTGAAACCACGCCAGAGAGAGACACCGCCATAAACAACACCAGCATCCACAGACACACAACACCATCACATACACAACATCCACACACCTCAAACAACACACACCAACACATCCCCTCACACATCACAACACACACCACCTTACACATCACCCACACCACTTCATGGCACCTCAACGACACCCCAGGTTCTCTGAGGAGGAGCTCAGGGTCATGGTGGAGGAAATCGTTTGGGTAGAGCCACAGCTATTTGGATCACAGGTGCAGCACACCTCCATTGCAAGGAAGATGGAGCTATGGCGAAGAATTGTCGACAGGGTCAACGCAGTGGGACAGCATCCAAGAACTAGGGATCACATCAGGAAGAGATGGAACGACCTATGGGGGAAGGTGCGTTCCGTGGTCTCCAGACACCAGATTGCTGTACAGAGGACTGGCGGTGGACCCACACCTCCTCCCCCACAACTAACAACATGGGAGGAGCAGGTCTTGGCAATTCTGCCTCCTGAGGGCCTCTCAGGAGTAGCAGGAGGACTGGACTCTGGTAAGTCAACTCTTTACTACCTTATCCCTCCCACCCTACCTGCATGCCATCACATACTCCCACTCTTACCCTCATCCCCATCACTCCAACACCTCAGATATGCCCCACTATCACAACCCACCCATCCCAATACCAAGCCCTGAATGCAACACCAAAGCATGGACACCCATCACCAAAGCATGTCCACTACAGATACCCACACAGACCCCAAACCAAATATCACACAAGGACCAACCCAAGAATGCAAGTACTGGAGTACAGGGTCACTCACCCATCGCACACAATGGCACACACAGATGCAATAATCATGCCTTTACACCCCTGCCGGACCCCTACCCAACGTCAACGGACAGGAGGTACCAGACATATCCAGTCCCCCCACAGAACAGACCCACAGGTATTATAGCAGCTCTGCACAACTGGATCAAGATGACCAGCCCGGCCCATCAGGGACCTCGGGACAGTCAGTTCCCCTGACACTGGCACAAGCCACCACAGAGCCTACCCCCTCAGGAAACACCACCACAGCACCCACCCAGCTGTCCCCAGGACACGTCAATCAGCAGTGTGTCCACCACTACAGGGAACCCAGGCAAACCCACCAACCCAAGAAAATCAGGGACCTGGGGGCAGTGGCAGTGGGCACATGGTTCAGGGGACAGAGGCACAAGATAACAGGGAAGCTGGGAGCACTGCTGTGCGACAGGGGGAGGACAGGCCCAGGGAACCCACTCTCCACAAGGCACTCTCCTACATCATGGGAGCTTACCATCATTCCCAGGAGACGATGGCAACGGTACTGGCCAAGTTTCAGGAGACCCAGCGGCTGCATGAGGAACACTATCTGGGGATCATGGAGGACCTGAAGTCCATTAACAACCCCCTGGTCACCATTGCAGGGGTGCTGCAAGACCTTGTCAACACCAGGAGGGACACTGTGGCACAACAAGGAGCCCCTGACACTAGCTTGGATGATGAACAGCCCTCCCCCTCCGCCGGCGCTGGTGGATGGGAGGCACAGCCACAGCCACAGGAACACAACACCAGCACCCCACCCCCTGCAGATGGAGAACCACCCTGCAAACGGTCCCTGAGATCCTGGAACAAGACAGAGAACTTTGCCAAGACCCCCACCAGGAAATGAGACCCCCCTGAATGTCACCCTTCTGTCCCACTTTGTCACCCTGTCCATCCTTCAACTGCCATTGCTCCACTTCCTATGCCCCTTTGGACAATGCACCTGTGAAACAAATAGACTGGACTCTGCCATGGACATTCATCCACCATCCCCATGCCCATTTTACAACCCCTCCACTTATTTGCACAGAAATAAACACACTTCAATCACACAATAATCTGGGGTCAGTCTGTGCTTTCACAAACATGTAATTGCAATAAACATGGAACATAGCAATGTCAATTTACTTGTGCACATACCGATGTAACACAGCTGTAGGCCTGGAGGAAATATAGCAGAGGGCACAAAGTGGGACCCACATCTGTGAAATGCAAAGGCAAAGTGGCACGTCAGGGTCCATAGACTGAGTGTAAAAGACAGACTTATGCTAGCTCCAATAATAGTATGAGATATGGGAGGCAGTGACATCTTCTTACTTGTGTCTCACTGGAAGTATTGCATGATTATGTTGTTTCTGTTGTCGATATCCTCTTTTTCTGCCTCCTCTTCTTCACTGTCCACAGGCTCCACAGCTGCCACAAGACCACCATCTGGCCCATCCTCCTGCAGAAAAGACACCTGGCGTCACAAAGCCAGGTTGTGCAGCTTACAGCAGGCCACGATGATCTGGCACACCTTCTTTGGTGAGTAGTAGAGAGAACCACCTGTCATATGGAAGCACCGGAATCTGGCCTTCAGGAGGCCGAAGGTTCGTTCAATCACCATCCTAGTTCGCCCATGTGCCTCATTGTAGCATTCCTCTGCCCTTGTCCTGGGATTCCTCACTGGGGTCAGTAGCCATGACAGGTTGGGGTAATCAGAGTCACCTGCAAATATCGAGGGACAACTGTTAGACACACACTAACCCTTAGGGACAACCCCATACCCAGACACCTATTAACACTGTATAGGGTCCTTGTCCTCACCTATAAGCCACACTCGGTGCCTCTGGAGTTGCCCCATCACATAAGGGATGCTGCTATTTCTCAAAATGTAAGCATCATGCACTGAGCCAGGAAACTTGGCATTCACATGGGAGGTGTACTGGTTTGCCAAACACACCATCTGCACATTCACAGAATACCAATTCATTCCTGCGGGGGGAGGGGACCAATGCCACATGTATCCCATCAATGGCACCAATGATGTTGGGGATATGTCTCAGGGCATAGAAGTCACCTTTCACTGTGGGCAAATCCTCCACCTGAGGGAACACGATGTAGCTGCGCATTTGTTTCAGCAGGGCAGACAACACTCTGGACAACACGTTAGAGAATATTGGCTGGAACATCCCTGATGCAATGGCCACTGTTGTTTGAAAGGAACCACTTGCCAGGAAATGGAGTACTGACAGGACCTGCACTGGAGGGGGTATCCCTGTGGGATGGCGGATAGCTGACATCAGGTCTGGCTCCAACTGGGCACACAGTTCCAGGATTGTTGCACCATCAAGTCTGTAAGTGACTATGATGTGTCTCTCTTCCATTGTCAACAGGTCCACCAGCGGTCTGTACACCCGAGGATGCCGCCATCTCATCACCTGCCCCAGCAGACGTGCCCTATGGAGGAGAACAGCGAGCAGAGAGTCAGCCAACACTGGGGAGTCACAAAATGTAATTTACACACATTTATTACTCCGCAATGTGCCTGTAACTGTGTGTATTCAAGGCCTACATTGGTGTGACGCAGTTATTATTAATGCCATGAGGCCCCCTGAATTGGCGGCTGCCTGACCTGTAAGGTGGGACAAGGGGATATGAGGTAACTGCGCTGGCATTGTACACCATCGCGGTGGACGGTCGAAGACCGCAGCGCAATTCTGTATTGGTTAACATTGGACCCTATGGGTCCGAGGAGCCAATGACGATGTACGCCAGCGGTAATGGTACGCACCGCCGCGGACGTGACCGCCATTTTCTGTCTGTTCACTCACTTGATACCTGACCTTCAACAGGAGAGGACCTACACTGCAAGTGCTGCTGTGACCTGTGTCTGGAAGCGACAATGGCTCATGTGTCTGGTGAAAGGGCCCCTGCCTTCACTTCGGAGGAGTTGGAGAAATTAGTGGATGGTGTCCTCCACCAGTACACACAACTGTACGGTCCTCCAGACAAACAGGTGAGTACACTGTGAGCAAGCTGCATGGGCAATGCCTGTTTGGAGTGGTGTGGATGGAAGATACATGGGGGGGGCTGAGGCCTGCATGTGCGGACGGTGAGTGCATGTGCGTCAGGGAAAGGGTGGGAACGGGGGCCAATTAGTATGACGGTCCGGATGGGTAAAGAATTTCCTTTCCCCCTGTACCATTCCTCTAGGTCAGCACCCACCAGAAGAAGGCTATTTGGCGTGCCATCGCCAAGGACGTCCGGACCCTGGAGGTCAACAACAGACAGAGCACCCACTGCCGTAAAAGATGGGAGGACCTGCGCCGCTGGAGCAAGAAGACGGCAGAGGCCCAGCTGGGGATGGCCTCCCAATGTGGGGGGTGCCCGTCACACCCTGATGTTCTGGATCCTGGCAGTGGCGTATCCGGAGTTGGATGGACGCTTGAGGGCATCACAGCAGCCACAAGGGGGTGAGTACACCCTCATTCAGCTGACTCTGCGCGCATTAAGAGGTGTCTGGGTGGGAGAGGTGGGCAGTGGGTTCCCCTAGGCCAGGGCGAGCTTGGTAGGCAAGGTCCCTTGTGAGGCAGGCTATTTGGCACCCCAACCCCACTAGTGGTTAGTGCCATCTACACCTAGTCAGTCTCCTGTGACTTCCAGGTGTGCAGCAATCGGGCTTAGGCCTTGTACCCAATGGGCATGTGATTAATCTAGGAACTATAAGTGCATGGCGTAGTGCAGAGGGCTGCTGTGTCTGTTGTGTCCGCCAACGGTAGTGGTGTTGCATGTACTGAACATGTCTTTCTCCTGTCTTCCCCCCCACTTTTTGTGGTCTCCCTGTTCTTGTGTACAATAGCATCATCAGGCGGAGGAGCAATGGCACCAGAGCAGGAGGGAGCTGCATCCCACTTGGCCCTGGGGGGTGAAACAACGGAGTCTGAAGCCACCAGTGGGACGGAGGGCGAGGGGAGCTCCGCGGCGGGGACAGGAGCAGAGACCAGCGACAGCGACACCTCCTCTGATGGGAGCTCCCTTGCAGTGGCGAGCCCCTCTGTGCCCACCGCATCAACAGGTACAGCCGCCACCCCCCCCTACCAGCACCGCCCTCCCAGCAGCCCCTCAGCGTGTGACCCGTGCCCCCTCACCCAGGAGGGTGGGCATCTCCTTCACCCCAGGCACCTCAGGCCCTGCCCCAGTCAGCCCTGCTGCCCTCAGTGAGGAGGCTATTGACCTCCTGAGATCCCTAACTGTTGGGCAGTCTTCCATTCTGAATGCCATCCAGGGTGTTGAGAGGCATTTGGAACAAACAAATACATACCTGGAGGGCATTCATTCTGGCCAGGCAGCCCAACAGAGAGCATTTCAGGCTCTGGCCTCAGCACTGATGCCAGCCATTGTCTCTATGTCCAGCCTCCCCCCTCCACCCAGTCCCAATCCCCAGTACCTCAGCCTATCCCAAGCACACTATGAGACCAGAATGCACACACATCAACACACAAGAGTGGCTCAGGCAAACATAAGCACCACACATCCCACAGGCACTCACCCAAGCATCATACCCATGCACACATACCAACATCCACTCCCCCCACTGTGTCCCCCTCCACCACGTCTCCCACCTCCCTCCCAGTCTCATCTCCACTCACACCTGCATGCACTACATCCTCAGCCCCTACCTCCATCACCAGCACGCCCATCACTACACACCGCTCATGTGCAATCACCACCCCCACTACCATTCACACATCCCCAGTGTCCTTTCCCAGTGTGTCAGTGAGCCCTCCTCCCAAAGTACACAAACGCAGACACACACTCACCCAACAGCCATCCACCTCACAACAGCCTCCAGCCCATGCACCTTCACCCAAATTCAGCAGACGTACACCTCCTACAACCACTACCTCTTCCTCCACTCCCAAACCCCCTCCATCTACCCGTCCCAGGGTGTCTAAAAAAACTTTTCCTGGCTAACATTGACCTCTTGCCTACAATTCCCCCCGTCCTTCCCCTAGGGCCAGGCTTTCCAGGTCCCTGCCCAGCACCTCAGCCACCACATCCCCAGGCACAGTGGTGCCAGCAACTGCGGAGCCATGGAGTGCGCCAACCATCAGGGCTGCCAGTGTGCCACGGAGCGAGGGCAAGGACATTCTGCCACCTGCTGAGGTTAAAAAGGTGCCCACATCCCGGAGGGAGAAGCCAAAAACACCTGCCACCAAGGGGTCAGCGAAAACAAAAGGGGATAGTGGCAAGACAACTTGGCCACCATCAAAAGTGGGGAAGGGCCAAAAACAGAAGGGCAGGTCAGGATCGTGCACTGTGGCACAGACTGAGGGACCAGTGTCACACCTTCTGTCCATATCCACGCCAACCTGTACGGCGGAGAACACCACCACCTGCACCGCCACCTGCACCACCACCAGCACCGCTACCTGCACCGCCTCCGGCACGTCTACAGCCGCTGCGACAGTCCCCAGCCTCTTCCCCGGTGGGCAGCCGTCCGAGGCTGCAGGCGACATCCTGCTTTCTCACTCAGCTGGTGCTGACACATGCTCCGCCACCACCGACCCTGCCGCCAGCAGCGCCGCCACAGACCCCGCCGCCAGCACCGCCACCACAGACCCCGCAGCCAGCACCGCCGCCATAGACCCCGCAGCCAGCACCGCTGCCAAAGACCCCACCGCAAGCACCGCCATGAATGACACTGCCGCAAGCACCGCCAGCGGCTCCACGACGTCCTCAGACAGTGGCACCACCGCAGACATGGCTACCATCCCCAGTGGTTAGTCGTCCGAGGCTGGTGGTGAGTTCAAGGACCCTGGGCAGCTTCCATGAAGCATCACTGTCATCATAGTCGTCACCTGCATAAGAATGCGAAGCCGCAGCAGTGTGGGGTATGTCTCTGCCTCCATGGCATATTCTGCAACCTGCACCTTGGCAATCTCATGGCACACACACCCAGGAGAGTGTATTGTTCTGGCCACACTGCACGTGGAGGACTCTGGGCCCCATGCCCCCTCCAGAACCAGTGGAGAGATACATCCACTACCTCAGTCCTTGGCAGGATGAAGCACTCTGGGCATCATGCCCCCTCCGGAACCAGTGGAGAGATACATCCACTACCTCAGTCCTTGGCAGGATGAAGCACTCTGGGCACCATGCCCCCTCCGGAACCAGTGGAGAGATACATCCACTACCTCAGTCCTTGGCAGGATGAAGCCCTCTGGGCACAAAGCCCCCTCCAGAACCACACCCACTACCTCAGTCCTTGGCAGGATGAAGCACTCTGGGCACAAAGCCCCCTCCAGAACCAGTGGAGAGATAAATCCACTACCTCAGTCCTTGGCAAGATGAAGCACTCTGGGCACAAAGCCCCCTCCAGAACCAGTGGAGACTGTTATCCACTTGAGAGACTGTGGCTTTGCACTCCCCAGGATACAGCAGTGGGCAAACCACCCACTGGAAAGACTTGAGAGACTGTGGCTTTGCACTCCCCAGGATACAGCAGTGGGCAAACCACCCACTGGAAAGACTTGAGAGACTGTGGCTTTGCACTCCCCAGGATAAAGCAGTGGGCAAACCACCCACTGGAGAGACTGGAGAGACTGTGGCTTTGCACTTCCCAGGATAAAGCAGTGGGCAAACCACCCACTTGGGAGACTTGAGAGACTGTGGCTTTGCACTCCCCAGGATAAAGCAGTGGGCAAACCACCCACTGGAGAGACTTGAGAGACTGTGGCTTTGCAATCCCCAGGATAAAGCAGTGGGCAAACCACCCACTGGAAGGACTTGAGAGACTGTGACTTTGCACTCCCCAGGACCAAACTGTGGGCATGGAGCCCCCTCGTGGAGCAGTGGCGTTGTTCATTCATCAAGCTGAGGTGCCCCCCTCCCCCTCGCCCTGAGGTGCCTGTATATTTTCTATCTGATGCCCCTCCAGTGTTCTCTCCTTTTGGAGTTAGGTATCATGTGTGGGCCTCGCACCATGCATTTTGGGCCCAGCGGTCCACGGACAATGATTGGTGCACTATCCGGACTTGTGTATTTGGTGTACATAATTGTATATACTGGATTTAGAATTTTGATAATGATATTTCACATGATTACATTTGTTCAAATCAATTCCTTTTGTCCTTGCGTTCTTCCAGAGGTTGGGGGGGGTGTATATGTAATGTTGCAGCATGTATTTGTGTGTATGGTGTTGTGGGTGGTTGTGGGGTGGGGGTGTTGCGTATGTGTGTCACTTTCTTTTCCCTCCCCACTCCCCTGTGTTGTAGGTCTAGTACTCACCGTGGTCGTCGCCGCCGTCGTTGGAGCTCCTGATAGAGGAGCAGGAAGACCATCATCGGCAGTATCTGCAATTCAGGCTCCATGGGTCCTGGTTCCTCGTGGGGTGTAGAAAGGTGAGTGTTTTCCCTTCTGTGTACTGTTTCCGCCGTGGTTTTGTTTGCATTGGTTCCACCCCAGAAAAGGTGGCGGATAGGCCTGTTGTGATAGGGTGGGCGGTACTTTGTCTTCCGCCTGTCTGTTGGCGGTGTCCACCGCGCTGTTTGTTTGTCCCGCAGTGACGGTCGGAGTGTTAAAGTGGCTGGCTATGTTGCCGGTTTCCGCCACGGTCGTAATCCAATTTTTTTCTCCGCCGGACTGTTTGCGGTATTACCGCCGCTTTAACACCGACTGCCAGGGTTGTAATGGGGCTCCTATATGTATGAAGGTAGAATACAATACAATAAATACATCTCCTGGCCTGCACTAATTGTAGCACCATAACTGTCGGCTGTCAGGCAGTCAATGGTACCTCATACAGGTTCCATAATAATTCACTTATACAGCTTGACACATTTGCGCTCACATAAGGTAAACCTGCTAATCGATCATGTCCATCACCCAGTGCTGTATCTGTCTACATAAATTAAACCACCCATCACTAACTGAACAGGCATGGAATAATTAAAGAGATCAGCCATGTGCCGATGGCCAATGGGGGACTTTAATTTAGTCCAACACTGCAGGACCCAACACCCATATCCTATGACCGCTTCTTGACAACTCACACTGACAATAATTTGCAATTGATATTCACCAAGTACATCCTAGCAGATCTCTCCACAATTTTCCCTCCAACCTCCCTCCAACCTATGCCTGCTCAGGGTCATAAACTTTAAACAAAATATCTCTGAATGGACCATTTAGTACAGATAAGAGGACTATGATCATAATAAATGCCATAAAGGGTACAAAGCTGTCAGTTTGCTGAAAACCATAAACAACATGTGTGTTGTCTCTCACACTTCTTCATCCATCACACCGCTAAGAGCTGCGCCATAAAACATGAAAACCACAACACAGTGGTCATCATGAATGACATGGAAACACCTCTCACATAGGATCAAGACAAAGGCAATTCACTTCCAACTATACAATCTGCGTGGGGTAGCACGCTACCCAATTAGGCAACCACTTCAGTGTCCCACAAAGGGATAGTAAGAGCTAAATAAATGTTACAATACAATACATATACAATCAGGAGGACAGTTAAAAACATTACTATTTCCTAGATAACTGCATCTCCCCACATCACAGCACAAGAACCTAGTAAGTCAGTCCTACCCTCAAGCGCAGTCTTCAGCTTTCAATGCACAGATTGAGAACAACCCAACCAGCAAACTGTTTTCAATAAACAGGTAAGCTCAAAGGGCCGACCTAAGGTTCGCTGGGGGTATTATATAGTTATGTTCTTTCATATATCACATTTATGGCCCACAATAATTCTAAGACCATAATACGCAGTGGTCAGTAGCCAATTGTAATTTATACCTCTTACATTCATATAAGACATAGCTGCTATGAAGGTTGACCATAACTATTACTATACAACCAAAAAAACAGACATCACCAAATGAACAGACATGGAATAACTGAAAAAACTGCCACACACTGCTGGAGAATTCAGACGACCTTAATATAGTATGTTACTTCAGGTCCCAAATATCTATACACCCTAACCTCTTCTTTACTTCTCACAATGACACTTCGACATGGGATGACAGTAAAAATACCCTTTCCAGTAGGCCTCTCCACTTATCTCTCCCTCCAACCATGCCAGCTCAGGAACACAACTATAGATAAACATCTCACATTGGACAACCCAGTGCAGTAACCATCTAAGCAGACTATAATCATAAGAAATACCACAAAAGAACCGGCAGAGCTGTTCAGAGATACCAGCACACAGAAAACCATAAAAGTATGTGGCTATCCCTCACACTTTAGCATCCAAGTCTACTACGTGCTACATCCTATAACATGATAACTGCACCTGTTCATGACACAGAAACATTTTCCACATAGGATCACACACCAAAGACAATACCCTTCCAACTACACACTCTACATTGCGTAGCTTGCTACACATGTAGGTAACCACTTCAGTGCCCCACATAACGGTAGTAAGTGCTATATAAATGCTGCAATACTATACAATAGATTAAATACAATACCTAACACCAACGTATAATTTGTCATTTGCAGCCGTGCTGGGAGATGTTGGATATTCTCTCACCTACGAGTGCTCCTTGGTGGTGGCAGAATGATCAAGTAATTGCTTTGTAGGAGCCTTACTTTTCAAACGGATGATGATGGAGCTGTTTTTGTTCCTCTGTTGTCTCTTCCAGAAAGGAATATAGGAGTGTTCTTTGTCCTTTTCGAAGGAACTAACCTGATTTGTGAAAATCTTTTCCACCTCTCTGAAGCCACAGACTTCAAAGTCTCATCCTAGGACTTCATTTGTTTGGTTGTCTTCAACCGAAGAGTAGACCCATTAAATGGCAATTTTCTTTAATTTCACTATTTTTGATCTCTTTTCTCCCCTGTCTCACCTTGGCAAAAAATGTCCTACATTTGTAATAGGAATAGAGGTGATTGATAGTATTGCAGTGTTATATCATCTGTTGATTGGTTCCTGGACAGCCATTGTTAAAGTCAATAGTTAAGCCCTGATGAAGTCCCTTGTTGGACAAAACGTGTTGGCTGGTCTGCATGGCAGTGTAAAGAAAATCAGTAAAGCTCTATTGTGATACTACTACACGGCTCCTCATTGGATGAATGGAGGCTGAACCAGATTTGCGAGGACTATTATTTTTGATGCCTTGATGAACTTTTGAAACTTTTATTTCTCACATAAATAATTTTGGTATGTACTACAAGCGCTCCTCATCATTCTGTGGGGTTGTGGTTCAGAGAGGTACAGCCTGGAACATTAAATTCATTTGCACCAACTACTACCGAGGAATCAGCTGGTACCAACTCTTCCAGAAACCACTGAACTACTTTTCAAGAACCCTCTTCACTATCTGAACTGAAGATGGGTTTGTGAAGGCTAGCATCATGGCATCTAATAATCCAGGAACTAATGGGATGAAGTTGCAGCTTAGTTTGGATTATCTCAAGAATAAGTGAAGTTCTTACTTCTGGATTGGAGATCTGAAGATTAAACTTCTTTGCCGCCCAGTTGAGAAGTTTCTGACAAGTGACAAGTTCACCCATTGGAGAGGTTCTTGTAGGAACAGAATCCAAAGACGCTGGACAAAACTCATGGCAGCCAAAAAAGGAGGATGCAGAGCTAGAACACAGAGAAGATTTACACTGTGGTCATCTCTATACACTGCCTGACTTAGACCCTCAAGACCCATGATGCCTGTATAGAGTGACATATTCTAGCTCTTCTTCAATACATCTCTTACGGGAACAACCAGGTGGAGATCTTTCTCTGGACTGTAGATGACACTCCTCTCTATAGCCAACATTCTCCTAGCTAGGTTGAGTAACAGTTTTCAGGGCCTCAAAAGAAGGCTACTGAGTAGGCTGAACTCTCTACAGTGAGCTTAGTGCCACAGGAGGATGGAGTTAATCACCTTCCACAGACCAAACTGCTACCACCACCATAGATGGCTCCAGCAAGAAAGGCAACAAAGGAACAGCTCTCTTTCTAGATTTGCGGCAGATGACACTAAAGTTCTATCCAAAAAGGGAGAGATCCTGAGAGACATGGAGCCCTTAAGTGCCAGAATGGCCCATGCAGACAAGGGTTGACTCAGAAATCTCTGAATCCCTTGCTATTAACGTGTGTTTGTGTGTGTCTTTGTGTTCAGTGGCTAGACACTGATCTTCCCCTTCTGCTCTTTGATATCTAGCACCTCCATTCTGATTGTCTCAATGCCAAACAGGATCCGGAGAGATGGTGATAACAAGCTGATGCCAATTTACCTTCAGAAGTGGCCTCTGGGGTAATGAGAGAGTGAAATCAATCAGTCACTCTGGATTTGTAAAGCACGGCTAATCACCAGAGAGAGTATCCAGGTGTCGGAGGTATGGCGGCAGGGGGCTCAGTTGAACATCCAGGTCTTGAGTCCTTTTCTGAATTAAAGCAGGGATGATGAGGTCCGTAGGTGAAGCAGGAGGTTGTTCCAGACCTTAGCAGTGAGGTTGCTATGGCAGATGGGGGGGATTGAAGTAGAGGGAGGTGGAGCGCAGGTCTCTGGAGGGAAGGTGGATGTTCAGTCGATGGTTGCTGTATGCTGGTCCCCGATGGTGGAAGGCTTTGAAGGTGTGGATCAACATCTTGAACTGTCTTCTGAGTGGGTAGCCAGTGCAGATTCTTGAGTTGGGGGGGTAATGTGAGTTCATCTGGGGATGTCTGGGGCCAGCCTGCTTGCTGCAATTTGAATCGTTTGTAGTCTCTTGAGGAGGTGCGAGGTGATTCCAATGCAGAGTGTGTTGTCTAGTCAGCTGGTGACAAGGGCATGTGTGACGGTGCATCCGGTATCGATGGGGAGCCACTTGAAAATCCTGTGGAGCATGCAGGGAGTGAGGAAGCAGGCTGAAGAGACTGCACTGATCTGTCTTCTCATAGTGAGCTTATCGTCTGGGGTGATGCCCAGGTTGCAGGCATGGTCAGTCGGAGTGGGTGAGGGTTGAAGTTCAGGGGGCCACCCATCGTCGTCCCATGGGGATGTGTTGTTCTGGAAAATCAGCACTTCCATCTTGTCTGTGTTGAGTGGTAGGCAGTTGTCTGTCATCCAGTCAGCAATGTTCATCATGTACCTGAAGAAGTTGGTCAGCATAGCAGAGGGCTTTTCTGATAACGAGGATGATCTGGGTATCGTCGGCGTAGGATATGATGCTCAGTCCATACGATCTGACGACGTTGGGCAAAGGAGTCATGTAGGTGTTGAACAGGGTGGGGCTGAGGGACGAACATTGAGGGAATCCGCAGATGGTGTTCTTGAGTAAAGGACGGAAGGCAGATTCTCTGGGCTCAACCAGTGAGAAAGGAGGCGATCCACTTGAGGGCATCTCCCTGGATTCCAACCACTGAAGCCTTCTAATCAAGGTGTGGTGTG
This sequence comes from Pleurodeles waltl, assembly GCF_031143425.1. Classification (NCBI taxonomy): domain Eukaryota; kingdom Metazoa; phylum Chordata; class Amphibia; order Caudata; family Salamandridae; genus Pleurodeles; species Pleurodeles waltl. The sequence continues at coordinate 773,183,481 of NC_090449.1, read as the reverse complement.
ATAATATGAATGAATGAATGCATAATTTATTGTACAGATAATAAAATCCAATACAATTCAAACAAAAAAGAAGAGCGATCAGGAATACATTTACAATCGAATGTTAAATACATACCAAAAAAACTCCATAATTTAAATGCACATACCACAGTAAGAAACATTCCCACATAATAATATAAAACCCTCAATAAAAATAAAGCTGGACCGCCAGAGCCCAGATCCCCACATGATGCATGATAAACAGAGGAGCTCACAGTACTCAAAGCCCTAAAGTACTTTAGTGCGTTGAATGATCATTAAGTTAGATACCAATGCGGATCGCAGCCCAAGGTGCAACATTGAAGCTCAGCAACCTGGCAAATTACTACAAACCAACAAGAGCGGGAGACAATTCCAAACATAATTATCCCCTAAATTTGGTTTGGGCGATTTTAATAGATTTGGTCAGTAACACCTTCAGCATTAAATTCGCAGGAGCCAGGGACTTAATAATGGCCTGTCGACAGGAGCGAATCCCTAGTTCCTTCCACTTACTCCAAAGCAAAGATCTACAAGCCTTAAGTAGAGCTGGACCCAAACAGACCACATGTTCAATTGTCTCCTCCGCGTTACCTCAACCCCTACACATCACCCCTCTCCAGGAGTTAACCACCATAAGGGTAAATGTTTAAAAAAAAAACAATCACCCATCCATAAGGCCAGAAAGGCTGTGATAATGTGTTGAATGCTGCTGAGATGTTAAGGAGGATCAGGGCTGCTGTTGTTCCTTGGTCAAGGAGGGATCTAATGTCCTCTGAGGATACAATCAAGGCATTTTTTGTGCTATGGTTGGTGCAGAATCCAGATTGGGAAATATCCAGAAGATTGTTGTTCTCCAGGTGATCTGTGAGCTGGTGGCCTTCTCTATGACTGGTAGGAAAGGGGAGCAAAAAGATGTAGCAATAGTTCTTGATTCGTCTGAAGGTTTCTTGAGTAGGGGTTTGATTTCTGCATGCTTCCATTCTTCAGAAAATGTGTCCACGGTGATGGATGCGTTGAGGATGGTGGTGAGCACGCTGCTGATGGTCTTGCTCCTGAGGTTGACGGTGTGGTGGGGGCAGGGGTCGGATGGAACTCCAGAGTAGACGGAGAGCATAATGGCTCTAGTGTCTTGTGTGGTGAGCTAGTTCGAGGTAGATCGCAGGTGGTCGTGTTCTGCATCGGTAGGATAGGGTTGGCTGAGGATGTTGATGGGTTGGGGTTTTGAAGTTACTGTAGATGGCAGAGATTTGTCATGGAAGATGTTCACCGGGGAGTTGCAGAGTTTCTGTGAAGGAGTGATGCAGTTTTCAGTGGCTGTGTGGCTGGAGAACTCTCTGATGTTGTTGAAGAGACCCTTGCTGCGGCTGAAGCTCGCTTCAATGTGGTCGGCCAGGGCGCTTTGTCTGTCTTTTTCCGCAGTCAGTGCTATTGGTTGAGGGCAATTTTGAACTCTGTATGGTCTGTGGGCTCCCTGTTGGTGTACCACTTCCTTTTGAATTGTTCGCAGATGTGCTTCATGGTTCTTAGTTTTGTTGTGTACCAATTGGCTTGCTTAGAGGATTTTTTAAGGTTTGCTGGGGGCGACTCTGTCAGTGCAGTTTGTGATCCATGCAGAGAAGTTCTTGACTTGTTCTAGGTTGGTTGTGGAGTGGCGACCCTGAAACCGGCTCCATGATGCTTGTTTCCGGTCCAGGAAGAACCTGGCCCGGCAGTTCGGGCTGGACTGTTCCCATGGGTAACAGGGTCAAGACTGATTTGCATATGGCTGAGTTCAAACTGGGGTGGCATGGTGAGCAAAAGAATTGATGGATTAAACCCAGATCTGTGACTGGGGGTGAATGTTTGATTGGTTCCGCATTCCGTCCATCATTTGTGTTTGCTTTGCTTTTGTCGCCATAAGTGCGCCTGGTATGCCCAGACGTGGGTCCCGGGCTCATTGTGGCACTGGATTCCAGCTAGCCTGGCTGATGAAGGGTGATACCCTGAAACCGGTCCCAGGATGCTTGTTTCCGGTACAGGGAGAACCTGGCCTGGCAGTTCGGGCTGGACTGTTCCCATGGGGAACAGGATCAAGACTGATTTGCATTTGGCTTAGTTCAAAAAGGGGTGGCATGGTGAGCAAAAGAATTGATGGATTAAACCCAGATCTGTGACTGGCGGTGAATGTTTGATTGGTTCTGCATTCAGTTTGCTTTCCTTTTGTTGCCATAAGTGCGCCGGGTATGCCCAGAAGTGGGTCCCGGGCTCATTGTGCCACTGGATTCAAGCTAGCCTGGCTGATGAAGGGTGATACCCTGAAACTGGTCCCAGGATGCTTGTTTCCAGTCCAGGGAGAACCTGGCCTGGCAGTTCAGGCTGGACTGTTCCCATGGGGAACAGGGTCAAGACTGATTTGCATATGGCTAAGTTTAAACAGGGGTGGCATGGTGAGGAAAATAATTAATGGATTAAACCCAGATCTGTGACTGGGGAGAATGTTTGATTAGTTCCGCATTCCGTCCATCATTTGTGTTTGCTTTGGTGATTGAAGATAAGCTTTGGTGTAGCAGGAGAAGAAGCAGTGCTGGCAAGAGGAAGGTCCTACCATGGATTGGGGGAAGGTGCAGCAGCAATTGTTGTTGAGGCATCCTGGGTCCAGGGCTTAAAGCTCAGCTGTGGAGTAACTTTAGGTGGCTGTCGGGCCAGTTCCTGGTGCTGGACACTGTTTAGACGTGGACGGGCTTGCCTTTGGTCCTGGGAGGTGTGAGGGGGTAGCAGGAGGCGGGAGGGAACAGAGCAGGAAAAAATGGCGGGAGCAGTGAGCAACAGGAATAAACAAGCATTTGCAATGCAACGGGTCTCACATTTGCTCGAGTTAGAGCTAGTAGCGTTGTAAACTCCTAACAGGACTTTTCTTGCCACACAAATTACAAGAAAAAAAAACACTGCGGGATCGCGCTATGTAAAATGCAGCGCGATCACGCTGAAATTGAAAACGGAAAAACAAGCGAGATTGCGCTATGTAACCACAGCGCGATCGCACTGCGTGGAAAATAAAAAGATAAAGTAGTCCGGAAACAGTGCTGAAAACATCGAGCCTCAAATGGTTTCAGTAGTTTATCGGTGCTGTGTAGGTGGGCTAAACACCAGAAAGGGCATGACTTATGCAAGCGGATTTTAAAAGGCAAGCCCACGAACCAATGAAAGTGACTGACGTGACATGGGCGTGGTTAGAAGCCCAAAGAGAGATTACAGCATGGGACAGAGCGCTTTGCACACGCCCTTAAAAAGGGCAAACAGCAGTGAAAATAAAAGCAGCACAAAAGAGCAGAGAGCTACACAGCAAGTGAGGGACTATGTTAGTCCCAGATACAGATTGAGCCTCCGATGGGGCTGATTCAGAGTTTGGTGGAGGGGGTTACTCCGTCACAAACGTGACGGATGGCCCGTCCACCGTATTACTATCCCATAATAGCCTATGGAGATCGTAATATGGCGGAAAGGATAGTCTGCCAAACTCTAAATCAGGCCCATAGTCTTTGATGGAGAGAGATGCAGGAAGACACACCCCAAAGACATTGTGGCTATTATTCTTCAACACCTTACCCCAACAGGGAGGAAAGCACTAAGGTGTCAAATAAAGGCAAAAAAGCTAGATTTGGTGCTGAAAGCCACATAATGTTTAATGTAGAGCATGATTATACGTCATGCTTTATAATCTTTACTTCGTTGATTATAAACTTGAACAGCTGCCATTAATACAGCTTTGTATAAAAAAGCTAACATTCCCAAAAGTCTTGGGATAACATGACAACCAATCATCTCTGGCCAATGCCCACACAGTCAATTTTCTATTTCCATGCTGCCTCTTTTCTTTGGCGATGTGTGCTGTGACTGCCACATGGAGCCTCCCGTACAATCTGGAGATTGACACCCCCAGCAGGCATGTATTCCTCACGCCGTTCTTTTTCAGGCTTTTTTCGCCGATTTGCCATTTTCAGGTGCCATAGGCATATTTCCTGTATAATCATGGCCGTGGGGTTGGTACAGCACTCGCGCGGCTGTCCTCGCGCTGTGTAAAATTGCCCTATGAGCCCATTAATTGGTAAGATAACGCCCGCAGAGCCTGCACTTGGTTTCTCAAGTCTCACCAAGTTTTATAAGGGACACAGTCCTAGGCTGACCCACAATAATTTTGGGGTGTGGTGTCCCTGATTGGAGAATCCGGTCTCCCCATAAAGGTTTACTGGACAACCAGTACCACATTGCCACCTATAATTCATATTGCAGCTTTTTTGTGGACGCCATGTGAAAGCACATATATTGAGGAGGAGGAGGCTTTGTCCTTCCTTCCCTGGGATCACGTTGATGCCTCCATTCACAGGGTAGTTGCAGAGTCTATTGCCTCTGTGGGACAACATCTTTACTGGCAGATTGCAGAGGAATATGCGAAAAACGAACTCTCAGACAATCCCTGATAATGGAACCACATGCCCAAAACAAAAATACATAAGCCTGCGTTTCTGGCCCACACACAACTACCTGATGGAAACCCACTTTAGACCCACTATCTACCCTTCTCTGAATATGGGGACAAGGATGATTCCTATGGGGACTCGGATGAAGAGGCAGGCCGCTCGCAGCCCTGGCTTCCTCCATCAAAAAACTACAACTCGGACCCCCACCCCCAACAACTGAAGGGACTACGGTATTGTTGGATCCCCATGATATCATTCATCCGTGATCAGTGGAATGGGTGCTTGCTACTAAGGTAATAAAATATGTTGCAGGCCATCTGTGCAAACCATTAGAGAAAGAGGCCCACAGCTGCCTTCAGGTTGAGTGCCCCCGACTCTCGTTGGAGAGAAAGTAGCCCTTACCCGTGAAACTGATACCAGGAAGGCCACCTTCCTAGCTAAGTTCATCAGAGATCCCAAGAATGGGATCGATCGAACTGCTGTTCATGCCAGGACAAACTCCTGGATGCAGTGAGACCCATTACAACAATTTTAGACATGGCTGAGGAAGCAGTGCTCAGACTCCCTACTATCCCCAGAGGTCCTCTCAGACTGGGCTCAGCAAGCCATTATGTTTTAGGGAATTAACTGCACCCTCTTCACTAAGTGCCGCTGCTCTCTCCTGATTAAAGGGGACCCCAAGCTGGGGGATCTAGCATCGTCAGAAGCAGGTCCGGTGGCCCAAGGGGCTCTTTTTGGCAACCCATTTGTCAAGGAACTTGGGAGGTTTGTAGCCACCTTTTAATCCCTTGATAAGGCCCAGACTTCTATCAAACTGATTTTCAAATCACATGTTTTTCACAGGGCTGGCAATTGCAGCGGGCCACTCGGACAGCAACCCCTCTTATAACCCCCCGCCCCGGTCAAGGCTCGAGACACAGACAATAAAAGGACCAAGCATGTTTTGCTTCTTTCTATCCCATCAGAGGCCAGCAGTTCTGCAGCAGAGGAGGATCCAGAGGACGGACCTCCAACTCCACCAATCACGGCAAGTTCTCAGTTAAAAGTACAAGGCCGTCTGGTGATTTTTTCCACATTGGGGCATTTCTCACTACAGTCCTATGGGTCCTTCCGACCATCCAAACAGAGTTCTATGGTTCATCCAGACAATGGGCTTGGCCCAGGCCTCTAACCTTTTCCTCCACAGAGACCACCTTTATAGACAAAGAGGTGACTGCCATCCTCCACAAAGAGGTTATTTGCAAAACCTCTCCACACATACAAGTTTCAGCAACCTTTTTCTGGTCGACAAGCGGAATGGAGGTCAATGTCTAGTAATCAATCTCAGGGATTTCAACGAATGCCTGGTGTACTGCCATTTCAAGATGGAGGGGATTTATCTTCTCTGGGACGTGCTCCACCTATTCGATTGGATGGTACGCCTGGACCCAAAGGACGCTTATTTGACCATCTTGATCTTCCCACCTCGTCTGCATTTTCTTCAGCTTCTGTGGCAAAACCAGACATTCAAATTCACTACTCTTCCCTTCGGCCTGTCATCTGCACTAGGGTGCTTCACAAAGATCCTCTGGCCTGGGGTAGAGCAGCTATGCACACGGGGCTGAGAATTATAATTTATTTGGAAGACATGCTTATCATGAATCAACGTCCCCGAAAGGTCCCTTCAACAACAAACAACCATGAATCTTTTGGAAAGCCTCAGCTATGTGATGAACATGTGCAAATATCTCTTAACCCCCTCCCAAAACACAGAATTCCTGGGATTTGTGATAGACTTCCGACAGCCTCCGTGACTCTCCCGTCCTGGAAGGTAGTGAAGATTTGTCACAAACTGCGACAATCTCTCTCCGGAAGGTTTAAGTCCCTTCGGCAAATAGCACGGCTAGTGGGCCTACTTTCGTCATCTATTCAGACAATGGTGGTCATTGCAACCCTGGCGGTCGGTGTTAAAGCGGCGGTAAGACCGCCAACAGGCCGGGGGTAAACATTTTACAACTACGACCATGGTGGAAACCGCCAACAAAGACAGCCACTTTAACACTCCGACCGCCACGGCGGTACAAACAAACAGCGCGGCAGTCACTGCCAACAGACAGACGGAGGACAAAGTACCGCCCACAGTATCACAACTTACCAATCCGTCACCTTTTCTGGGGCGGATTCACCGTGGATAAAAACACGGCGGAAACAGGATTCCGAAGGGAATACGCTTACCTCTACACACCCCACAAGGAATCAGGACACCATGGAGCCAGAACTCCAAATTCTCCCTGCGATAGTCTTCTTGCTCCTCTACCAGGAGCACGAACGCCGGCGGCGAAGACCACGGTGAGTACTGCCCTACGACACAGGGGAGAGGGGAGGGAAAAAACAGGGACACACGCAACACGCAACACCCCCACCCACACCCTCACCCACGACAACACACACACTAATACATATTGATACATCACATTTACACCCCCAACCCACCCGGAAGAATGCAAAGACAAAAGAAAATGAGTGTAACCATTGTAATATATTAAAAGCAAGTAGGCAAAAATATATGTATACACCATTAACAAAATACACACCAAGCATAGTAGTCCAGATAGTTCTCCAATTAAGTCCGTGGAACACTGGGCCCACACAGTATGGGCGAGGCCCACACAAGATCCCAGACCATGACGGAGAAAACACTGCAGGGGCATCAGAGAGCAACTAAACAGGCACCTCAGGGGAAGGGAAAGGGGGGCACCTTAGCCGGTTGAGTGCACGGCACCAAATCCACGAGAGGGCCACATGCCCACTGTTCCATCCTGGGGGTGCAAAGCCACAGTCTCTCAAGTCTCTACAGTGGGTGGGTTGCCCACTGTTCCATCCTGGGGAGTGCAAAGCCACAGTCTCTCAAGTCTCTACAGTGGGTGGCTTGCCCACTGTTCAATCCTGGGGAGTGCAAAGCCACAGTCTCTCAAGTCTATACAGTGGGTGGGTTGCCCACTGTTCCATCCTGGGGAGTGCAAAGCCACAGTCTCTCAAGTCTCTACAGTGGGTGGGTTGCCCACTGTTCCATCCTGGGGAGTGCAAAGCCACAGTCTCTCAAGTCTCTACAGTGGGTGGGTTGCCCACTGTTCAATCCTGGGGAGTGCAAAGCCACAGTCTCTCAAGTCTCTACAGTGGGTGGTTTGCCCACTGTTCAATCCTGGGGAGTGCAAAGCCACAGTCTCTCAAGTCTCTACAGTGGGTGGTTTGCCCACTGTTCAATCCTGGGGAGTGCAAAGCCACAGTCTCTCAAGTCTCTACAGTGGGCGGTTTGCCCACTGTTCCATCCTGGGGAGTGCAAAGCCACAGTCTCTCAAGTGGATGCCTTTCTCCACTGGTTCTGGAGGGGGCATGGTGCCCAGAGTGCTTCATCCTGATAAGGACAGAGGTAGTGGATGCCTTTCTCCACTGGTTCTGGAGGGGGCATGGTGCCCAGAGTGATTCATCCTGTTAAGGACAGAGGTAGTGGATGGATCTCTCCACTGGTTCTGGAGCGGGCATGGTGCCCAGAGTGCTTCATTTTGCCCGTGCTGGACTCAGTAGCGTCAGCGCCCTTGGCGTTCATGGGCCAGCTTTGCTTGGGACGGCGGTGCCCTGTTCAGCGCTGCTTGAGACGGCGGTGCCCTGTTCAGCGGTGCTTGGAGCGGCGGGCTCCTTTGCAGTGACTCAGCTGCTGGAGGTCCTTCATGGCCCAGCGGGGCTTGTGCTGGCGGTCCTCTCTGTCCTAGCGGGGCTTGTCCCGGTCGGTCCTCTCTAGCCCAGCGGGGCTTTGGCTGGCAGTCCTCTCTGTCCCAGTGAGGCTTGTGCTGGCGGTCCTCTCTGTCCCAGCGGGGCTTGTGCTGGCGGTCCTCTCTGTCCCAGCGGGGCTTGTGCTGGCGGTCCTTCATGACCCAGCGGGGCTTGTGCTGGCGGTCCTCTCTGTCCCAGCGGGGCTTGAGCTGGTGGTCCTTTCTGTCCCAGCGGGGATGATGGCGGTCACCTCCAGGGCAGCTGGGCTGGTGCTTGCGGTGGCCTCCTGGGCAGCTGGGCTGGTGGCGGTGGCCTCCTGGGCAGCTGGGCTGGTGCTGGCGGTGGCCTCCTGGGCAGCAGGGATGATGGTGGTTGCCTCCTGGGCAGCTGGGCTGGTGCTGGCCTCCTGGGCAGCGGGGATGATGGCGGTTGCCTCCTGGGCAGCTGGGCTGGTGCTGGCGGTGGCCTCCTGGGCTGGTGGCGGTGGCCTCCTGGGCAGCTGGGTTGGTTCTGGCGGTGGCCTCCTGGGCAGCGGGGACGATGGCGGTCTTCTTCACCATGCTGCTCTTCCCAGACTTGCTGAGTTTCTTGTACCCCTTCCCCACCTTGGAAGGTGTCGCAGCTGACTCCACACTCCCACCGGGACCCCTGGGAGCGGCTTTGGTGGCTGGAGTCTTCCCCCTCTCCTGCCGGGCACTGGCCAACTTCTGATGCTTGACAGGTGGTGGACTGTCTGTGCTGTGGCTCCGTGCGACACTGGCTGCCCTGGTGGTCGGTGCACTCCAGATTCCGGTGACTACAGGCACCACTGGTCCCGGAGATGTTGTGGCTGAGGTGCTAGTTCGGGACCTAGGAGACGGACGGGGTGGGAGAGGTGTGGGAAAGAGGTCAAGGTTGGACAGGAAAACATTTTTGGAGACACTGGGACGGGTAGCTGGAGGGGGTTTGGGAGTGGAGGAAGAGGTTGTGGTTGTAGGAGGTGTTCATTTGCTGACTTTGGGTGAAGGTGCATGCGCTGGAGGCTGTTGTGAGGTTGATGGGTGTTGGGTGGTGTGTGCCTGCGTTTGTGTATCTTGGGAGGGGGCGTCACAGACACACTGGGAGAGGACACAGGTGACGTGTGAATGGTAGTGGGGGTGATGACTGCACAGGAGCGGAGCGTGATGGTAGGTGTGCTGGTGATGATAGTAGTGGCTGTAGAGGTAGTGCATGCAGGTGTGAGTGTAGACGAGACTGGGAGGGAGGAGGGAGACGAGGAGGAGGGGGATACAGTGGAGGCAGTGGATGTTTGTGTGTCTGCATGTGTGTGATACTTGCGTGAGTGCTTGTGGGATGTGTGGTGCTTATGTTTGCCTGAGCTTCCCTTGTGTGTTGACGTGTGTGCATGCTGGTCTAGAGGTGTGCTTGGGATAGGCTGGGGTACAGGGGATTGGGTCTGGGTGGAGGAAGTTGGAGGGGGGAGGCTAGAGACAGGGACAATGGCTGCCATCAGTGCTGAGGCCAGAGTCTGAAAAACTTGCTGAAGGGCCGCCTGACTAGAATGAATGCCCTCCAGGAATGCATTAGGTTGTTGCAACTGCCTTTCTACACCCTGGATGGCATTCAAAATGGTACACTGCCCAACAGTGAGGGACCTGAGGAGGTCAATGGCCTCCTCACTGAGGGCAGCAGGGGTGACTGGGGCAGGGCCTGAGGTGCCTGGGGCGAAGGTGATGCCCACCCTCCCGGGTGAGCGGGCACGGGGCAAAGGCTGAGGGGCTGCTGGGAGGGCAGGTGCTGGAAGGGGGGGTGGCGGCTGTAGATGGGGGGGCACAGATGTTGCCGTCACCACAAGGGAGCTCCCATCAGAGGACGAGTCTGTGTCAATGGTCTCAGCATCCGTCCCCACTGTGGAGCTCCCCTTGCCCTCCGTCCCACTGGTGAAGTCCGATTCTGTAGTGTGGCCCTCCATGGCCATGTGGGATGCAGCCCCCTCGTGCTCCGGTGCGACTGCTCCTCCGCCTGACGATGCTAATGCACACAAGAACAGGGAGACCACAAAAAGGGGGGTGGAGGACAGAAGAAAGGCATGTTGAGTGCATGCATTACGGCTACCGTTGGCAGACACGACAGACACACAAGCCCCCTGCACTACGCCGCGCTCTTGGGCTCCACTGTTCAATTCCTGGGAAATGGCCTACTAGGCTATGGATGACATCTGCTCACATGGATGACACAGGGGCATGACTAGGTGTACTTGACACTCTACAGAGGTGAGGTGGGCTGCCACATGGCCTGCCTTACAGAGGGACCTTGCCTACGGAAATCGCCCTGGCCTAGGGAAACCCACAGCCCACCTCCCCTACCCAGACCCCTCCACTGCGCGCAAAATCAGCACAATGAGAGTGTACTCACCCCCTTGTGGCTGCTGTGATGCCCTCAAGTGCCCATCCAACTCCGGGTACGCTACCGCCAGGATCCTGAACATCAGGGGGGTCATGGTGCGACGGGAACCCCTCCCACGTTGGGAGGCCATCCCCAGCTGAGCCTCTGCCGTCTTCTTGCTCCAGGGGCGAATGTCCTCCCATCTTTTCCGGCAGTGGGTGCTCCGTCTGTGTTAGACTCCCAGGGTCCGGACGTCCTTGGCGATGGCACGCCAAATATATTTCTTCTGGTGGGCGCTGACCTACATGAATTGTACAGGGGGAAGAGAAACTTATTACCAACTGCACCGTCACAGTCATTGGCCCCCATCCCTACCCTTGGCACGTGGCACATGCACTCACCGTCGTTTCATGCATGCCTCAATCTCCCCCACGCCCCCATCTTTCATCCACCCCAGTCCACACAGGCATAGCCCATACAGCATGCTCCCAGAGTACTTACCTGTTTGTCTGGAGGACCGTAGAGTAGCGTGTACTGGGGGAGGACCCCATCCACGAGTTTCTCCAACTCCTCCAATGTGAAGGCAGGGGCCCTTTCCCCAGACACTCGAGCCATTGTCTCTTCCAGACCGAGGTCACAGCAGCACTTGCAGTGTAGGTCCTCTCCTGTCGAAGATCAGGTATCGAGTGATTCAAGTGATAGAAAATGGCGGTCACGTCGGCGGCGGTGCGTACCGTCACCGCCGGCGTACATCCTCATTGGCTCCTGGGACCCATAGGGTCCAATGTTAACTAATGCAGCATTGCACCGCGGTCTTCGACCGCCTACCGCGATGGTGTACAATGCCAGCGCAGTTACCTCACATCCCACTGTCCCACTTTACAGGTCAGGCAGCTGCCATTTCAGTGGCCTACATGGCTTCATTTTCAACTGCGTCACACATACCTAGGCCTAGACTCAACACAAATACAGGCCACTTTTTAGATTATGGTTGGTGTTCTGTGTAAGCTGTGTGTACGTACCTCTGAGTTGTTTGACTCTGTGCTCGCTGTTGTCCTTCATACGCACCGTCCGCTGGGACATGTGAGGAATGGCGGTATCCTCCGGTGTAATGACCGTTGGTGGACCTGTCGACAATGGAGGAAAGACATGTGATCATCACATACAGGCTTGACCGTGCCACAATCCAGGAACTGTGTACCCAGTTGGAGCCAGACCTGATGTCAGCTATCAGTCATCCCACAGGAATCCCCCCTCAAGTGCAGGTGCTGTCAGTGCTCCATTTCCTTGCAAGTGGGTCATTTCAAACTACAGTGGCCATAGCATCAGGGATCTACCAGCCTATGATTTCCAACGTGTTGTCCAGAGCATTGTCTGCCCTGCTGAAACACATGTGGAGCTACATCGTTTTCCCTCAGCTGGAGGATTTGCCTACAGTGAAAGGTGATTTCTATGCCCTGGGACATATCCCCAACATCATAAGTGCCATTGATTGGACACATGTGGCTTTGGTACCCCCCCCCCACAGGAGTGAACAGGTGTACAGAAACCAGAAGAGTTATCATTTGATGAATGTACAGATGGTATGTTTGGCAGACCAGTACATCTCCCATGTGAATGCCAAGTTCCCTGGCTCAGTGCATGACGCCTACATCCTGCGGAATAGCAGCATCCCTTATGTGATGGGTCAACTCCAGAGGCACCGTGTCTGAAGGCCAGGTTCAGGTGCCTCCATATGACCGGTGGATCCCTATTCTACTCACCAAAGAAGGTGTGCCAGATCATCGCGGCCTGCTGTATGCTTCACAACTTGGCTTTGCGATGACAGGTGCCTTTTCTGCAGGAGGATGGTCCAGATGGCGGTGTCGTTGCAGTTGTGGAGCCTGTGGACAGTGAAGACGAGGAAGCAGAAGAAGAAGACATGGAGAACAGGGGCTCAGTGATCCAGCAATATTTCCAGTGAAACACAGGTAAGAATACAAACCTGCCTACTACATGTACTTTAACACTACTACCTCTCTACTATCTGTCGTTTTCACCCAGTGTATGGTCACTGAGTTGTCACTTTCCCTTATGATTTCACAGATGTGGGTCCCACAGTGTGACTTCTGCTTTGATTCCTCATGGACTAGAGCTGTGTGATATAGGTATGTTGACATTACAAATGAAAGAGCTTTTTGCCACAGTAATTGCTAATACAGTATTCTGAAATCACAGACTGATTCCAGATTGTTTTGTGCTTTAAGGTTGTTTATTTTAGTGCTCTAAATTGGAGGGGTGGGCAAAATGGTGAGGGGTGATGGCGGAGGAATGTCCATGGCAGAGTCTAGTCTATTAGTCTCACAGGTGCATTGCCCAAATGGGCATACGAAGTGGAGCTGGGGCAGTTTATGGATGGACAGGGTGACAAAGTGGGACAGTAGGATAACAATCAGGGTGGTCTCATTTCTTGGTGGGGGTCTTGGCATCGTTCTCTGTCTTTGTCCTGGATCTCAGGGACCGTTTGCGAGGTGGTTCTCCCTCTGCAGGGGGTAGGGTGCTGGTGTGGTGGTCCTGTGGCGGTGCCTCCTGTCCACTAGCGCCGGCGGAGGTGGTGGGCAGTTCATCGTCCAGGCTAGTGTCAGGGGCCCTTTGTGGTGCCACAGTGTCCCTCCTGGTGTTGAGTACTTCCTTCAGCACCCCTACGATGGTGCCCAGGGTGGAATTGATGGTTCTGAGTTCCTCCCTGAAGCCCAAATACTGTTCCTCCTGCAGGCGAGGGGTCTCCTGAAACTTGGCCAGTACCGTTGCCATCGTCTCCTGGGAGTGGTGGTAGGCTCCCATGATGTTGGAGAGGGCCTCGTGGAGAGTGGGTTCCCTGGGCCTGTCCACCCCTTGTCACACTGCAGCCCTCCCAGTTCCCCTGTGTTCCTGGGCCTCCGTCCCCTGGACCGTGTGCCCACTACCACTGCCCCCAGGTCCCTGTTGTTGTTGGGGTGGTGGGTTAGCCTGGGTTCCCTGTAGTGGTGGACACACTGCTGATTGACGTGTCCTGGGGACGGAGGTTTGGGCCCCTGGGTGGGTGTTGTGCTGGTGTTTCCAGAGGGGGGAAGCTCTGTGGTGGCCTGTGACTGAGTGAGGGGAACCAACTTTCACGAGGTCCCCGATGGGCCGGGCTGGTCATCTAGATCCAGTTGGCCAGAGGTGCTTTCATCACTGTGGGCCTCTTCTGTTGGTAATGTGGGCATGTGTGGACCCTCCTGTCCGGTGACGTTGGGTAGGGGTCCTGCAGGGGTATAAAAGGATGTTTATTACATCTGTGTGTGCCATGGTGTGCAATGGATGGGTGACCGTGTACCTCAGTACTTGCATTCCTGTGTGGGACCTTGTGTGATGATGGTTTAGGGGGGTGTATGGGTATGTGCAGTGGCCATGCTTTAGTGATGGGTGTCCATGCTTTATTGTTGCATGCAGGGCTTGGGGTTAGGATGTGTGGTTTGTGATTTTGGGACATTTGTGAGGAGTTAGAGTGATTGGGGTGAGGGTGGGGATATGTGCTGGCATGCAGGTAGTGTGGGGGATGTAATAGTTAAGATTTGACTTACCTGAGTCCATTCCTCCACCTACTCCTGCGAGGCCCTCAGGATGCAGAATTGCCAAGACCTGCTCCTCCCATGTTGTTAGTTGTGGGGGAGGAGGTGGGGGTCCGCCGCCAGTCCGCTGAACCGCAAGGTGGTGTCTTGAGACCACGGAACGCACCTTCCCCCGTAGGTCGTTCCACCTCTTCCTGATGTCCTCCCGATTTCTTGGGTGCTGTCCCACTACGTTGACCCTGTCCACTATTCTTCGCCATAGCTCGTTCTTCCTTGCAATTGAGGTGTGCTGCACCTGTGATCCGAATAGCTGTGGCTCTACCCGGACGATTTCCTCCACCATGACCCTGAGCTCCTCCTCCGAGAACCTGGTGTGTCTTTGCCATGCCATGGGGTGGTGTAGGTGATGTGTGGGGTGGTGTGTGTGGTGATAAGTGTGCTGATATGTAGTGGTGTGTAGTGTGAGGTACGTGGAAGTTATGTGTGTTATGGTGTTGAGTGCCTGTGGATGCTAGTATTGTTGATGGTGGTGTCTCTCTCTGGCCTTCGTTAGTGATTTTTGGTCATAGGGGTTTGTGGGTGATGTGGGTGTGTGTTTTATATTGTATTGGGTGTGTGAGAGTGGTGTGTGTATGTCTATCAGGTGTGTGTATTTCAAATTGTCCAATGTGGTAGTGTTTTGTATATGTGTGTGTATTTTGAGCGCGGCGGTGTGTACCGCCAATGGAATACCGCGGTTGAAAGACCGCCGTGTGGATTCGTGGGTCGTGATAGTGTGGGAGTATTTCTGTTGGCGTGACGGTGGAGGATTTGTTTTCGCCAGTTTATCACTGACCTCTGGTGTGGCGGACTTGTGTGGGTGTCTGAATTTTGACGGATTCCGTGCTGTGGGGCATAATAGCTTTCGCGATTTTCCACGGCCGCGGTGGTGTGTTGGCGGTCTTCTGGACAGCGGTATGCAGCTTTTACCGCCAATGTTGTAATGACCGCCAATATCTCCAGTGCCACTGCACTACCAAGGGTTACAGCGTCTAAAGGCCCATCATCACTTCAGAAAGGGCTTGACATACTTCCAACGAGTCCCATGTCTGACGAAGCCAGGCCAGAGATCCTATGCTGGCCTTCCCACGTGGAGGTCTGGGACAAGAGGGTGATCTTTAGTTCCAACCCAGACTTGATAATCGATGCCAGCAGATTGGGCTGGGGCACTCACTGTGGGGAACTCTCCACTGGAGGAAGCTGGTCACATGAAGAACAGGGGTTACACATCAATTGCCTGGAGTTCCTGGCGGGCTCATTCGCGGTCTGATGCTGGACCAAGGATAGAATCCAAACCTGTATCCTCCTCCAGATGCACAACATGTCAGCTGTATGTTACATCAACCATCTCAGGGGAACCAGATCGAAAACTCTCTCAGACCTGGCAAAGGAGTTCTAGCAGTATTGCCTGGACCAACACATTTCGGTCACGACTAAATATCTTCCAGGCCAAGCGAATTAGGTGGCAGACTGGCACTCCTGTCCCCTTCACAACTCGAACCAATGCAAACTGGACTCAGATGTCTTCTTGATCTGAGACAGGTGAGGTCCCTTCTTGGTGGATCTGTTTGCCTCCCGCCTGTACCATCAAGTGCAACAGTTCTTTAGCTGGAGACCAGACCCCTCAGCTGTGGTAACTGATGCACTTTTTCAGGACTGGATGCTGGAGAGGGGCTATGCATTTCCCATGATAACCAGGGCATCTGCCCAAATGCGGAGGCAGCAGGCGGACATGATTTTGGTGAAGCTGGTTTGTAGGTCACAAGTTTGGTTCCCCAGTTCTGATGGAACTATTTTAGGATTATCCAATCCTTCTCCCCCTCTTTCCGTCTCTCCTCTGGATTCAAACCTCATGCCGCATTGGCTGATAACGCAAGGCTTCTTCTTTCTCATGGCATGGTGGATTACCAGAAACACTGGAAAATCCCAGAGCTTTCAAGCCATGCTGAGGTCCTCTTGTCCCAAGCCTGGGCAGACAGTGCAACCAAGCAGTACAGATTGGCCTGGACAAGATGGATGGGTTGGTGTGTACGACAGAGTCTGGATCCAGTGCATGCAGAGGTAGTCCAGATTCTGAACTTCTTGTCTGAGTTGTCTTCTGAGGGGGTGGCCCATAGCTCCAAAAATACTTTCTGTTCTGCTATTTCTGCAGGGCATACGCCTATTTATGGTTCCCTAGTGGGAGAACACCTTTTGTGTGGAGATTGTCGAGGGATATTCACCTCTCCTTGCCTCTAGAACCCCAGTATTCGGTTCTGTGAGATATTAACCATGCCATCAACCTGTTAATCCCCTGGCAACATAATAGGGTTTTGTCCTGGAAAGAGCTGTCAGATAAGTTGACTACATTAGTGTGCCTGGTGCCCTGTCAAAGAGTCTGTGACGTTCGAGCCCTGGATATTATAGGAAGTGTATTTTCCCCTAACGGGGATGGACTAAATCCAATATCTGCATAATTTCTTACCCAGCATTAGCTGACTCCCCGAAACTGTTTGTAGTGAGGTGCTTGAAAACATATGAAGTAATGACTGATTGCCTTCTAAAAGCCACAGAGCCATTTCTCACCCCACGACTACCCGTTGGGTCCTGCAGGAAGCAGGTATTAACGTGGGAATCGTTGGGGCACACTCTGAGAGATGGGTTTGGACCTCCAGAGCCTTCCATTTAGGAGTCCGTTTGGAAGATATCATGAATGTGGTGGATTGCTCGCTGTACTCCACCTTCAAGAGGTTTTACTTCAAACCGGTGGGAGATGTGGCACAGCTGGTAATCAGCAAGCTTTAAACTAGCATAATTCTCGCCTCCGGTCCTGACTTAGAATTAAACATTTCCTAACAAACATAAAAGAAAGTTTCAATTCCATTAACGACATGGAGGCAAGGATTATCCCACCCAGCAAGACGTTCTCAAGTGGCCCCCCGTTTTCAGTAAGTGATTGATTTGAACTGCCTTGTTGTTGATTGTGATGTTTTTCCGCTCATGTGTAATTGAGTTTCTGAAAATGTCTATGGCTGACTGCGTTGCTATTACCTATAACAGCTGTTTTCTTCTATAAGAATTGATAACTTGTTGAATTTAACCATCCTTACCTTTGGCTTTTACTTTCTCAGGGAATGATGGTTCCAAACATGATTTGTGAGTTTGGGATGGTAGCATGATTTGCATGAAGAAAAAAGCAGCATGGAAACAGAAGATGAGCACTACTTCGAGATGACTCCTTGTCATGTTATGTTATCCAAAGGACTTTTAGAAATGTCAATTATTTTATACAAAGCTTTGTTAATGGGTGCTGTTCAAGTTTATAATCAGCAAAGAAAAGACTATAAAGCACAATCCTTGCCTCTGTATCCTTAATAGAATTGAAACTTTCTGTTATGTTTCTTAGGAAATTTTCATTGTGTCCAGGATCTTCCACACAGAGTGAAAAACAATCAAACTGACTGTAACTTTTCTGGGCAAGATGGGATACTTTAGGCTTCCAATGTTTTTATAGGAGCACCATTTCCTTTTATTTTACAATACTTAAAATATTTTAAATGGTGTTTGTCAGTCAAATGCACTGCTGTTTCACAGTAAATATTTAAGTTTCAGCATATTTCTTTTCATGGACTGGGCTGAGAAATAAGGGAATTTGTCTTTAAATTTGTGTTCAGAGATCTCACTCATGTCCAGAAATATTCTACCTTTTAAGAATATCAGAAGGAATCCCATGGTGAAGAAATAAGGGACCTATTTTGGTCTATTACAAGAGGTGTAACTCTATCTAAGAACAGACATAATGGGAAAAAGATAGTTTATTTGGAGGCTGAACATCACCACCACTTTTAAATTCAAAAGTCTATTTTGAAAATTAGACTATGCATTTATGATTATGATATTATGGTAAATTGCATTACATTTCATACATGAATTATAGAACTTATTTTATATAATGTTTCATACCAAAGTGATTGTCTTTCTAATGGTTGTAAACATCACATTTTCATATATCATTTTAAATAGTATTCCACTTATTCACCTCTGCAGGATGAAAGTCTGAGTTGGGCTAGTCGGGATTCCCGCTCTCGACCTCCAGTTCACTCTAGATGCTTGCACTGATGGCTTAACTTGCTGACCCACTTTGAAGAGGAATGAAGCGCAGCAGTCAATTGCATCATAGTATTAGAATCTTATGCTATGAAGTCATACAACACTGTTCATCCTTCAGACATGGTCTCTGATGAACTCTAACACAGGAGGTTCAAAAAGAATTCTTTAGCAACTTTGCATTATAATGCCTATTTAGATTCTGAGGCATGCATGTGTAGGTTATCCGCACAGCATTTTCTTAAACCCAATTAACAAAATATAGCAACATTAAAAAGCCAGATGGATGATTATGAATTAATTTATAGTTTGTACTTTGGAATTTTACCAGAAATCAAGGAATATAAATGTTCCACCTCTTCCAGGTTACTCTGGAAATAAAACAAAACAGTGGAATAAAAGTTCACCAACAAAACCTAATATTGCATACCAACAGTGTTGGAATCAAATGTGGCTTCCCATCAACTCTCAGCTCATTTCAATGTCCAAATTCGCAAAGGTAAATAGCCATGTGTACATTTACTCCTGTATATTTAATACTACAGCTAGGTTGAAAGTCTACACTTTTCTTGTATTTAACATTTCTGAGTGTATATTTACACTTAGGTGTTTACTTTCATGTCTCCACCCCATCACTTCAGCCAGTGAAGACATCTAGGGCCATATTTATACTTTTTGACGCAAAACTGCGCTAACGCAGTTTTGCGCCCCAAAAATTTGCGGCGGCTAACGCCATTCTGAAGCACCATGCGGGCGTCGTATTTATTGAATGGTGTTAGCCGGCGTTAGCCGACCGGCGCTGCCTGGTGTGCGTGAAAAAAAACGATGTACACCAGGCAGCGCCGGCGTAGGGAAAAATGGCGTTTGGGCGTCCAAAAATGGGGCAAGTCAGGCTGAGGCAAAAAAATCGCCTTAACCCGATTTGCGCCATTTGTTTTTGGCGCCCAGACGCCATTAACATGACTCCTGTCTTAGCAAAGACAGGAGTCATGCCCCCTTGCCCAATGGCCATGCCCAGGGGACTTATGTCCCCTGGGCATGGTCATTGGGCATAGTGGCATGTAGGGGGGCACAAATCAGGCCCCCCTATGCCACAATTTTTTTTTAAAAAAAATACTTACCACAACTTACCTTTTCTTCCCTGGGATGGGTCCCTCCATCCTTGGGTTTCCTCCTGGGGTGGGCAAGGGTGGCAGGGGGTATCCCTGGGGGCAGGGGAGGGCACCTCTGGGCTCATTCTGAGCCCACAGGTCCCTTAACGCCTGCCCTGACCCAGGCGTTAAAAAGAGGCGCAAATGCAGGTTTTTTTGCCCCGCCCACTCCCGGGCGTCATTTTTGCCCGGGAGTATAAATACCACGCACATGCCTGGGAGTCATTTTTTAAGACGGGAACACCTACCTTGCATCTCATTAACGCAAGGAAGGTGTTCACGCCCAAAAATGACGCTAACTCCATGAACTTTGGCGCTAGACGCGTCTAACGCCAAAGTATAAATATGGAGTTAGTTTTGCGTCGAATTTGCGTCGAAAAAAACGACGCAAATTCGGCGCAAACTGAGTATAAATATGCCCCCTAATACTGAATTTACTAGTTTAAAATTACTACCAGTAACTTTTCACACCTAGGTGGAGATCTCCGCTGCCATGGTAGAGATCTCCTTATAGGAAAGTATAGGGAAAAATATTGAAGTTTATTATTCTTAAAACATTTTTTTTAAATACAAACATAAAATATAATTGTAAATTAATTTGAAATATGTATTCTAAAGTTAGAACTATTAAAAATGAAATGCAGCAGCAAATTAACTTATTAAATTAAATGCATTTTAAATAATTATGTAATTGAAACATGGATAGTATTTTCAAATAATATTTCTTAAAAAATAATATTAAATAACTCCGACCCTCAGTAACATTTTTATTTTTATTTGAAAAGTATTATATATTATGTTATGTGTAGCATTAATTTAAATTTATTTTAGTTTTTTTTACCAATACTTAAGTATATATAATTTTATTTTTAAACTTAGTTTATTACATTTTAAAATAAATACATTAATTAATAATTATACGTATATGTATACATTATTTGTGTCTGCATGTGTGTGTGTGTGTGCATGTGTGCATATTACAATTTGAAATAATTTGATTTAACACTATTTCTATGTAATAGTGTTCTAAGTTCCTGTCTCTTTTTTTCCTATGAGTCACCAAGTGTGGCAGTTGACTTAGTCCAAGGATGGGCTTAGATTTAGTTTTCTATTGTTTTCTCATATTTGGGGCTGTAGTAGCTATATAAGAGTTGTTTGTGAGTAGCAATGGCTTACTTGTTTGTGTGTGAACGTTTGTAGTGGCCTTTCCCTTCCTAAACACCTTTGAGTTTTCCGTAAACACCTCCCATTTTGATATATTACCAATGTTCTGGCCATTCCCCTTGTACCTCTCACATTACACCTACATTTTATGTTTATGAGTGCAGAGATTTCCATCACATTGGCAAAGATCTCAGCATTGAAATGATAAGATAGACAAAGATCTCCACATGTGAGTTTGTGGAGAGCATTTTGTAGCACATGGATAGTATTACTGTAGCACGACTTTAGGTACTATAAAATGCAGTTTGTCCATCAGGCCATAAATCTTTATGTGCCTCAGCAGAAAGGGCATTTGTTTCAAGAAAGCAATCAATGGAAGTTATTATTTTTTGAAGGGATAAAAATGTACAACTTGTGTTTTTTTTTGCCAGTGGTAGAAGATATGTGTATTTCATGGGGAATAGTTGAGCAGGACTGGGGGACAGTAACTATAAGTAAAAGTAAGATATGCATGGCCTCTTTCACAACACTTATTAGTATTTTTGAATGGTAGAAGCTCACTTTTTCTGGAAAGGCATCTGCTCCTGATTCTAACATAAGCAAAAGTAGGATGGGTAAAGGATTTGACCGAGTGAAGTTGAGTCTTACACAAAACATAAGCAATTTTAAAAATCTGGCACTAAGGTGCATCCTTTTTAATAATACAGGAGAAGCAAAATGTCACATAAGCTCCAATACCATAAAAAGGAATATCAGCTAAATATTTGCAAAGCAGTTGATGATACGTTAGGTTGGAGGAAATATGAAATCTAATTTCTTATTGCATACTGATCACAGGTAATACTGTGTCAACAAAGAGGGATATGGCCAGTGTCAAATTATAGATGCAAGATTTAAGAAAGGCTTTGGGGGAAACCCCCTACTGTGGCCACAAAGGAATTTCAAATTTTGGACTTAAATGAATTTGGGGCTTAGGAATTGGTACCTTATTTAAATAATATATATATAACCGGAAGAATCACAAGATCCTGGAAAGTATGCGGGTCATTCCGACCCTGGCGGTCGGTGGCCGCCAGGGCCACCGACCACGGGAGCACCGCCAACAGGCTGGCGGTGCTCCTACGAGCATTCTGACCGCGGCGGTTTAGCCGCGGTCAGACGCGGAAAGCCAGCGGTCTCCCGCTGACTTTCCGCCGCTCGTAGGAATCCTCCATGGCTGCGGAGCGCGCTCCGCAGCCATGGAGGATTCCGACTCCCCCTCCCGCCATCCAGTTCCTGGCGGTTCTCCCGCCGGGAACCGGATGGCGGGAGGGGGAGTCGCGGGGCCCCTGGGGGCCCCTGCCGTGCCCATGCCTATGGCATGGGCACGGCAGGGGCCCCCGTAAGAGGGCCCCTAAAAGTATTTCAGTGTCTGCAAAGCAGACACTGAAATACGCGACGGGTGCAACTGCACCCGTCGCACCTTCCCACTCCGCCGGCTCTATTACGAGCCGGCGTCATCGTGGGAAGGGAGTTTTCCCCTGGGCTGGCGGGCGGTCTTGCGAAGACCGCCCGCCAGCCCAGGGGAAAACTCGGAATACCCTCCGCGGTCTTTCGACCGCGGAGCGGTATTTCGGAGGGGGGAAGTCTGGCGGGCGGCCTCCGCCGCCCGTCAGACTCAGAATTAGGGCCTATGTCTCTTAAAATGAATCCTGTGAGTGAATTGATTCCTTTTCTCATTCATTGTTTAAAAGCCACCTTTATGCTGACCACTGGTAGAGAGCTTAATTTTGGAAAATTAAGGATGACGTATGTAGGGTAGATTCAGTATATCCATTGAAACAGAAGAGGGGTGAGAGGCAAGAGCTGGGCTGAAGTATATCTTCTTACTAAAAAAAACACAAAATCCTACAGACAAAAAAAATGTCACAAATAGAGATTATAACTTTTGTTGTTTATTTCTCCATCAGGTTCATATAGACAACCAAAAACAAATACATTTCCCACCAATTATGGCGGGTTAAACAACATCAGATAAGCCAATCAATATTCCCATTGAAGAGGTGATGATCTGTAATGTTTCCCTTCTTTCTTCGCCATTCCAGCAGCAGATAGGTGCTTTCTGTTTTCTCTCCACAGAATTGCCTTTTTTGCCTTGGCTTACTTGTGCTTAATGTACAATGTCACTAGTGTATGTATTTGATACTATCTTTGGTAAAAGTAACAGTTTCGTTACTTTGCAGGGAGCTGCAGGATTGGATTCCGATTCCCTTGTGGATGATTTGATCTGCTCGGCCGCACTTACCACTTCGGTCCTCAGATAGCTAGAGGGCCCTTTCCTCACTGCACGAGTCTTTTCCTGACTGCTGGGAATTTAGGAGTCTTCTGCAGTCCCACAGATTAAAAAACATGGTGGTTGAGCATCGGTTAAGTCTAGAGTGCAGAAGGCACTGCCCTGAGAGCCTAGAGAATAACGCCCATGCAGGGTTCAGTATTGTTCAACACCCCCCAGGGGTCTGTAGTCTGTTTTCTGTACAGGGATAGCCAATGCTCTGCCCATAATTTCATATAACACACAGGGTGATGTTCCCTCCTCTACTAAGGCCCAGCCTACTAAAGTTGTCAGATCCCTGACTGCCATATTCCATTCCTCGCGGCCACTCATCAGGCCCTCTAAGCACTTTTTATTATTAGGACTTTGGTCTCCCTATTTGGTCGACCAACTACAATGTTTCAGGGGGACGATGAGGAGAGCATGGAGGAAGAAGGGGTATATCCTTTGGGAATCCTACCTGGTAGAGAATGTGGATGCCTCAGTTTAGCGGGCTACTAGAACAGCCCTGGAGGCCTCGGAGAAGAACCTGACTGAGTTGGCCAACGCCCATTCTAAACTCCGCCCCTGGAGGGAAGATACTCCAGGATTTTCTAAGTGGCCCACAGAACCTCCAGGGTAGCCCAAACCACCTAAACCCATCAGAGATCATCATTCTGAAGATGTTTTTGATCACCTCAATAAGGCGTTCCTAGCAAGTGACTCGCATTCTGGGGCACAGGAGGATTAGTTCCCTGTTCAGTAACCAGGACCCTTTTTTGGTGGAGCCACCATCCCCGTGATACAACCTCAATATTCCCCCCTCCATCCTCAGATGAAGACAAGGACGCGCGGAGACCCTAGCACTCCACATCAGACCCTTCAAATTTATCTTCTGGTCACACAACTCAGACAGACCAATTACTAGTGGACATGTTGGACCCTGATGATACATAGCAGCCTAGTCCTCTCGCTGGGTCCCAGTGGAAAAGGTGGTAGCCTATGTGGAGGCTAAGGTCTGCACACCTCTGGACAAGGAGGTCTGCAATAGGCTACGGGCCGAATGCCCCAGGCCTACCTTGGAGGGGAAAGTAGCCCTCACCCCTGAGATAGGTGCAAAAAGGCTACCTTCCTGGCTAAATGTATCAAAGATCACAAGAAGGGCATCAACCAATACCTGAAGAAGACCAATGGGCCATAGTCTTCTTGGGGAATGCCAACTGTGCTGTCTCTACTGAGAGATTCTGCTTCCTTCTAATCAAGATAGACACTAAGCTTGGGGACCTCGCCACCACAGAGGCAGGTCTGGTGGTGATGGGAGGCCTGTTCGAGGACCCCTTTATCAAGGAGCTGGGGAGGTTTGTATCTACCTTCACCTGCCTAGATGAGGTGCAGGCATCTATTAAAAAAGATTTCTCCACCAAGGTTTTTCCTGGAGCAGGCAGAGGTAGCGGGTGCTCGGCAGGCCACTTATGTTACAGTGCCTTCCAAAGAAGACAGTGCCCCAGAAGAGGTATCTATCAAGACCCATCTAAATTGGGGACTTTCTTCCATTTCCACAGAGGCACCTTCAGAGGTGGAGCCGCATCCTATACCTACTCAGGTAAGAACGTCATCCCTGCATCCTATGGAAGTGCGGGCAGGCATGCAGTTTTTTCATAACTGGGTTTTTCTGACCTCAGACGTCTGGATTTTGCAAACAGTAAGGGGCTTTCACCTAGAGTTCTACGGGTCTCCCATACAATAGATTCCTCCTCAAAGGCTAGTTTTTTCAGAGACCCAGGCTCAACTCATAGATTGAGGTTTCCAACCTTCTAGCCAAGAGAGACACAGTCAGGTCCTCTCTTCACCTGGGTTCATCAGCAACATCCTTACTGGTGATAAATCTTCAGGATTTCAATGAGTGGTTGGTATACCACCAGTTGAAGATGGAATGCATTCACCTTCTGAGAGACATCCTGAAACCGGGAGACTGGCTTGTTGGACTCGACCTGAAGGATGCCATCTCACTATTCCCATCTTTGAGCCATACAGCTGCTTTCTTCAATTCATGTGGGATCATCTGGTGTTCAAGTTTTCCGCACTCCCCTTCGGCCTCTTTTCAGCACCTTGGTGCTTTATGAAGGTGATAAGCCCAGAGATGGAATAATTTAGAATGCATGGCATTCATCTCATTGTCTACTTAGATGACATACTTCTGGTGGATCAGTCACCGGATCAGCTGAGGACACATTTGTCTTCTGCAATCTCCCTGATGGAAGATATGGGGCTTGTGGTCAATTACGACAAGTCAGACATTATTCCCTCTCAGAGAATTCTGTTCCTGGGATTTTTTAATAGACTTCTTACAGACTTACCTTAGTCTTCCCACCAAGAAGCTGTTGAAGATCAGTAAGGAACTGAGAAGAGCACTTGCCACTCTAAAATGCACAGATAGCTTGCCAGTGTGGTAGGACTTCTCTCATCCTCCAGCCAGGTGATGTTTCCTGGACCACTTCACTTCAGAGCACTCCAGAAGCTAAAGGCCTCACACATCCGAAGAGGACTCACCAATTCAGAACTAGTTCCTCTTTTGTCAGAGGCCAGGGAAAAGATTCAGTGGTGGCTAGGTCACGTGGCGGAGTGGAACGGAAGGGAAATCTTTGGTTCTCAACCGAACATTGTAAGCAAGTCGGATGCCAGCACACTCAGCTGGGGTGACAGCTGTGGAGAATCTTCTACAGAAAGACCCTGGTCAGAACATGAATGACACCTGCACATCAATTGGTTGGAACTCCTGGCTGGGTCATTCGTGATCAAGTTTTGGACCAAGGACTGAGCCAGGGCTGTGTGCCTTTCTGGATGGATAACAATAAGGGACATCACTACAATTGCGCAGGGCTTGCAGAATTACTGCCTGTACAACCAAATCTCTGTGGTGGCAGATTATCTTCCGGGCAAGGTCAACCCAGTAGCGGATTGGAACTCCAGATTTCTCACCAATTAGAACGTCTGGCACCTGGACCCTCCCATGTTCCACTCTCTGTCCCAGACCTTCAGCCTGTATTCAGTGGAACTTTGTGAGTCCAGATAAGATCATCAAATTCACAGATACTTCAGTTGGAGGCTGAACCTGGTGTCGGCTGCAACTGAGGCATTTCTGCCCAATTGGAGCAGGGAACAGGGCTACGTCTTTCCCCTCTTAGCAAAAATAATGAGGGTCACGACACAGGTTAGGCTGCAGCAAGCATACTTAGTGCTGATCACTCTGGTCTGGAGATCTCAAGCTTAGTTTCCAGTTCTTCTGGTGCTTTCCTGTGGCTTTCCAATTGGTCTCCCCCATTATCTTTACATTCTGAGGAATCCAGATGGCCTTCCACACCAGATGGTTCAGGACAATGGTCTATCTTTGATTGCCAGGAGGTTTACTGGCAGAGATGGAAGATCCCAGGCATTTCAAACAAAACTCAGATGTTTATCCTCAAGGCATGGACAAAAGGTTAAAAGATACAGATCTGTGTGGGGATGATGGCTGGGTTGTTGTCATCAACAACACATGGATCCTGTGGAATCAGGCGTTTGTTAAAATTCTGAATTTCCTGTTGAAAATGGCTCATCAAAGCATTGCATACAGACTGGTAATAAAGTTAAGTCGGCTAAATCAGCAGGACACCTTTGAGTGGCTGGTCAACCTTTCGGGGAACACCCTCATTGTGCAAGCTGTTAAGAGGTATCTGACTGCCTCTCCCACCGGAACCACAGTACTCAACCCTCAATGTCAATCTTGTTCTTAATCTATTTTTGTCCTGGCCTCAGAACAAGTATCTGAGTAGGAAGGAACTAGATAAGATGGTGATGTTACTGTGTTTGGTGTCTTGCATGTGTGTATCTGATGTTAGAGCTCTTGACCCATCAGGTCATGGGGTCTCCTTTACTGTTTCTATGTCTACCAAAACTCATCACACTAAGGTGATCTCATACCTGGCCTTTCATGGCTTTCCCAAGTTGTGAGAGGGGGATTGTTTTAAAACTTTTGAGCATGTCACTGAGGAGGTCAGACCTATAAAGGAAAAACAACTGCTCATTGCTCTTAGGAAACTTTTAAAATGGTTTCTTCACAAACTATAGCCTGATAGGTCAGCTGGATCACGCAAAAGGCAGGGACAGACACCACCCAACTTGATGTCTAGTCTGCAAGAGGAGCCATGGCTTCTAAAGTCTTTATGGTAGAAGCAAGACTGCAGGACATCATGAATGAGGCAGCTTGGTCCTTCAATTTCGTATTTAGGAGGATTTACTTTAAACCTTTTGGGGATATCGCCTCTTTGGTGGTAGGTAAGCTTTAACTTGCATCCTCCTCGCTTCTGGTCCTGGCATAGAATGAAACATTTCCTACCAATCATAAATGCACATTTCAATTCTATAAAGGATACGGAGGCAAGGATTATCCAACCCCACAAAGTTCGGATTATTTGTCTTCTTCCTGATGGTTAAAGGGTGAAATTAAGTGGAGCACTGACTGCTTAAAACGTGACACATATTTGCAGGTAACTTCAATAATTTGTCATACTGTAATGATGACAATAATAATAATCAAAGTACACAAGATGGATTAAGCATTTTCATGAATATCTCTTTTAATCTGAAGGCACAGACCAAAATAGAGACGGATGAAGCTGCTGTCAAAGAAAGAGGAGGAACATTCCAGATCATTAACTCTTCAGTGGGGATGCTGTTCCTGTTTCCCCACCCTCTGCTTGATGGGATACATAGTTGTTTTGGTCATCTATATGAAGTTGCTGGAGAAGAAAGGAAAAAAGTTATGCAAATTCCTCGCCTTTGTGTTCTTAATAGAATTTAAATGTTTCTTTATGATTTCTAGAAACATTTTCATTCTGACCTATTAAAGAATGTGCGGTCAGCAATGTTAGTAGGCTTTCGCCTCCAAGGCTGTGCCGGTTTAAATGATGCAAGACCCTCGTCCACCTGAGTGGAATGATTCATATTTAGATCTGCTCCTCATCCAGGCTTACTTAATAGTAGTCTAGAAAGACTCCCGCAATGGGAGCTATTACTGGAGATCTTTCTGTTATTATGCTTGATATAATCATGGGAATATACACAACTAAATGTTGCTAAGGGTATCTATCGGAAAACTAAGAAGACTATTTTTGGGAGTCTATAGAAAGAGTAAAAATAGTATATATTGGGGGTGTGGCTAAGCCCCAGCCAAGATACCCGCAACATAACAGAGCCCTGCAACTGCTAATTTGAATCCCCCACACATCCAACTATACATCCGTCAGTGCTACAAGGACTGGCAGAGCCCGAGGTGCGAGAGCGGCCCGGGACTGAATGGTGTGATTATCGACCGTCAAGGCCACCCTGAAGTTGCAGGAAGCAGCTGGTGCGGCCTAGAGGTTGTGAGGCAGCCATTTGAGCAGGTGTGGGCCTGGAGCTGGGGGGGAGAGACTTTCCCTGCCCCTCCCGTCCTACCTGAAGCACCAATGGAGAGACGACAGAGGAGTGGCTGACTGCTGCGGGAAGCGAGTGCTGAACAAGGGACTCTGGGGGGCCTGGACAAAAAAAAAAGCTCTGCACATCCAGCGAGGCAGAGACCACAAGGAGCATTGTGATCCTTTCCATCCCTTGCTTCTGTGGAGTGGACGAGGTGTGGCCGAACAGCAGAGGGTCCCATCGGCCAGCGATCAACTGCTGATCACCAGCAGTGTAGCACACGCCTAAGACGGATAGCCTGCGGCACCTGGACAGGCCTGAGATGCTTACGGTGAAGGATGGGCCTGAGAAGAGGCAAGAAGGCCCCAGGAACTTTTGGGCATCTGCTTTCCTGAGAAGGCTGTGTGCGGTGAGTGGGGCATGGGTGTTATTCCCTCATAGCCTGGTTTGATAGTTCCTCGTCTCTCTTTCCCCCAGAACTCTTGGGGCCATAGAAGAGGTGATAGCCAGACAAAAAAAACTGTTATAGCAATTTGGGGGATAAAGGCCCCTCGGAGCCTGACCTTTTAGGCATGCTATAGCTGCAGTGACACATTTGGTGAGAGACTTGAAGTGGCCATTTGAAGTGGTGGATGGTGACTGGGCTCTGAGGACACAGACACGGGTGGGCAAGAGGCTATAGACAGCCCAGTGCCGCGCACATGTTAGGGCTAACAGATAGAGAGGAATTGCTGGGAAGACCAGGCGGCCGAGAGGCAAACCGTGTTGAGTGCAACAGAAGAGGAGGTTTGCAGTCTAGTGTCTCGGGAGCTGCCTGGAGGTGCCCTACTCAATATGGTGAGAAACAAGGAACTGCCGCCTCCATAATTGAACAAAATGGACAAATATGCCATTCAGAGACCGCCAAAGGGACCGTAGTAGGGGAAGATGCAGGGAGAGATCCGACTGAATAACAGAATTCCACAGCAGAACCATCACTGAGGGCAATAATGGCACCCATCCGAGGCCTCAAAGGCTCACTAGAACCAAAATAGGATGCTGTGACAGTTGATGTCACATGCCTCTCTGCAGACCTTAAAAAAGTCACAGAAAAGGTCACAACTGCTGAGTCAGACATTGCTCATCTGCAGTCCACCTCCAAGAGACTAGACAGTCAAGTGCAGTTTCTCACTAAGAAATATGAGAGGATCATGGTCCGGGTTGAAGATCAGGAGGGCAAAGCAAGGAGGAACAATATTAGAGTGGTGGGGTTTCCGGAGGGAGCAGAGGGTCTGAGTGTTGAACTCTTTCTAGAGGACCTCATCACCAAAACACTTCACCTCAAGAGACTATCTAACTTAATTACAATAGAAAGAGCACATAGTGCTCCGGTCCCCCTACCACTTCCTCTGGCCCCTCCCACAGTCATCATTGTAAGGGGATTTACCTTCTGTGAAAGGGATGCGATACTGCAAGCAGCCAGGTCTTGCGGTGACCTCCAGTTTGAGAATACCATAATCTGGATCTTCCAGACATTACACTCCAGGTGCGACAAGAAGTTGTTTTCAAGAAGTCAAAGAGGCAATGCGTGAGAGTAAATTTAAGTATATGATGCTCTTTCCGGCGCGCCTATGAGTGATTGCAGAGGGTAAGGCATGGCATTCCACTATGCCAAAGGAGGCGTGGCTTGATGGTTGGCGTACCTCGAGCCGCTGAGCCAAGTGTGACAACAGAGGCAGGCATTGAGGAAACGAAAAAGAAGGTAAACACTTGATCAGTCATAACCCTAGGCAGGACACAGAGCAATCAGCACCATCATAAAATGCTAACTCTGCTCTACGGCTAACCGAGGAACCTCCGGGCTGGAGCACAGATGCACTTCATTGAGGTGTAGGTGCTGGAGTGTGATGTGGGGTCCTGACCTGAGGGAAAAGATGAGCCTTGGATCGGTCTCAACTGTGATGAGTGGGTGAAACAAGTTTATTTTGAGGGGAGGGAACGGGACAATGCATGATATAGAGATTCGGTCCAGGTGCGTGACAAACAGGAACAAAAAAGGAAATGTGGGTATTCGAAGCAACTGTTTTTTAAATTTTTTGTTGAAAGCCAGTAGAGGTGGCGCTAGCCCACCCAAGAGAGTTAAGCTTTTACTATGGGCGACAGGCACTCCGTCGGTTGGAGCGGGTGTGCAGTTCTAAGCCTGTTTTGTTGGGTAGCAGTGTGGGAGGAGTTAAGTAACCAGAGACAACTGCGTTGAGTTTGTGTATCATGTTCTTTTATCATTGTAAAAGTACAATCCCTGAATGCATTGACATCGAATGTCAATGGGTTGGGTAGCAGAATCAAGCATACCATAGTCTTGCAATAACTGCGCTGATATAATCCTTTTATAGGAGACGCACCTGAAGGGAAATAAATATAAAGCCAAGGATAGGTTTGGGTACTCTTTAGTAGCACACAAAGGCTACACCACAGATTCCAGTGGAGTAGGTATCCTTATAAAAAAATCAGGCTCTTTTATTTCAACTTGCACCTGATGGGATCTCCTTGGCTGATATGTGGTGATATCAGGAGTCTGCGAGGGACACAAGTTCAATATTTGTATGCCACACCAAAGCTACAGGAACCTACACTCACTGATATTGGGGCCCTATTGTAGGAAATGCCACCCGGGATCCTTATACGAGGAGGTGACCTGAATTTGTTCTGCACATGCAGCTATTTCCGCTCGGACTACCTGCTCACCTTATGGGCCTACGTAAAGAAATTTAGGGTGGCCTCCCATCGCCAATGAGGGATCTCAGACCACTCACTAGCGGGGGAGAGATCATTGGGTCCAACTAAGACACACACATTGCCCACTGGGCTAGTCCCCTGTAACCTGTAGGACAAGATGGAACAATACTTTGAAGAAAACATGGATTCAGTGAACCCAGCCTGCATCTTGTGGGAGGCCTTCAAGACAGTTATTCAGGGGCATACACAGGACCTAATAGGGCAGAAAGAGAAGGAGCACAAATTACAATGTGAAACGCTTGAGCGGGATATTGATGCTTTGGAGGCCCGATGTCAGTCGGGGGCCAAGGGAAGGGAGTTAGCCTCCAGCATCAGCTGTATCTTAAGAGACAGAAGCTGCAAGTGCTGGTGAAACACCATGGCTCACGCACTAGCATCCCAATGGCGACTATATGACGTTGGGGACAAAGCCAATAAACTGTTGGTGTAGCTTGGTAAACAGGAGCAGTCCCGGGTCAGGGAGATAATAGACCCCAAGGGGGTCTCCACATGTGTCCAACTATGCTATTGCAGAGGCTTTCGTGACATATTATGAGGGGCTATATTATTCGGTGACCCTGGAGACTGAGGGGGGCTGCTCAGACCTCCTGAAAGATATCCAACTTCCCTTAGCTGTCGGATAAGGACACAGATGCCCTGGAAGGGGACTGACTGAAGAAGAAGTTGCTTTAGCATTGCAATGCCTCCAGCCGAGCAAGGCAGTGGGATCTAAAGGTCTAGCGGCAGAGATTTTTAAATGCATGACGACAAAGTGGCAAAACATATGTTGACCATGTTTCAGGAGGCAAGAAGGGAGGGGATACTGCCAGTGGACCAGAGGGGCACGACAATAGTGGTAATTCAGAACAAAGGAGCCTCCTACAGGCCTATCTGTCTGCTAAATATAGAGGTCAAAGTATTGGCGAAGAACTTAGCGACTTGACTAGGGACGGTAATCACTAAAATGATACACCCAGACCTATCTGGTTTCATGTCACTTGGGAGTACAAATTTACCAGACGGGGAACAAGCAGCACTTATTTCCCTTGATGCCAGCATGGCCTTTGACAGTGTGGAGAGGCCCTATATCTTTGCTACTCTTGAGAGGTTTGGGCTTGGTCCATAGTTTTGTGGCTGGAGTCAACTCCTATACCAGGAATCAATGGCTCAGGAGCGGGTCAATGTTACACTCTCCAGGGCCTTCGCCCTGTATAGGTGCTGTTGGCAGGAGTGCTTGCTTACCCCCTACACTACTTGCACTAGCACTTGAGTCTCTAGTGGCATGGGTCCATCAGGACCCCTTGAGAGAGAGCACTGGAACCAGTAGGACATGGGAAGAGGGTATTTCGCTATGTGCTGATGGCATATTGCTCTAAGTCATCATATTTGCATTGGTCCATTGATAGGATAATGCAGATTTTCTGCATTTTTAAGGAGCACTCAGGATATCAATTAAACTGGGATAAATCCTTGGTCTATCCACTGGCAGGGGCCCCTGCGCTGCCTCCGGACTGCTCTGCGTTGATCGCCAGACACGGCTTTACATACCTGGGTGTGTATGTCACCAGCGACCTGGAACACTTCCTTTAGGTGAACCTTCTACCACAATTGAGTAGACTACATAGTGGGCAGCGCAACTTGTGACTGTCTATGACTGGGCATTTGCAGACCAGATGGAGCCGGCGCTTTTAGTAGATAGAGATGCGATGAGGAATGGACGCTATGAGTCCACATTATATACATGGTTGAATGAGTGGGCCTTGCCGATACACACCAGTACTTAGTGAAGGTTTGGTATCCGGCGATGCGCTCTTTGGGATGGAGAAATACCCTGAGTGCCTGAACCCGCTGTGGAGCAGTGATCTCCTGAGTGAGGTTGTAGCTCTGAGAGGATTTAAGAAATGGGCACTTCTGGATACTGATCATCTTGGGGATGTTTGAAGGGACCAGACATTGGTGACATTTGATAATCTCCAACAACAGTAAGAAATGGCAGAGACCCAGTCTTATAAATATGTACAGACATGCATTGTGCTGTCAAATGATGGAGGGTGACCAGCTGCCCGAATCGGCCCCACTGGAACCTATCTCCATGATTTATAAGAAGTTGATTCAAAATTCCCCTGCTCCATTGACCGCCCTACGTATGGCATGAGAGGGAGATGTTGGGGTATTAGAAGATGAAGATGGGGTGGAGGCGAAACAGAACCCCAGGGAGATGGCAATACAGGCTTGTTTTTGATTGATCCAATTGCTGATACTACACAGGACTCCAGGGTATTCCTGCATAAGATGAGCCTGGGGGATTCTCCACTTTGTCTGAGGCAATGTGGACGGGTGGGAATCTTCTTCCATGTACTATGGACCTGTCCCAAAATACAGTGGCTTGTGGCAGGGAGTTCCGGATAGTCTTGACTGGGGTACTCGGCAGGAAGTCCTCTTAGACCATAAACTGCCCCTCTTGAATATAGACAGAGAGGAGCTCTGGCCAAGGTACCAAAGTCTATGGATGATGACAGAGGCAGGGGTGGCAAAGTGCAATATAGCGCTTGTATAGGGAACAGGGACACCTACCGAAATAGAGGAGTAGAAGGCAGACCTGGATGTGTGCCAGGGGGCGGAATGAGTGGTCTACCAGAGTAGGGGATGCACCAAAAAATGGGACAAGCTATAGAGTGTCTGTTGCACTTACAGGGGTGTGAACAATGGAGGGGAGGGAGGGCAAGGGTAGGAAGGAAGGTAGACGTACGACCCACTCTAGAACTTTCACTGCTATTGTTAACAACATTGATGCTGCATGCTTAATATGTGTGTGAATTTGTTGCAAGCTATTTCTGCAGCCTGACGGATACTGTATCAAAAGCTGCTGCTTGTCTATTCTAAGCAATAATTGTTTTACGTTGACTAACATACAGATTTAAAAAAGAAAAAAGAAACATAGCAGGGTGTTTGAGGGTAGTAATTGATCCCCTCATCCCTTGATCGACTGTTTCAGCTAATGTTTAAGAGCCTTTGTAAGCCTGGGGCCCTCTACAGTACCTGGAAAACGAACTAGACCCATCTAAATCCAATGAAATGAGAGGTATGTGCTATAAATACGCAAAAATAATTACATTTGTATACGTGTGGTTCACTTTAAGCAGAATCGAGTTTTCACACCAGTTAAATAGAGATCAAAACCAAAAGCACATCAATGATATATGTGGAAAGCCAACATTATCACATTAAGAGGTTCCATACAGTAGCCTGTATAGGTAAAGATTGTATACAACTACCCCATAACAATCCATGCACCTACCACTCCCACAGTGTTTTCCTAAAAATCTATAAATGATGTGATAAAGTATTCCCTGTTCAAATATGTATAATACTTATAGGCTTACCCTATACAGATGAGATACTGGGCACCATTGAGCGGGCTCTGTTGTAACCCTCTATAGTTAATCATTACATAAATCAACTTTGAACCCTAGAATGAAAAGAAGATAGTTAAACCTCCTTCCTCAGTAGAGGAAGCAGTGTGAGTGATGAGGAATCTGCAGAAAAATAGAGAATCTACCAGAATCAGCGTTATTGGCGGTAAGTAACTTAAACTTCTGATGAAAACGTCTTCCTGCAGATTCTTCATTTTTGCAGGAATCCAGTAGTAATATTTAAGCAGGAGATGGAGCCGTAGAAATCGAGTCAGGGCAAAAAAATATGGGGCACAATCTGGCAAAATGAGAATGAACCCTTGGTTAGAAAGTAAAAAAGCAATGCTTCTTAGATTAGTACTTAAAATTGCATCGGGTGCAGCGTCTCCGATACTGGGCATGGGAACCATCTCCCTGCTTCCATGGAAAGCTGAATAAGAGCATCAACCTTCATCCTGAGGGAGTCTTATAGGTTAGCTGCTACCAGGGATATTCGCCACCTTCTGTGAATAACTTGACAGACCCAACATAGTGCCCAAGACCCCACAACGTCCTTTGTGTTGACTCAATGGACAGTACTGGTGTCTGACAGAATCTGGACGTTTCTCCCTCAAACCCTCAAATAGAAGGAAGAAAGGCCATCAGGGTAAGGCAGACCACTTGCAGGAAGAGTACATTTGTGTGCTGGCGCTGCTACACATGAACCAAAATCCCAACACCATCATGCCATCCAGTTGAGCACCCCATCCCACTGAGGAGGCAGCTGTGACCATGGTAGCCTGAGTTTCTGGGAATGAATACCAAATTCTTACAAGGTTGGAGGGGTACATACACCAGTGCAGAGCTTGCTGCACCTAAGACAAAGACGTTGCCTCCTCAGACACAAATGGTAGGCTCTCCTCTGCCATCTAGTGTCAGGCACCAACAGGATGCGTGAGGCCATGATGCACAAGTCCAGCTGAACCATGACCCCTTCTTGAGTCAGGCACAGTTGAATTATTGCCAAAATAGCAGCAATTATCTTGAGAGAAGCTGTGGTTTTCTTTAGACACAAGGGTGATTACTCTAGCTCACCATTATTCATTGGCCGAACCTGACCTTGGTAAAATCCACAGGCTGCCATGCCAACAAATAATCTATCTCAAGACTTTAAGTATTGTTTAAAAATGCCTCAAGGGATTTGGCCTTGATTTACTCAGCTCTGCATTTCACCAAATGTTCCCACCGCACTACTGCATTCTTCTAACACTAAGGGCCACGTGTACATAGCATTTTTCTTGTCGCAAATGTCCAGTTTTGCAGAATCGGGCCGTTTGCAACAAGAAAAAAACATTTTGGTATGTACAGACCCTATTTTGCGATGCAGTAATCTATTTACTGAATTGCAAAATAGGTTTGCGAGTCACAATTAAGAAGGGGCGTTCCCACTGACCACTGCCTGATCTGAAAAAATTTAAAGAAAAGTTTTCATGTTTGTTTTTGAAATGCATCCCATTGTCCTTTAAGGAAAACAGGCTGCATTAATTAAAAAAAACGGCATTATATATAAGCAGTCACAGACATGGTTGTCTGCTGTCCCCAGCAGGCCACCATCCCTGTGAGTGCAGCCATTCCCACTGGGGTCGCAAATTGCAACCTACCTCATGAATATTGATGAGGTAGGTCATTTGCGATCCCATTGGGAATCGCAAATAGTGTGAAGTACACTGTTGTACATATGGTTTTGCGACTCGCAAATAAGTCGCAAATTGTGAGTCGCAAAACTTGGGGTCGTACATCTGGCCCTAATCTTCTTGCAAAAGTGGATTAATACGTCCTCATAAGAAGGCAAATCTTTGGCAGTGTAACATACACATCTCTGAAACAACTATGGCCCTCATTCTGACCTTGGCGGTCTTTTCGCAAGACCGCCGAGTTACCGCCGCGGTGAAGACCGCCGACCGCGGCGGTATGCCGCTGTGCGCATTCTGACTGCTGGGAGCGTTCCGCCGGAAAACCGCCAGCAGCCACACTGGCGGTCGGCGGGAAAGTGGAGACTGGTCAACCTCCACCGCCACGCCAGCAGAACACCGCCCACAGAATTACACCCCACATTTCTGTGTGGCGGTCTTCTGTTGGCGGTCTTCTGTTGGCGGTCACCTCCCCATGGCTCCTGTCACCTCCCGGAGGACCAACGCACAAGGTAAGTTGATCGTCCGTGAGGGGAGGGGGTGGAGGGGTGTTGTGTGATGTGTGCGTGCATGGGGGTGTGCGTGGGAGTGTGTAGAGGGGGTGTGTGAGTGCGTGCATGCGGGCGGGGAGTGCTGCTGTGCCTATGGGCAATGTGTGTAGTTCGGCGGGTGCGCATGTCGGCATGTATGTGTGCGGGTATGTGTCCCCGTTGTGTATGTGTGTGTGTAGGGGGTGTGTATATGTGCATGTAGGGGGTGTGTGCATGTCGGGGTGCGTGTATGTGCATGTCGGGGTGGGGGTGGGGAGGGGGTTCGTACCACCTCTGGGGGGTGGCAGGGGGGTGGAGGGTGTGGGGGGAGGACTCGGGGGGGCAGTGGGGGGTGGGGGAGACCCCTATCAGTGCCAGGGAAGAAATTCCCTGGCCCCGATAGTGCCTACCGCCATGGTTCGCATGGCGGTTCCCGACCGCCAGAAACCACGGCGGTAAGCAGGGTCATGATACCGTTGGCGGTCTTGGGTCGACCGCCGGACCGGAGTGCGCAGACTCCAGCCCGTCGGTCATGACCGCCGTGGCTGTCGGAGTGGGGAAGTGGCGGTCGGTCGCGGCGGTGACCGCTGCGGTCAGAATGCCATTTTTAATACCGCCGGTCTGTTCGCGGTCCGACCGCCGTCTCTCCGCCGACCGCCAAGGTCAGAATGAGGGCCTATGCTTTCTCGGTAGAAAAGGTGGCTACTTACCTTACTTTCAGGAAAAGTCACTAACCCACCTTTTCATCTTGTAAAACGATTTCTCATTTCTGTCTTTAGTGCTAAGACATCTACAGGTGTATGCAACTAACATAGCATAACATAATATATCATAACATATCACAACATAACAAATCACAACATTACACAACAAAACACAACATAACATTTAACATAAGGGCTGAGTTAAAGCTTGCCCTAATAATAGTGTCTGTGTGTGTCTGAACTGAGTCTTCTGGATGTTGATGGTAAAGCCCAGGATGTAAGATACATTAATTGCTTCTGGAGATTTTTCTGGATCAGCATCGGGCCTCCACTGTCATCAGCATCTTGTCCCAATACAAAAATGCATGGACTCTCAACCTTCTCCGTGAAGCTGCCACAACCACCAGTGGAACACATCCATGAATGCTGATGTTGCGCGACAGCCGTACCCACTGCAGGGGCAGCAGTATCCCTGGAGTGAAAACCACAATTCAGGATCTGTTCTGATGCGTCCAGTGATTACTCACCATATCGAAGAATGCCATCTATTTTAGGAGCCTGGCAGTTCCTAGTTTTTGCAACTATCACAGGGTATGGACGTTTTAGACTAAAACAGATGTGGCATTAGCCATGCTGAGTGGCAAGCTGCTAGAGGTAAAAACTTTGCAACCAAAGCCATCAGGTTTTTCAGATTCACTGTCCAGGGGAGCCATAAGGTGTGCATTTTGGTTCTGTTTTGAAGAAGACGCTTGAGCCACCAGTCTCTCCCTGGTTGTGCAGGATAAAAAGAAGTATGGGTCATCTGAAGCGGGTATATAGAGTCTGGTGACTATCTGTGAACTGATGGGCCCGGAAACAGTGCTGTGTAAGCAGCCTCATGAAACGCAAGCAAGGGTTCTGCAGAACCTTTGAAGGATTGCAATAATTCCATCAAAATGTTAGATTTTATTTCCACAGTCAGCAAAGTCAGTTCCTAGGCCTCCACCCTCTTTCAAAAGACTGCTGTAAAAAATTAAAATTTCTCAGAGTCAAGGTGATAGGAGTAGGAAATGTACCCTTCTGAGGACATATCTATGCTACTGGCATTTTGCAAGTAGAAGAACACACCAGAATTAGTATTGTAAAGTGGCAAGAGTCATTATCCTCCAAGCGATTATCGTCCTTCCCCATAATCAAGGCACTTGAACTAACAATCTTCAACAAGCAGGCAAACCTTTAGGGGCTTCAGATGACACTGCACCCTATCTGCCTCTTGACTGGTGCCAGCTTTATATGTGGTGCTCTTATCAACATTGAAAGAAGAGCCAAAGAACAACCCAAAATAATGGTGATAGGCAGTAGCCCAGAGGGTTGTGGAGCTGTCCAGAACAGATCTCGCTTCAGTAGCCAGAAAGCCTGGATCCTTGCAGGGGTAAGCAGGGAGACTGAAAACTCCAGTCTCATATTCTTAGGCACCAGGGTTTTTTCCCTAATTTCAATGAATAGTCTGGCTTCTTACGGGAAGATCTCTAAGAAGAACCTTCTCTTACATTTGGGAGAGTAGTTCCACTTGGGCTCCTCCTACTAGATGGCCTACGGGTGCCTGGAGGCACAAGAGTCACCTGCTGAGATGTAATGCCCAGAATCTAGACATCACATACAGTCATCATGGAGGTCTAAAAGCTATATCTTTTTTGGCACCATCTGTAATGTGTGAAGCCTGACAGATCTGATGTAATAATTGTTTAACAGCTGAGGAATTATTTGATGAAACACCAAGAGAGAGAAAGAGAGCTTTGGACTGCCTCGATAAGCCATGGCAAAACAAGAACTAACACCAGTGCGCAAGTTTGTGACTAATATATTCTTTCACGTCCAGAAGTACTTTTGAGGCTGGAACCGTGTGGGGCTACTAGGATAGGTTCTCATAACAACCCTATTTTTCTGGAAGACTGTATGTGGTTATTTCCAGTGCAAAGAGTGAATCTCACTAACCCTGTGTGCAGAACATGTGGCCATCTGAAACGCTGCCTTCCAGGACACATGCTGGAAAGTGGCTTTGTGAATAAGCTCAAATGGTCAACACACTGAGAGAAGGTCTCCTAAAGGGTGAAACAACTTTCTTAATTCCTTCTGAAAAGCTGCTTATAACTGGGATTTTTTTTAAAAAAAAGATGCTTGTTAAGGATTCTTTTTATAGCACCAATGGCAGTTAGATGAACCTTTATTAAAGAAAACTGTGACCCAGCTTTATCCAAATCTGGCTGGATCAATGTGTTTTTGACTATAACAGATGTGCAAAGTCATTCATTTGAAAGAGTAAGATAGTCTGGAGTATGGACGTCTTGTTTCTTTCCAAATGCTCATGCAATCTAACAGAAGATTTCAATGCCCAAACCTGCAAAGTTCATGATATAAGACAGATACAAGATCTGGTCACTGAATTTGAACAGAAGATCCTATCTGCACAGCAGTTTTCTGTATCATCATTCCGATACATTTAGTAGGTTGGTGTACTACCACTGCCTTGGCCACTCAAGAGCGATGAAGATCTGTTTCTCTTCAGTGATTACTGATGGATTCAGTTAGATTGGAAGAAATATGAGCACAAAATTATTTTACAAACTGATCATAAGAGCATTCCTCAGAGTGCCTGACAAGTAAAAACCAGAATGCATAACACAGGTATTCAACCATTGTTAAATTGCCTGCAGTTATAGAAACAGAGATCTGGATCTTAAGCCTCCCTGCTTACCGATGTAATACATCATCTTTGTACTGTCTCTTTTTGAACAAGCAGGGATGTTGTTTTGAAGCTAAGTAGGAAAGGGTCAGATGAACAACCATCAACATCAGTCGGTTGATGTGATAAGGTTTCTCCTTCCATCAGCATACCAACCAAACAAGGATGAATGATGGCCTGGTATGATGGCAGGGTATTCAGATAAAAAGGAACACATTTAGATCAGTCGTTCGAGATTACCAAGGAAGATAGTTGGCTTAAGGTTGAGAAAGAGTCAATTTGTCTTCCCAGCTTTCAGAGATCTGGCACCACTGGTCTTCAGGACACTGCTGTCAGAGTCCCATCTATAACTATGAGTTCAGTACCAGAAAAAATGTAGGATGCCATATGGCCCAGAAGTGTTTAAATTTGGTGTGCCCTCGGATGTCGCATCCCTAGAAGTTTCTAACACTTCAGAGGAATAGAAGACAGTCTTTCCTCTGAAGGATACACTCTTGCCTATTGTGTGCCTATGACTAATCGCAGGTGATGAATGGACTTAACTGAGACTATTGTAGACTTGAAATGATTTACTCTGAGGCCTAACCACTGAAGTACAGAGATTAGTAGGTTTAAGTGATACCAGGTCCCCTGAGATGGCAACACTTTTATAATCTAATCATCCAAGGAGAGATACACAAAAATGTAATTGTCCTTAGATGTGAAGTGACTACCACCATGCACTTTGAAAATGTTTATGGATTTGATTTGGAGGCCAAAAGTAAGAACAATGCAGTATGTCCAACAGAAATCATGATAATATGTAATGTTTTCTTATGATGGGATAAATAGGTAGGCTTCCTGAAGATTTATGGCACACATCCAATCAATTTGATGGTGATTACATTAGATTTTATGAAGTATCAACATACAAAACTTCTCTTTATTTGCATATTTGTTTGTTCATCTCTGGTTGAAAATGGGGCAATATTATTGCTTTTGGCCCTTCTTTATAACCGGAAGTAATGGGTGTGAATTCCCTTTCCTTTTTGGGAATGAGGGACCTGTTCCACTGCCATTTTGATCAGAAAGGTGCTGATCTCCAGTTGGAGTAACTCTTGATGGTTTTTAAATGTTTTCTTTAGAGGGGTGAATGAAGAATTAAAACTCAGAAAATAGCCATTTTGCCCAATATTTAACACTCATTTGTATTCTGTTATGTTCTTCTAGATAATTGCTGGTGTTTCCTCCACATCTAGGCGGCTAACAGAAGAGGAGGAAGTGGAGAGCAGGATTTTCTGTGGCAGCTGTTGTTTGATGGCAACCTCACACTTCTGCAGACATCTGAGGCTGGTAGGACTGCTGATGTTGCTGGTACTGTTGTGTCCACTGAGGGACTTGTACCTTCTGTTGGTGGGCATGCCTATTGTACTGTTTGTGCTGGTGATTCCTGTACTCTCTTTCTTGAGACCAACAGCTTTGATTGTATCCAACTCAACTTTCATATACTCAAATGTGTTATTCACAAGGGGATCCAAACAGAGTGGTTCCAAAGAACGGCATGTTTAAAATTCCCAGTTATGCTTCTAGTTTCAAGCTGGTAAGGGAAATCCATGATAAACGAAGAAGAGCAAGACTATCACAGTATCCATGGACGGTAAATCAGCGGAGTCAGGAGCAGCGCTTAATACTTGGCTGAAAACAAACATTCCCTCTTGTAACACAACTGAAAAATCCTATCTGCTTTCACAAGGTGGTTTCTCCTGGAAACATTGGAGAGTCTCCAAGAGGAAACTACCATAATGCTGGAGTAGGGCTGTAGCAGTCCCCATCTTCACGGCAGTAGCATATGTATAACAGTCCTTTTGCATCCATTTTATTACTCTCCTTTTCAGGAGGTCTTAATATGTCGCACCAGACACAATCACAGAATCTAGGGGAGGATCTCCCTGTACAACAAAAAGATCTTGTTCAGGCTACTTTTATTTTCCCTCCAAGAACAGGCATGCTGGAACACATTTCTCTGAAATCAGGATCAGCTCCATAGTGGGTTGTAATGACCTGGAACCAAAGAAAGAAAAAGTTGTGTAGAGAAATGGTAAGGGAGGGTTTCAATGATCATTGAAGTCTTTGGCTGAGTTGTTGGTATGGGTACAATTAATTTTGAAGCAACCTTTAGCCAGACTTCACTAAACATTTTGATATCACTATAGGAGAAACCTTCTCTGGAGGTGAATCAGAACCGCAGAATACTACCTGATTAAAAAGAATAAAGGAAAGGAAGAGTAGGGAAGGTGTGATCTAAAGCGATGAGTGGTTTTAGAGCATTATGTGGCTCTCATTTGATGAGCTGATTTTGAATGGTGTGATCTTGAAGGTGGATGAAGAGTGGAATGACATCTTGAGGCCTTTGACAAGTTGTGACTCCTTCTGTGAATGTAAGGACTCTTAGAACACCTCCTGCGAGTTTGTGATCTCCATCATCATAAAGAAGACGATCTGTGAGTGAAAGTTGAAGAAGAAGAAAATCAGGCTAATATTTGGCCAATTTAATGGTTGACTGGCTTGGATGATTATTGTGCCATTTCTGGGGTATCATGCTTGATGCAGCGGAGAGACTGAAAAAGAGTATTGGAGCCTGCTCTGTGGTTTTATCCAGGACTGTGCGTAGGCTGGTAAGGAAGGATGTTGGGTTCCCGAAGGAAGTGTCAGGGCTGGGATACAAACGTATTTTTCTGTACTGTCTGAAATGTCAGTGACGGAGGGAGGATTACCAGTGAGGTGAGATATAATGAGCGATTCCTTAAGGGGACATTGTTAAGACTGCCTGTTTTAAAGTTCATGAAACTGACCTTTAGAAGAGAGCTCTATTTATCAACTACATTAGCGCAAAGGCACAGGCATAAGTAAGTCTCAGAGAGAGATGGACGGCATCTCTCGGGGTTTGGAGGATGATAATGTTTCTAAGATTACCTGGAGGAATTCTCTGTTGTTCGGATGACAGGGTGAAGCAAGTGAAGAGGTAGCACTGGAGAATAGGGTTGGGGAGGAACTGAAGAAGCCAAAGAAATAGGAAGCTTGTGGGGTGCAGCTACACTGCCAGCAATAATGATAGTTTTTTGTATTTGATCAGAGTTATAAAGACAGAAACTGTTGGGAGGACTCTTCAAGCAGAGGTAGAGGAATCAATGATGAGCTTGAGAAAGTCCCCTTGTTTTACTGGGGCAGAAACAAAATCTGGCATTGTTCTACAATCTGTCCCGCTGAGAATTATCTTAGCTTTGACAGGGGTAGAACTAGATTGATGCATGCTGACCTCAAGTTTACAGCACTGTTTGTGGTATATAAGGTAAGGCTTAACGAAACTGGGTTGTGAAGGTTGATCTTACCTCTCCGTAAGGAGCAAATAAATCAGACACCTTTGATGGGAGGTTGTTGATATTGCACTTGTGGCTAAATTTAAATCTAGTCTCTGTCTTTCTCACTAATTCCAGAATGCCTGAAAGACATTTTCTTTTTATACCATCCACACAAAAAATGTAATAATGCATTGAAAATATCCAGAATCACCCTTATTTATATGGCTCTTAGGAATTAATATAATTTTTTACATTTAGGAATTTTACATAATAGTGGCGTTTGTGTGTGTGTCTAGCAGAAAACAATTGCCAGACATTAATTTATTTAAAGATAACCTTCCAATTTGATTTAAAATGTCTATATCACTCTGTGAATTACTGAGGTTGAAATGCAGAGGTGTCCCTAAAGAACGGTTATTGTAATCAAATGACTACCCTTGTCAAATATTTTTTTCCACACACATTTATATAAACATAACACTTGAAACCTACCTCATAAGTTGCATGCATACGTGCAAGAGCATCAGCTAATTGCTGCCTGTAGCTTTGTCTCATCATCTTAAGTTTCTAAAAAGTAATTTGGAAATAATGAAGTATGAAAATACAGTTGAGAAACAGATTGTAACAAATACAATGCTGAATAAATGTGATAACAAGCCCTGGGGATGACAATTAGTCTTATGAAGGAAAGTGCCTTTTGTGGCATTGATGGATTTAAGTACTCA
Source organism: Pleurodeles waltl (assembly GCF_031143425.1). Taxonomy (NCBI): domain Eukaryota; kingdom Metazoa; phylum Chordata; class Amphibia; order Caudata; family Salamandridae; genus Pleurodeles; species Pleurodeles waltl. The sequence goes on along the minus strand of NC_090449.1, from coordinate 773,139,295 downwards.
ATAAGTCTTCAGATATGTACTCTGTCACTCATTTTTGCACTCATGCATCCATTAATCCATGTACGGAATCATTCTTGAAAGCACCCTCTGACACAATTACAATAAAACACACACAAACTCCTGAGAAATACAAGATAAGTTCAAAGAAAATAAATAGAAAAAAGAAAACATGCTGCCATCCAAACACAAAGGGCCTACGCTTGCAATAATGAAACTAAACATAGCAGTGGTTGTCCATCTTGCAAAGGTTTTGTTTAAAGTTCAAGCACAGCCATTACATTTAGAAGCAATATGCTGACTAACTTGAAATGGTAAAAAGGATGATACGCTATTGACAGCAACATTTCATAATGCCCTCTTGGTTTAAAGGACTGCAGCTGAAGTGAGTGTCAAGAAAGTGACCCATTAGTACTGGTTGAAGAGAGCTGTAGTATCCTCTTAAGTAGCATTAAAATAAAAGAACAGAAGCAAATAAATGAAAGGAGATCCAGAAAAGGAGAACATTAAAAACTAAAGGACTGGCCAACCAGCTCTGACACTGAACCACAATCACTTTCAGGTGTATATTCACAGTAAATGCTGCTTTTCACAGGGCAAGAGAGCCAATGACAGATGTGGAGTGAACCATAACCCCATGCAGTTTGCTGTCGTGGATTGAGGCACAGTGTAAATGATTCTCAGACAGACCAATGGCAGACCAGAGTAGATCCAAAGGCCCGCTATGTATCTATATGGTCTAATAAATCTATTATTTAATTTAATTATTTTTATTATAAGATCCTGGTAGACAGCAAGGAAGAAATTATATTAAGAAATATTAAATTGAAAATCTTGTCCCCCAGAGCTTGTCAGAGGATGTAACCAACACCAAATCATTTCCTAGAAAGACAATCTGTGACATGTCATGTAAAACAAAAAATACCAATCTAAATGCGTTAATAAAAAGTATCCTTAAATGTCTATTGATTTTAACACATGCTTTCACAATTAATGTCAGGTCTACTACATTCACTGTAAATTGTATAAACAATACAGCATGTAGCCTTTATCAGGATGGTGTTGCAGTGGTCATGTCTAGTGCTGGACTTACTATAAAAGTGTAAAGGCCTGATTTACTAAGATTCCAATTGTAAATTGTATTGAATAATTTGCAATTTGCGATTTCTTAATAGGGATCTGTTTAAATGGATCTGATAGAAGTGGATGCAATTTGCACACCTACTTCTGCAGAAAGAATTGGTATTTTCTGAACCAACTTACCAATTAACAGTTTGCCTCACAATACACTACATAATTAATATGGGACCAGCAGACCACAATGTCTTGGATTGTTTTTACATAACTCAATCATTTTTTTCAAAATGCAGCCCGTTGTGCTAAAAGGAAACCAGGAAGTATTTAAAAAAAGAAATGGATACTTTTATAAACATTTTGTGGAGGCACGCAGTGGTTCCAGGGACCGCCGCCTACTCCTAAAAAGTGCTTTTGTTGACCTTTACAAAGGGTAAGGTTCCCCTTGGAGACCCTCTTCCTGTTTGTGAATGCTTAGCACCACGTTTGATTAGGTGGTAAAAAAATATATATTTTGTGACTGGATCTTGATCACAAAACTTTAATACATAAGATAAATAATCTGTATTTGGAAGGGACAACCTTTACATGCCCCTCCCAAATACCAATTCTGTATTTATTCTAAAACTCCAATTGCGATTTGCTAACATGTTACAGCATCACGTTTTGGGCTTCGTACATTTAAAAAAGCTATTTTGAGGTCTCAAGGGCTCAAATTTGACCATTCTGACTGTAACGTCTCTTGGTTAATTAGGCCCTAAGTGAATACAAAAGTGCAGTTTGTGACTTCAGAAAAGTAGCGAAATTACTCAAAAGTGCAGGCTTACTCTAAAGTGTAAGTTGCTTTTGTGATTCAGGCCCAAAGTTCTTTTATTCTACCACAATGCAGGTAGAAACAATGAAGTAGTACAAGGTATAGAATGGTAGAAGCATTTATATACAGCTTACTATGCCCGACAAACTGCTGCCATACTATTGCGGATGGGCTGCACGCTACTCTGTAGGAGCTCAGAGTTAGCAATATAGTTGTGCATAAGGGCTATAGATTGTCATGCTGTTTCCATGTAGTGTCAGGCTTCTGAAATACTCTTTTCATGCATATTTATTGTAAAAATTGTATATATGGTCATTCAATTGTCACAAACATTAGTAACTGGTATGGCAACCTTTGTTACTGATTTATGTCGTGTATATGGATGCCATTGATTGTTATGTGTTCGTAATCTAGTTGTCATGTCATTGTATTTCATGCCATTATTCGGGGAATACATTTGTGAAATTGTGCTACATACAGACACGCGCTCAGCTGTATGGCTTTCAGTTACTGAAAGTTATGAGTTATTTCCTGGAGTTCATGCTTAGCTTAATATACCAGTCGATTATCACGTACATAGAGTATACAGGATCATTGAGTGAATACATTACGTAATATCCATTTGCACAAGGCTGTGAACATCTGAGAGTCAGAGCATTCCGGGGAAGGAAGGATTTGATCTGATAATATATTTTATAGCGTAATGCCTCTTTCACTGACCATGGGAAATTATTAAATCTGAGAAATCAAAAAGTTTCTTTAAGAGCATGCTCTAACCAGAAGTAAAGCGATCTTCTGTAGTGGGGAGCAGGGCTAGCTTTAGGGCGGTGAGACCAGTGCGACTGCACTGGGCGCTGACCTGGAGGAAAGCACTGGCCTCAGGAGGGTTGGGGGCCCTGTGTTTAGCAATAACTTAAGATGTAAAAACACCTGCTGCAGAGTTCCTTGTGCGCCCAGCTTTTCAGGCAGGAATAAAAATGAGAGAGAGATAAAGACAGAGAGAGAAATAGAGAGAGAGAGAGAAATAGAGAGAGAGAGAGAGAGAGTTTTGTTTACTGACAGTTTTGAATGAGTTAATATGCCTGCTGCAAAGAACAGATCTGTTGTTATGTGGTTAGCTGAGTAGGTTCTGAAAACCAGCATTTACCAGGTCTTTAAAACAAATGAAATGTTAATGAGAGAGGGGCTATAAAGAGATGAGTGATACTTGCTACATGATAGTGAGGGAATCTGAGGAAGAGGTCATGGGGTGGGGCGCTAAAAAAACTGTCGCACTGGGGACCACCAGCACTAAAACCGTGGGGAGGCCTAGAAATGTAATCCAGAAGCATGCACAACACATACACACAAATCAAAAAAAGTACTGTGAGCTAATCAGCAACAAATTAGGCCATGCTAATAGAGTCACACAGCAAATATATAATGAGAGCATTCCAAGACAAGACAATGCAATCAACACAAACACATGCTATGTGAGAACAAGCACCAAGCATCACAAGAAAGCAGGCAGAACCACACTATATGCAAATGGAACGTAACAAACTCTTTGCTAGTACAAACAAACCAACAGGACAAAATAAATATATGTCATGCGACATTAGCAACAAAAGACAAACTAGGCAATATGAGACAAAACAACACAAGACCCACCACTCATACGAAGAACACAAGGCTATTCACAGCACCACAGCACCACTATACCAGAAACTATGTATGCTTAGAAAACATGAGTTGGTAAATAACAGCATGATCATGGCCAGAAAGAGTATGAAGCAGATTTGGCAGCAGTGACTACATACATGCCAAAATGGTGGCATTGTAAATATTTTTTTAAAGAATCGGGGGACTGCATGTACCTTTAAGTGCACCTGTTTTCCTATGCTCTACATTCTGGTTTCAGTGAAATGATATGATATGACTGTTGGCAGTTGATTCCTGGTGTTGCCCGGGGTTCGGGTATAAAGCCTACGCAGCACCTTTGACGGGATTTCTGGTCATTTGGGACTACTATAATTTGGCAACAAGCTTCTTCTCATCACCGCAGCCCCTCTGACAACCCTACATTTGCAGAATTCTACAGAAAGAACTGTCATTGGGACTTGTGTCTACACTGCGTTGGATTTGGAACATTTGGCCAGGTGTTCTTTACGAAGTACTCTTTTATTGCCTCACAATCGCAAGGGAAAAAACAAAGATACTTTTGGAAGATTTGTATGTTTTTCGTGAGGGTTGTGTACCCACCATAAATGTTGCATTCTTGTGCACTCCTGGTGCACATACGACTCTCTGGGCGTCCCATTTTTTAAGGGAGTTCGGGAGCTCATTGCTCTTCTATCAGAGTTTTTGGCTGACGCGTTGTACTCATCACTACGCATAATGTCTTTCTCGGCTGAGGAGTGTTACGCATTATCACGATCTACGATGAACACCACCAGTTTTCGATTGGGATGGCATTTTGTAGTTAACGACAGATGTCGCCATTCTGGACGTGGACGATGCTCAACATGATAACCACCATTTTGGTTTGGGGGTAATGAGAAATTTTCTAGCTAATGAGAAGTAAAGTTTCATTTCTATTAAGGACACAGAGGTGAGGATTATGCACTTCTTTTTTCACTCTTTATTATAGCAGGTTCAAAGGTTAAAGAAAAAAATGTAAACACTACATATCCCATGGTCCAAGGGACAGTGTCTGTTAGACCTGGCATCCTTGATATGGTCTCCCCTGTCTTTTTTGCCTCTGCTTCCCATGTTTTGACTGTGTGCTGGACTATGTTTTTGGTACGGTGGGCAATTTACCACTGCTGACCAGTGCTAAAGTGCAAGTGCTCCTGTGTAAAATGTATGTATAATTGGCGTTTCCATGATTGGCACATTTGATTTACTACTAGGTCCCTAGTAAACTGTACTAGTGGTGCCCAGGGCCTGTAAATCAAATGCTACTAGTGGGCCTGCAGCACTGGTTGTGCCACCCACATAAGTATCCCTGTAAACATGGCTCAAATCTGCCACTGCAGTGTCTGTGTTTTAAACTGCCAATTCGATCTGGCCAGTGTACCCAATTGTCAGGCCCCAACCTTCAATTTTTATACATGTAAAGCACTCCTAATGTAGGCCCTAGGTAGCCCCATGGTCAAAGAGCAGTGTATGTTAAAGGTGGGACATGTACTGATGTTTTTTACATGTCTATGTCCAGTGAAATACTGTCAAATTTGGTTTTCACTGTTGCGGAGCCTATCTCTCTCATAGGTTAACAAGGAGGCTGCCTTTAAATATCTTTTAGGTGCAGTTTCCCTTTGGGAGCAGATAGAAACAGGGACTTTGGTGTCTCTGAACTCACAATTTAAAAATACATCTTTTGATAAAGTTGTTTTTTAAATTGTCATTTGGAAAATGACACTTTTAGAGAGTGGGCATTTTTTTCCTTAAATCATTCTGTGACTCTGCCTGTTTGTGGATTCTCTGTTTGGGTCAGACTGACAGTTGGGCGGTTTGTGTATTCCGTCTAGACAGTGAGACAAAGGGAGCTGGGGTGTAGCCTGCATATCCTTATGGGCCATCTGAGCTAGAGTGGAGGAAGGAGTGGTCACTTACACCTGAATGGGCCTTGCCTGCCCTTACACAATGCATTCTCCAACACCCTGGTGTGTGACTGGGGCCAGGCCCAGGCAAGGCAGGATCCTGTGAACAAAAGAGACCTCCCTTTGAAGTTTGCCTACTTCAAAGGCAGAAAGGGGTATAAGTAGTAGACCCAAAACCCCAGATTTTTAGATTATTTCTGGCTTCAAGAGAAACCTCTGCCAAGGAGAAGAGCTGCAGGAGGGGTACTGCCTCTTTGCCTGTGCTTTGTTGGGTTGGCCTGCAGTTGCTGCTTCTGCCTTAAAAAGAAGACAAAGACTGGACTTTGTGGTATATTCCTGCTTGTGAAGAATCTCCAAGGGCTTGGACTGAGCTTGCCTCCTGTTTTGAAGTCTCAGGGCCATCAAAGACTTCCTCTGCCAGCTCCTAGACTCTCTGCTGAGACTCCTGCCCTGCCAAGTGGTGCCCATTCCAGTCCCTGGGCCCTTGAAAGGTGAAGTTGCCAGAACAAGGACTGAAATCCATGTACAGAACACCTTGTGGGGAAAATTTCGACGCACCACCTGCAATGCGGCTGAAAATCGATGCTCCACCTGCATCGCGGCTGGGAGATCAAAGCATTGTGGCTGGAGAAATGATGCAACACCCACTTGCAGCTGCTGATAACAATGCAATCCCTCCCCCGTAGCATGGTTTTCCATCACCGTGTGGCCGGATTTCACACGCATCATCGCTGGGCATCAAAATTCAACGCAAGCCTGCACAGATCCGTGGTGCCTGTCTGGAAATCCACACTTCGCTCTCTTGTGGGAGAGAAAAACAACGCAGCGCCTATCTAACTGGAGTAGAAAACAAAGCACGCTCTCAATTGTGAGTGAGAAATCGATACATCACTGACTTTTACGATACACGCTCGCCCGCAAAGCTTTAGTTTCGATGCAAACCTGGTACTCTGTGTAACAACAATGTTTCCATTGTTTTCTATGGAGTAAAACTTTTATTCTTTTGAAAATCTGTATCTTGACTTGTGTATGTTGGATTTTTGTTGTTTTGGTCTGGTTTAATTTAGATAAATACCTCCTATTTTTCTAAACTGGTGTGGTGTCCATTTTGTAGTGTTCTCACTATATTACTGGGTGTGTAGGTACAAATACTTTACACATTGCCTTTGAGATAAGCCTGTCTGCTTGTGCCAAGCAGCCAAGGGGGTGAGCAGGGGTTATCTTGAGTCTGTACTTCCATTGCCCTGACTAGAGAGTGGATCCCTGCTTGGACATAGTGCAAACTGATTGCCAGTCAGAGACCCCATTTCTAGCAGTGTCCATAACATACAACAGCCAATCCAAATGCAGTCCACAAGCCCAAATATAATCATGGATCCTAAAGTCCTTCCTTGTCTTCACTGCAGGAGTTTAAGTTCAAGCGGCTTCAATAGGTCTTGGGATCAGAGCCTATGAATAAAACACAGTTGTTAAATGGAGTACACATGTCAATATTGCCCAATAACAACAGACCTTAAACCACAACTATCTAATCTTAGTACTATATACCAATAAATCCATCACAGTAGAACCATCATCTTACATTTCCTTAATATATGGATGAGAAACAACAACAAAACAAAATTCTTCCATTTTTTATGTGAATGAAAAAACAGTATCACTGATTATTAGCTGCATTATACTTACTGTTACATCCAAATCTCGGAGGGTGACGTATCCCCAATGTGTTGCGAGGGATCATCCTCGCCTGTGTGTCCTTAATAGAATTTAAACTTTTCTTCTGGTTAGCTGCAAAAATTTTAATTCTGTGTCAGGAACGGAGGTGAGGATTATGTATGTCTAAAGCTTACTGACCACCAATGCAGACGCTTCATGTATAGGTTTGAAATAAAACCTTTTAAAAGTGGACTCTGAAGACCAGTCCGCCGCATCCGTGATATCTTCTAGTCTTTCACCTACATGGATGGCCTTAGAAGCTATTGCCCCCCTCGCTGAATGAGCACCAAAAACATGGGTATTGATTCCCCCCTCTGCCATTATCCATTTTACACCCCTGGCAATGGAAGGGACAAAACCGCCTTGAAGGGTTTCTTAATGGTACTCAACAACTGTTGCTCCTACAGCAGTCTGATATCTGACACCTGCCCACACACAATTTGGGAGCAGCCGCAAAGGCGGGAAATGTTACTGACTTGGTATTGGATTTGGTTCGCCTAGAAATGGTGAACGTAACACCCTCCGGGAGGAAAACACTTGCTATAATATCTAGAGCACTGACATCTGAGACTCTCTTACAAGAAATTAGGCAAAGCAGAATGGCCAACTTCAACAACATTTCTTTCCTAGAAAGATATTGGTTATCTTGCCATTTTGACAAAAAAATGTAGAACCAGATTAATGTCCCACAAACCAGAATATCTGGGCTCCGGGGGTTTTAAAATCTTGATGAATTTCAGCAACTTACAGACCCAAGGATGTTCCCCTACTGGAGTATTGTTGTTGGGCGGGTATCCTGCCGAGATCGCTGATCGGATAGAATTTACCCTACATTAGGCCAAACCGAAACCCACCAACTCCGCCAGTAAATTGAAGATATCTGTAATCGGGGCCCCCACAGGATTCAGGTGTCTCTCCAACAACCAACGAGCCCATCTGCACCAAGCTGATCTGTATCTCTTGCTTGTCTCTGGGGCCCATGTCTGCTGAATGAACTTCTCAGCTTCCTTCAAAAGTCTGAAGTCTTTCCATCATTGCCGGAAATCCTCCAAGCCATGAGGTTTAGATGACCCTTCAATACAAGTGGATGTGGATGGCTGAGGGGGTCAGAAGGACCTGGGGGAACAACGGTATTAGAATCAGGACTTCCCATGATAGTTCCAAAAGGTCAGGGGACTGTGCTTGTGATTTCCAGAGTGGTGTTATGATAATGACTGAAGCCCCCTGACGACAAACTTGAGCCATCACTTGTTCTGTCGACCAGTGTTGGAGGAAGATGTCCACCACCTTGGCATCCAGGTCGGGATGCCACCTGAAGTACTTCAGGAGTTGAGTGTTCAGTCTGGATGCAAACAGGTCCACAGTGCACAGACCCTACCAGTCCATGGCGGCCCGGAAGATCGATTTGTTCAGTTGCCAGTCGCTGGAATCCTCAATATACCTGGAGTTTCAGTCCGCTATTGTATTCTGAGACCCCGGTAGGTATTCTGCCATCACAGAAATCTGATGCCTTAAGCAGTAGTGCCAGAAGTCCTTTGCCAGTTCCGCTAGTGCCCTTGAGTGCGTTCCATCTAATTAGTTTATGTATGGGACCGCTAACACATTGTCCATTCTGAGCAGAATGCAGCAGGAGACCCTGTCCAGGGACAGAGATCTGATCGCGAACTATCCAACCAGTAGTTCCAGGCAGTTGATATTTAGGTTCAGTTCTTCCTGTGTCCATCTCCATCCCATGGAGATCTCGCCACACTTGGTGCCCAGCCCTGGTGGCTGGCATCTGCCTCTATGATCAGATCTGGAGAGGATCCAAAGATAGCTCTCCCGTTCCACTGGCCCATGTGGTCTATCCAACCATTGCAACTCCGTCCAAGCCTCTGAGTTCAGAGAAATCAGTTCTGAATTTGTGAGGCCTCTCGTTAGGTGGGATGCCTTCAAGTGTTGTGAAGCCCTCTAATGTAGAGAACTCGGAAAGATGGCCTGGATTGAAGAAGATAACAGCACAACTATCCTGGCCAGTTGTCTTGGGCAAATCCTGTCCCTTCTCTGTACTTCCTTTAACTCTTTCCTGATCTTGCTTACCTGTGATTCCGGGAGACTGAGAGTGGCCACATTGGAATCTATGAGAAACCCCAGGAAGCTCATGTTCTGGGCCGTTGTCAGTTCTGATTTCTGTCGATTTATGACAAAACGTAGGTCCTGCAAGAAGGCAATGGTCTTGGTTAAGTGAGATAGAAGTTGCACTCTATCACAGTTCAGAAAGGACCTCAAAACTTGGCTCTTCACCTGATCCCCTCTGACCATCACTTCTGCCCCCGCGCATTGAGACCCTAACTAGTGAATAGCGGCACTCTACAAATATACTGATTGACAATTGGCAAGCTGGTGCCCCATAATAAGTCCCTAGCATATGGTACCTAGGTACCCATGGCATTGGGGTTCAGGGGATCCCTATAGGCTGCAGCAGCATATATTTTACCATCCATAGGGTGCCCAAGCAAAGGGTTCTGCAGGACTGCCATTGCAGCCTGTATGAAAAGATGAAAGCACCCTTTCACTGCCACAGATCACTTATAAGTCACCCCTATGGCAGGCCTTCTAGCCCAGAGGGCAGGGTGCAAAGTACCTATGTGAGAGGGCACCCCTGCACTAGCAGAGGTGCCCCCACAAACTCCAGGCCCATTTTCCCAGACTTCAGGAGTGCGGGGACACCATTGTACGTGTATTCTGGACATAGGTGAATACCTATGTCCAGCTACATAATGGTAACTCCGAACATAGGCATGTTTGGTATCAAACATGTTGGAATCATACCCCAATGCTTTTGCATGCATTGTTTGTATGATCCAATGCACTCTGGGGGCTCCTTAGAGGACCCCCCCCCAGTATTGCCATTACAGCCTTCTGAGGTTTTTCAAGCAGCCCAAGCTGCTGCCACTTCCCAGACAGGTTTCTGCCCTCCTGATGCTTGAGAAGCTCAAGCCCAGTAAGGTAGAACAAAGCATTTCCTTTGGGAGAGGGATGTTACACCCTCTCCCTTTGGAAATAGGTGTTACAGGCTTGGGAGAGGTAGCCTCCCCAAGCCACAGTCAGTGCTTTGAAAGGCACTTTTGGTGTCCTCCTTGCATAAACCAGTCTACACCAGTCCATGCTCTGGCGTGAAACTGGACAAAGGAAAGGGGTGCTCAGAGCTCCTTCAGAGTGTACCTGGGTTTTGCCATCTTGGATTCTAAGTTGGCAGGGATCTCTGGGAGCATCTGAGTGGCCAGTGCCAGCAGTTGACATCAGAGCCCAGCTATGTGACCAATCCCCCTTCAAGGGATATTTAGGGTCTCTCTCTTGAGTCGTTCCTCAGATTCGGATTGCAAGACTCCAGCAAGATTCCTCTGCAACCTCCAATTCAACTTCTGACCGAAGAAACTGCATCTGGACGCTCCAGGACCCGACAAGCTGCAACAAAGAAGCAAGACGCCTCCTGCAACACTGTATCCACGGCTCCTTCCAGCAACTGCAACAATTCCCCGGTCGTGCATCTTCTGTAGACAGCACATCTTCAGCCAGCATCAGAAGTAAGAAGGAATCTCCCTTGGAGTGAAAGAGTCCTTCCCCTACTTCTGCAGGCGCCAACTGCAATGACGACCGGCGGCGTGGATCCCCTCTCCTGCTGAGCTGCATGGATCCTGCATCACGGGTGGTGGACTGAAGTGGTCCTGGCGTTCCTCTCTTCCGGGAGTCTAACTTGTGTGGAGGTAAGCCCTTGCCTACCCACACAAGACAGTACCCTTGTGCACGATGTACTTTGCAGCTGCCATGGATTGTTGGGATCTTCTCCATGAACTCTTCAGGCATCTTGAAGCTCCAGCCCCCAGCACTCCATCCTGCAACGCACAGCTCCCAGAGTGGTTCTCCGGCGGCGTGGGAGCCTTTTTTGTAGTGCTGTGTGGGCCTCTTCTGTGACTTTCGTGTCCCCATCCTGTGAGACTCCTGTGGGTGCTGCCTGGGCTTCTGTGGGATCTCTGTGTTGCTGAGGGCCCCCTCTGGCTCTCCCTCCTGGGTAGAGTCCACCTGGTCCTGGCAGCTCAACTTTCCCCTAACCACAAGTTTTGCATGTGCTAAGGCTTGTTGGTGGGATCCGATGGCACAAACCCAACTGCAACCCTCCTTCCAGCGTGGGACATCACCTGCATCCTCCAGGAACTCTACTTCTTCTTCTTGGATGCAGTGCTGACTCTCCTTCTTCACTGTTGACTCACCTCTTGCACCCTTAGTCTGGTGAATAGGGGCTCCTGCCCTTCCTGGACTCTGCTGTGCTTCTTGAACTTGGTCCCCTTCTTCCACAGGTCCTCTTGTCCAGGAACCCACAATTGGTGTCTTGCAGTCTCTTCTGGGTTTTGAATTATTATTCTTTTCTTCTAAGTGGGTGTTCTGGGGAATTTACAGTGATTTACTCCTGCTTTCATTGTCGCTGGGGTGGGTTGTGGTACTTACCTTTGGGCTTTTCTAGTACTCCCAGCTCCCCTCTACACACTCCACTTACCTACGTGGGGGGTGCATTCCATTTTTTACATTTATGGTTTGTGCTCTTCCTCTTTCTCTCTATTGTGATTTTTCACTAATTGCTCTGTTTTCTAACTATTTTTATGCCTATTTGTGCATACTAGTGTATATAATGTGTGTATTACTTACCTCCTAGGGGAGTATAGCCTCTATGGTATTTTTGGTATTTGTGTCACCAAAATAAAGTCCCTTTATTTTTGTAACACTGATTGTTTTCTTTCATGTGTGTAAGTACTAAGTGTGACTACAGTGGTATTGCATGAGCTTTGCATGTCTCCTAGATAAGCCTTGGCTGCACATCCACAGCTACCTCTAGAGAGCCTGGCTTCTAGACACTGACTACCCTACACTAACAAGGGATACCTGGACCTGGTATAAGATGTAAGTACCATAGGTACCCACCACACACCAGGCCAGCCTCCTACATGTCTCAAGGCACACTGCCTCAAGGATAGAACACTCAATACACAGCTGAAAGAACCAGCTAGGACAGAGTGTACTGCAGCCTGCCCCCTAGAGCTCAAGTAGACAGCATTGTCAAACACAGAAATAATCAGTAGTGTCCAGTACAGGGCCCTCTCCTCTAAAATAGTCAGTACCAGGTCTACTGACTGTATTGCTGAAGTTTTCGCCTGCCTCCCTTATCATCTATTTCTCTGATCACTACTGTCCCTAATGCAATGGACACCATTTGGGACAAACTGATAGGTCATCTTTCTGTGAACCACCACAGCCTCCGTCGCAGGGGTTAGGAACTCAGTGTGAAGGATAGAGTTGCTCAGTCTCACTCAACAGTTGCCCATCCTATCTTACATCACGGGGTCCATGACTAACCCATTCACAGAATCTAGGGAACCCAACACCCCATGTCCAACCTCCTCAAAGTCAGTCTCCAGCTGACTAGGGTACTCCTGTATCCTCAAGGGCTACTACTTCTCTTGCCATCACCTCATGGGCCATCCTATCTCTGGGGGCCCACTATTTTGAGATCCCCTAGCCACCACTATCCCTGGCTGCTAATAGTGGGAGACCTAATAACAATATACTTTTACTCACATTCAGTGTCTGGTCAGATAACTCATGGCCCATTCCACTCCAGGTGTTCCATTGCACCCACCAGCACTCTTAAGTCCCAATAAGTCAACCCACTCTGTGGTCATGGCATCTGCCATCAGGGGGAGATTTTATACAGAAGCATTACTCAGTGTAAGTCCCATCCTTCAAACCCACACATAATTTTACATGTCTCTGTATAACTCCTCCCCTTCCCATCATCACCTCCCAGCTAGCACAGTCAACCGCAGCTTCTCAACCATGATGTGAATACATTTTAAAGCCCCTAAACCTCCTTTAATGTTTGTGCATCCACAGGGTGTGTAACTCAACAATGTGTGCCCCTGACTACCTAGCCTCAGCACATGCTGATTTGGTCCTGAATGGGGAAGACAATTGTAATTACTGCTTCCACCTGTCCACACTCAGGCACCAGAGCAAGAAAATGAGAGCAGCTAAGCTGTGTACATTGAGAGCTCCCTTTTTCACAAGGGCCACCTGGGGTAGGCCCAGGGCCTGGCTGACTGTCGTACTGGCTACATCAGCTTCTAATAGAGGTATTTTAAAAGGTAACACAACAGCACTCACATCCCCAAAAGGGACCCATCACCTCATGTACTCCCTAGGTTTGAAAAGTAAATCCGCTTGGTGTTTACTGACAGCGAGGATGCCTTTGACTTTCCAGGCAACTGCTGCAGTGCTAAAACATGCAGTACACAAGTGACTACTACTTTTATTAATATACCCAGCACGCCTGCACATATTTGCTCTAGGTTTTCAGCCTCTTGCTCTTGGTTTACAACCATCAGCTCCACTTTCTAGGGGCCCACCAACCTTCAGAATTTGGCTGATGTTCTGTCACCACCCTTCCTTCACAGTTGGGATGTTCTCTTCCATCACATTCTTCCAGCACGGTTAGGATCCAAATTCCTTGCACAGCTCCCTAAGTCATCAGGCCATGGGTCTTATTTCAGATCTTGCCAGGCTGTTCCTACTAGGAAGGATGTCAGCAATCAGAGATCCTAGCACTAGCACTCACATAATTCCCACTCAGCTTGCAGATTGGGTCATTTTACTGATGTTATGTTATGTTATGTTATGTTATTGAGACTTATATAGAGCCAGCTACCCGGAGGCCTCGTAGCGCTGATCAGTTTGAAAAGTTTAGAACATACTGGAGGAATCTCAAACTTCCCTGGAGAGGGGGAACTTAGAAGAATTTAGAATAGCCAGGTTTTAATGGCCTTGCTAAATTCAGTCTCCTGATTCATCATGCGAATATTCGTGGGTAGGGAGTTCCAAAGTCTGGCTCCCTGGTACTTCAGGGATCTTCCTCCCCATGATGTTCTCTTTACTTTGGGTACCACTACCAGGGCTTTAGAAGCCGATCTCAAAACTCTTGTGGGTGTATGTAGTGAAATTAATGATTTTAGATAATGAGGATCCTTTTTATATAGAGCTCTGTGGAAGAAGCAAAGAGCCTTAAACTTTATCCTTTTTGCCACTGGAAGCCAGTGCAGTTCATTCAGAGCTTTTTTAGCTGATGTGGTCCTAGGCAGATTAAAGAGCAGACGTGCTGCAGCATTTTGTACCACCTGTAGTTTGTTAACCACATAACCTGGAGATCCCAAAAAGAGGCTGATCTTAAAGATAAGCACACTTTCATAGTGCTTCAGTCTTTATTCTGTTATTTGTGCAGTTTGGAAGTATCAGTTGGCTTTCTTTAGTTGTAGTACACATCAAAGTATGCAATCACTTTGAATCAACTAAGAGCTTTAATCTAATTTTTATTGAACCATTGTGACGATTAACTTATACAGAAAAGGGTCCTGTCTGTATCCTTATATTCTACACGGTTAACTTTATCTTCAGCTGCAAAATCAGAAGCAACATAGATGTGCCTACTATTTATGGTTGTTTGTCAACACATATTTTACTCATGAATATGGTTGGCTTTGAACATTCGCAGTGCAAATCCAGATGAGGGCAAGTTAACAGTAACTTTAAGAAAGCTCAAGGTGACTTTATAGGAAAGCCAATTTTTGTACATGTAAAACTATATCCCCCCTTGACCGATCTTCACTAAACACAGAGACAAAAATATTTTCCAGGACATCTAAGAAAATGCCAAATTTGGTACAGAAGAGACATGTCTCTCAATTCCTATGAATTTTTTGTGTGTTGAAATGATGATCACCAAACTGAAACAGCAGGGCAGCCTTTAAGTTATGCAGTGCCTTTTTTGTTTTGTGCAAACTGACCAGCCGTTTCAAGGATATAAGGCAAAATGTGTAGTTCTTATGTGCAAACTAAAATATATATGTCTTACAGAAGTTGGATAATGAAAGCGCCATTTGACTAGGTGCAAGTCTATTAACAGTACACAAATAACATTGAAGAAAACACATAAGAGTTTACCTGAGCATAGCCCACGCCTTGACAATCCTTAATAATGTACACCAACATATACAGTAGCTCCCTTGGATCACTGTTGTATGACTGAGAAACAAACACTTTGTACCATGATGATATCCATGGGGAGCAGACAAAGTGTACACCACAGAGAGAGAAGTCAAACCTGAGGTTGGTGTGCAAACGAACACAGTAATCATTTCAATGGGACATAAGATGGTTAACTTTGTACAGCACACACCTGAGTTCAGCATGAGTGAAGCATGCCTTGGGGGAAACAGCCTAAACAACGACTCTTAAACATGAGGTGCGTTGTCCACGAAAGAGGAACAACGCTTTTGTGAACAACAACTCTGTTTTTCTCTGCCTTAACCATGCATGTCCTGAATAACGAACATGCATGGTTAAGGCAGAGGAAAACAGACTCAGGAGAGGACGCGGTCAGATAAGTGGGGTTGGGGGGTAGTTTTAGGGGTGGGGATGTGGGTAGTTTTCGTTTTTAAGGGCACGGGTGGGGGGTCGAGGTAGTTTTAGTTTTTTATGGGCGGGGTGGGGGGGGCAGGGTAGTTCAAGTTTTAGGGGTGGGGGTCGCTGTAGTTTTAGGGCGGGGTGGGGGGTCAGGGTCATAGGTTTTAGCAGCTGGGTGGGGGGTCGATGTACTTTACGTTTTTGGGGCAGGGGTTGTGGTAGTTTTAGTGTCGGGTAATTTTAGGTTTTAGGAGCTGGGTGCGGGTAGTTTTAGGGGCAGGGGTCGAGGTAGTTTAAGTTTTAGTGGCGGGGTGGGGGTAGCGGTAGTTTTAGGGGCAGGGGTGTGGGGTCAAGGTCATTTTAGTTTTTAGGGATGGGGTGGGGGGTCGGGTAGCTTTTTAGGGGCGGGTTGGGGTAATTTCAGGTTTTAGGGGTTGGGGGTCGGGGTAGTTTAAGTTTTAGGGTTGGGGTTGAGGTAGTTTTAGGGGTGGGGTGGTGAGTCGGGATAGTTTTAAGTTTTAGGGGCGGGGTGGGGAGTCGCAATAGTTTTAGGGGTTGGGGCCAGGGTAGTTTTAGGTTTTAGGGGTGGGGTAGTTCAAGTTTTAGTGGCGGGGTGGGGGGTCAGGGTAATTTTAGTTGTTAGGGGTGGGGGTTGCGGTAGTTTTAGTTGCGGGTTTGGGGTCGGGTAATTTTAGTCACTGTAGTTTTAGGGTGGGGTGGGGGGTTGAGTCATAAGTTTTAGCGGCTGGGTGGGGGGGTTGAGGTAGTTTAAGTTTTTGGGGCGGGGTTGTGGTAGTTTTAGTGTCGGGTAATTTTAGGTTTTAGGGGTGGGGTAGTTTTAGGGGCAAGGGTCGAGGTAGTTTAAGTTTTAGGGGTGGTGGTGGGGGGTCGGTGTAGTTTTAGGTTTTAGGGGCGGGGTAGGGTAGCAGTAGTTTTAGGGGCAGGGGTGTGGGGTCAGGGTCATTTTAGTTTTTAGGGGCAGGGTGGGGGGTTGAGGTACTTTACGTTTTAGGTGCGAGGTGGGGGGGTCAGGTAGTTTTAGTTTTTTAGGGGCAGGGGGCGGGGTTGGGGTAATTTCAGTTTTTAGGGGTGGGGGGTCAGGGTAGTTTAAGTTTTAGGGGTAGGGTTGCGGTAGTTTTAGTGGCAGGAGTGGTGAGTCGGGTAGTTTTACGTTTTAGGGGCGGGGTGGGGAGTCACAGTAGTTTTAGGGGTGGGGGTCAGGGAAGTTTTAGGTTTTAGGGGCAGGGGTCGGGATAGTTTAAGTTTTAGGGGCGGGGTGGGGGGGTTGGGGTAGTTTTAGGTGTTAGGGGTGGGGGTTGCTGTAGTTTTAGGGGCGGGGTGGGGTCAGGGTAATTTTAGTTTTTAGGGGCAGGGTGGGGGGTCGGGTAGTTTAAATTTTAGGGGCGGGGATGGGGGGTCAGGGTAATTTTACTTTTTAGGGGCGAGGTGGGGGGTCGGGTAGTTTTGGGTTTTAGTGGCAGGTGGGGGGGTCGGGGTAGGATTGTTTTTAGGGGCAGGGGTAGGGGGTCAGGGTAGGATTGTTTTAGGGGCAGGGGTTTGGGGTCAGGGGAGGTCACATGCTGGAGTCATGCATGCCCTTCCACACATGCCTTTACCAGGCATGCCTTTACAACGAAAAATCGCTGTTAAGCCATTCGTAGTAAAGGCATTCGTGGTAACAACGCGGCCGCTGATCCGACCGCATTGTTCAGGCATGCGTGGTTCCAGCATACATTGTTCCGTTGTATATTCATGTCTTGGTGGTGTCCAAAACATTTGCCCATCAACCCACACAACAGTTCTCTGGTGCATAAGTTTGTACCCTCAAGTCTGCTTGCAGCAGACACACAATGGACCCAAAACACACACAGGAGGTTGTAGTGGTCAAAGCCCACGCATTGGCAATGTGCAATGACATGTCCATTACACACACACAACAGTTCACTTAAATATATGGTGTTCTACTCTACTTCATTGCATATTTTACCAGTTTGATGGTCACAAAACATGTGATACAACTCACACACAAACAACCCAGAGCAGTGGTTGGCATGGGTAAAGATCTTTCTTTAGCTTTGCACGAAAAACAGGTCTAGCGCACCATACAACATTTCATTTGGACATATTGGTCCTCATTGTGACATTGGCAGTGAGTGATGAAGTGGCGGTAACACCGGCAACAGGCTGGCGGTAATTACCGTCAAATTATGACCATGGCGGAGAAAACTCCCATAGAAATCCAATGTACCACACCAACTGCCAGGGTGTAAACAACACTCACCACGGAGGTAGCCAACAACAGCCAGGCAGAACACAAAGTACTGCCCACCATATTTTGACCCTTCAATCTGCCATGATTTCCAGGGCGGTACCAACGCCATCAAAAGCCTGGCAGGAACACTCCACAGAAGAGAAAAGACTCACTGTCGGAGACACAGGGAAGAACAACGCCACCATGGAACCGGAACTGCAAGTCTTCCCGAGGCTCATCTATGCCATGCTCCACCTGGAACACCAACGCCGCAGACGATGGTAAGTACAGCCGCCCAGCACACAAGGGAGGGAGGGAGGAAAACGAGAGTGACACACACAAGCACAACACACACCCGACACACACACACCATACACACAGCAAGCTGCAGATGAAAAACAATGGCACACGACACACAGCAGATTAATGCAAGGACAACAAGAATGCAGTAATGAGAATGTATTGATATAAACAGCTACCAAATAAACCAATTGTACGAGAAACAAATATGTACCAATGTACACAAAGGGCCAATGCCCAATCCAATGTACTATGGGGCCACATGGCCACAGGGCACAGTCCAAGACCCAACTCGAACCCTGACTTAATCCAGAAAGAACTCTGCATGGGCATCAGTTTGCAAGTGGGGAGGCACCTCAGGGGGATGGGGGTAGGGGACACCTCAGCCAAATACGGGAACAAGTCCCCTGGTTCTGAAGGGGGCTTCATGCCCATTTTGCTGTCCTGGGGAGTGAAAGGCCACAGTCTCTGGAGTGGGTGACTTTCCCATTGGTTCTGGAGGGGGCTCCATGCCCATTTCTCTGTCCTGGGAGGGCAACGCCACAGTCTCTTGAGTGGGTAACTTTCCCACTGGTTCTGGAGGGGGCTCCATGCCCATTTCTGGGGACTGCAAGGCCACAGTCTATTGAGTGGGTGACTTTCCCACTGGTTTTGGAGGAGGATCCATGCCCATTACTCTGCCCTGGGGAGTGCAAGGCCATAGTCTCTTGAGTGGGTGACTTCCCCACTGGTTCCGGAGGGGGCTCCATGCCCATTTCTCTGTCCTGGGGAGGGCAAGGCCACAGTCTCTTGAGTGGGTGACTTTCCCACTGGTTCTGGATCGGGCTCCATGTCCATTTCTCTGTGCTGGGGAGTGCAAGGCCACAGTCTCTTGAGTGGGTGACTTTCCCACTGGTTCTGGAGGGGGCTCCATGTCCATTTCTCTGTGCTGGGGAGTGCAAGGCCACAGACTCTGGAGTGGGGAACATGCCCACTGTTCCTGGAGGGGGCACCTTGTACAGCAGTCCCTTCAGCACGGTCTACATGGCTTTCGCTGGTGGTGATGGCTGCACTGTGTCATCTGGAGGTGAGGGCTGCACAGTGTCAGCAGGTGAAGGTGCCTCCTGGGCAACCTCTGCTGGAGGTGAGGGCTGAACTGAGGTGGCAGTTGGAGGTGCCTCCTGGGCAGCCTGTCCTGGAGGTGAGGGATGCACTCCCTCAGCTGGCGTTGGGGGCCCCGTGACCACTGAGGGGGTGCTGGTGTCACTCTGACAACTTCAGCTGGAGTCGAGGGCTTCTTCCCCTTCATGACAGGAGGTGTTGGATCCTTACCCTAACTGGCAGGGGTTGAGGGCTTCTTCCCCTTCAAGGCAGTTTGTGCGTGTTCCTTAGCCTTCCGGGCAGGAGTCGAGGGCTTCTTTCCCTTCATGGCAGGAGGTTCAGGCTCCTTCCCCTTCACGGCAGGAGGTGTGGGATCCTTAATCTGCCTAGCTGGTGGAGTGGGATCCTTCACTGACTTACCACCACGACTAGGTGGTCCCACCACTGTCCGCATGGACTGTTTGGCTGAGGTGCTGGGCTGGGTCGTTGGGACCCTGCACTTACGGGCAGGACAGGGAGGGGTAGTGGGAGGGAAGAGGTCAAGTTGGGCAAGAAAAAGCTTCTTATGGACGGTGGGGCGAGATAAGGGAGGAGGGATGGGAGTGGAAGTTGAGGGAGTGGTTGTAGGAGGTGTATGTCTGCTGGACTTGAGTGAAGGTGCATTTGCAGTGTGCTGATGTGAGGTGGATGACTGTTGGGTGTGTGAGTGCTTGCTATTGTCTCCTTTAGAAGGGGGGACAGACAGGCTGGGAGAGGACACAGGGGATGCGTGCATGGATGTTGTGGAGGTGTCTGCTAGTGAGGTGTGTGTGCTGCTTGGTATGGTGATGCTGGTGGTGGATGTTGATGCAGTGCATGGAGGTGTGAGTGTGGATGAGATTGTGAGGGAGTTGGAGGAGGGGGGGAGACAGTGGAGGCAGTGGATGTGGTTGTGTCTGCAACTGTCTAGTGTTTGCATGAGTGCTTGTCGGATGAAGTGTGGTGCCTGTTTGACTGTGCCACACTGTGCATGCTCGTCTGTATGTGTGCATGGGATGGATTGGGGTTGAGGAGACTGGGAAGTGGTAGTTGGAGGGGGGGCGGTAGGTACAGGGACAATGGCTGCCATCAGAGAGGAGGCCAGACCCTGAATCGATCTCTGTTGGGCCACCAATCCAACTGTGAATTCCCTCCAGGAATGCATTGCATTGCTGCATCTGGGATGCCAGCCCCTGGATGGCATTCACAATGGTTGACTGCCCTACAGAGATGGATCTCAAGAGGTCAATAGCCTCCTCACTTAGGACAGCAGGGTTCACTGGGGCAGGGCCTGAGGTGCCTGGGGTGAAGGAGATGCCCACCCTCTTGGGTGAGCAGGCACGGGCAACTCGCTAAGGGGCTACTGGGAGGGCGGTGCTGTTACAGGGGGTGGCGGCTGTACCTGCAGCTGGGGTGGTCACAGAGGTGTGTGCCACCACCAGGGAGCTTGCATCGGAGGAGGTATCTGAGTCTGTGTTGTCACCTCCTGTTTCTGACGTGGTGCTCCCCTCGCCCTCCGTCCCACTGGTTCTCTTGGTGTCAGTGGACTCTGCCTCCTGGGTCCTGTGGGATGCAGCTCCCTCTGTCGCCAGTGCCCCTGCTCCTCCGCCAGACGATGCTAATGCACACATGGACAGGATGACAGAAGAAAATAAGGGGGAGAGAAAAAAAGAAAACACTGGGACAATTACTGCACCAACACCACAGTTGCCATACACAGCACTGTCACACAGGGATCAGGCTTGAGCACTATGCAATGCACTACCAGTGACTTGGTCAGATGTCACGGCAAGATGAGGGCCACACATCGCCAACTGCACCCCTCCTGGTACCCACAAAGCGCTGACTGACATGGAATGCTAACAAGCTAGGTTACCTGCACTTTCCATACACCCATTATCCTTGAGCTGAATCACGCTGCAATGTCTGGCCTGCCTTAGGGGCACTCAATAACTCATATCCACCACCTATATCCCATGCCAACTGCCAATTATTGTAGTAATGCCCACTGTACTCACCCCTTTGTGGCAGCTGTGATTCCGCCAAGTGCCCATCCAGCTCTGGGTAGGCCACCGCCAGTATGCGGGCCATCAAGGGGTTTAGGTTCCGATGGGCACCCCTTCCTCATTAGGAGGCCATCCCCAGCTGGGCCTTCGCGGTCTTCCGTGCCCAGCGTCTCATGTCCTCCCACCATTTCCGACAGTGGGTGCTCCGCCTGTCATAGACTCCCAGGCTCCGCACATCCTTGGCGATGGCACACCATAATCCCTTCTTTTGATGGACGCTGACCTGCAGAAGTAATACAGACAGGAGGACACCATTACACATACAATCCAGCCTGTCACACATATGGCCCACCAATCCCGTTTCCGTCACCATTGGCACACACTTTGGCTGGCGCAGACCATGTACACCACCACAAGACATTCCCCCCCACATTACACAATGCTTGCACACACATCTCCATTCATCCTTCACACATGCATCGTGCCCAAGGTGTACCTCACCTGTTGGTCTGGAGGCCCATACAACAGTCCGTACTGAGGTAGGACCCCATCCACCAATCGTTCCAACTCCTCCGAAGTGAAGGCAGGGGCCCTTTTCCCGGTCACATGGGCCATGGTAGGTTCCAAACACAGGTCACAGCAGCACACGCATTATAAGTGTTCTCCTGTTGAAGGTCAGGAAACAAGTGAGGAATCAAATAGAAAATGGCAGTTACGTCCATGGTGGTGTACGCCACTGTACTCCACAGGGCCCCATATTATCCAATGAGGAATTGCACGGCTGTGCAAGACCGCCTTCTGCCACGACGCACAACGGCGGAGTTACCTCACTTCCACCTGTGCCTACATACAGGACAGGAGGTCGCCATTTCATGGTGACGGACAATGGTCATATCAACCTTAACTGTGTCACATTCTAGATCAGCACATACCTCGCCATTCCCACTGTCCCATCACATAAATGCACTACGTACACTGAGGTTGTGGTTCCATTGTTCAAATTGTGACAACATACTCACTCTTGTGTCCCTTAGATACCTATCGCTGTGGATAAATAGGAGGAAGAGACATACCCCGTGTACAGACCCCTTGTGGTCTTGGCTACACTGGAGGATTTGCACATAATATTCACCTATAGACTGGACAGGGCCACAATCACAGAGCTGTGTGACCAATTGGAGCCTGCCCTGATATCTGCTATATGTCATCTGACTTGGATCCCCGTCTTGTGCAAGTTCTCTCAGTGCTCCATTTCCTGGCAACTGGTTCTTTCCAAGTGACAGTGGGCTTAGCAGCAGGCATGTCACAGCCAGTGTTCTCAATCGTGCTGGCAAGATTTTTGTCTGACCTGGTGAAACACATGTGCAGCTACATAGCTTTCCCCCAGGTGGAATATCTGGTCACTGTGAAGGCCGAATTCTATGCAATAGGAAATATACCCAATATTGTTGAGGCCATTGACGAGACACATACTGCGTTAGTCCCCCCCGCCAGCATGAATAGGTATTCAGCAATCGGAACAGTTTTCACTCACTAAAAGTGCAAATGGTGTGCCTGGCGGAACAGTACATCTCCCACATCAATGCTAAGTATCCTGGGTCAGTACATGATACCTTTGTTCCGAGGAATAGCAGCATCCCAAATGTGATGGCCCAACTAAAGAGGCACAGGGAGTGGCTAATAGGTGAGCCATGGTCCTCACCCATTGTATGTTAGTATATGCCTTCAGGTGTCATTCCCATAGCATTGTGTGAGGCTAAATGTTGTCCCTCAATACTTGCCGGTGACTCTGGCTACCCAAACCTATTGTGACTGCTGACCCCTGTGAGGAATGCCAGGACAGGGGCTGAGGAACGTTATAATGATGCACATGGGTGAACCAGAAAGATCATCAAGAGGAACTTCGGGCTCCTGAATGCCATGTTCAGGTGCCTCCATCTGACAGGTGGATCCCTATGCTACTCATCCAGGAAGGTCTGCCAGATAGTACTGGCATGCTGCATGTTGCACAACCTGGCCCTCAGACGGCATGTACCCTTTCTGCAGGAGGAGGAGACTGGAGATGCCCCTGTGGCAGCAGTGGACCCTGAGGACAGTGAGGATGAGGAGGATGAGGATGAGGACAACAGAACATCAGTTATCCGTCAATACTTCCAATGACACAGTGCAACTGACGATTCCTCTGACTATTGATGTTTTCTGCGTGGCTGTAGTATGATGGCATTAACTTCCATTGCATCTCAACTTACTGTCACCTATGGCTTGACATGTTGGTGAGATAAGAACTGTGTACTGATGTGATGACTACAGACAACTACAGGTCCTTATTTCTATGCTTTCACAGTGTTCAGATCATTTGCACTAGATGTGACTGTTTCCATAAATGCACATTTTCAACACATAAAGTGGGTCATTATGAACATGGTGGTAAACATCGTTCCCTGCCGTGGCGACGGTGAACAGAATCCCGCCATTGGCAACGAACAGAAACCCGCCATATAAAGATGCAAAAATCAGAATCTGCCAAAAATATTCCTGCCACCAGTCACCGCCAGGGCTTTGTCTGCAAAAATGCTGGACATCCCACCCCACCAGCGCCGAGCACACAAATCCCCGCTCTCCAAATAATGAAGCACAAATCACTGCGGCGGTCAGTGGAAGTAGAACGACCATTGGCAATACAGACCGCCAGGGCCAGCAATGGGACCCAACAGTAAGAAATGCACACATTGGCAAGTTTGAAACCCACACTCCTGACACACATCCACAACACTATAAAGCACTCACAGACACACCCCACAATCCTTTGCATCGCCAATAGGACAATTGAGACTGAGAACTTCACAAGCAGACACTGAACGCCACAACACATGAATCACACACCCAACCACACAACAGCACCTTCACCTAGATCCACACAACACACCACTCACAACACACACCATGGTACCCCCCAAGCACCCACGCTTCACAGAAAGGGAGCTAAGGACCATGGTGGACGAGATACTGAAGGTCGAGCCACAATTATTCGGGGCCCAGGTCCAGCACACACCCATCACCAGGAAGACGGAGTTATGGCAGACCGTTGTCAACAAGGTCAACGCAGTGGGAAGTAATCCATGCACGAGGGATGACATCTGCAAGAGATGGAAGGACCTGCACGGGAACGGGAGGTCCATGGCATCCCAGCACAACATTGCGGTCCAGAAGACTGGGGAAGGACCTCCACCAACACAACCCGACTACACTGACTGGGAGGAAAAGGTACTGGCCATCCTGCACCCTGAGGGCCTCATTGGACTCACTGGAGGAATGGACTCGGGTAAGTTGCCTACAATTACCCTATATCCATCACACCTGTAATGCATGCACCACCCCTCCAACAGCCACCAGGACCACTACCCCACCCAGGCCACAATCACAACATCTAGGCAACCTGCATGCCCACAACTCCACCAACAGGCCCACATCCCCACCCCTGTGCACAGCCACCTAACCCTGCAAGGAATCACAATGGCACTACACCACCCACAATGCACCTCCACATCCAAAGCAAAATGTAATGGCAACCTCACAAAGGGACCCTCCATGGCCGAACAGTGGAAAACCTGCACAAAATAGCCCAGCCCTGTGCACCCCATCCGATTTTGCAATTGTAACAGACATGTCCATTCCCCCAACAGGCACCACCACCCATGCAACCCTGACGGACAGGACAAGGAGTGTCAGTGCCCCACATGGAGACAGAGGCACCACCCAGGACACTGGAGAGGGAACTCTGGATAGTGAGGAATACCTTCGCCCCTCACAAAGTCCTGGACTGTCACCATCCAGCAGCCCCACATAGGACACCACTGACATCCCTACCACCCAGCCACCAACATCAGCAATGGGCAACCGATCCCACACCTGTGTATCCAGGCCACAGACTGGTGGACCACAAGGACAGAGGCCACAGTCACCAACTACCAACAGGCAGGAAGACAATGGCCCCAGTACAAGTGGTACCGCCAGACCTGTTTGGGGGGACACAGGCACAGAGGCTAGGCCCAGTGGGAGGGCATCAGTGGCCCAGGGGGAAGGCCAAAGTATGGATGCTACAGCCCAGGACTTGATCTCTGAGGTCCTGGGAGCATACCACCATACCCAGGACAGGATAGGCCAGATTGTGGCTACCCTGGAGCAGAGTCAAAGGCTGCAGATAGCCCAACATCAAGAGACCATGGAGCAGTAGAAACTGCTCAATACCACCCTGGCCACCATAGCAGGTGCGCTGCTGCACTGCGTCCCAACCCAGCCTGAGACCCCCACAGAACAGGAAGCCCCTACCACAGACCAAGATACAGACCAGACAGCAACATCAGCAGCAGCAACTGGACTGGTGCCACCATCTTAGGACAGACAGGAGACCAGCACCTCAACCCATACAGGCCAACAACAGGCACCTAAATGGTCCCTCAGGCCCAGATATGGCACTGGAACACCTGCCAAGACCAAGGCCCCCTCTAAGAAGTGACTCTGACAAGAACTGTCCCCCGAGTGTGCCACTGAACCACCATCCCCACTGTGCAATAGCAACCCAAAACTTGTAAATAACAGATGGACATATTACCACTGCCAACAATCGCTGAGACCATGTAGCCAATAGGGACATCCACCAGTAGCCCACTCCCATCACTGTAAAGAGCACCATGGCATCCCTGACACAAAATAAAACACATGTACACCAATGTCAATGTCCCCTGTCAGTATGTTGAATCAAATTGAAGTGTGCATGCAATTGTGAATTAAATCATTTATTCGTACCTTGATTGCAGGAATGGCACCCCATGCATTACATGGGGTGGTGTCAACAGAAATGTCTATCAAGTTGTTCATCATGTCACACGTCACATGCAAACCTGGTCACAGTGACAACGTCTATAGATCCAACACCCCCATAGAGGATAAGAAATACCGACAGTATGCAGCACGGACAACAACAGCATCAAATAGTACCTCTTAGTCACTGGAAGTATAGTTAGATCAGTTGGTTCCTGGGGTGTACATCTTCCCCCTCCTCATCATCCCCATCACTCTCATCCCCTCTCAGAGGAAGCTGGTCTGGATATACAGCACCCTCCTCCTCCAAGAGGGGAATAGATTTCCTCACAGCTACGCTGTGCAGCATGCAGCAGGCTGCCACTATTCTACACATCTTCTCAGGGTCATAGGCCAGGGATACCCCAGAGATATGGAGGCAACAGAATCTAGCCTTCAGGTGTGCTCTATCACCCTCCTAGTACGTCAGTGGGCCTCATTGTAATTCCTCTCAGCATCTGTCCTAGGATTCCTCACTGGTATCAGGAGCCAATGCATGTTGGGGTAGCCAGAATCACCTGCAAAAGTGGGCAAAACAGGACTGTCTCTGACAACCCTCAGTTGTAGACAGCTTGGTTGTCAGCTGTGTGCCAAAAATTGTCAGAGACACTTACCTATTATCCATCCTCTGTCCCCTTGTAGTTGTTCCATCATGTGTGGCACACTGCTGTTCCTCAGCACAAATGAATCATGGACTGATCCAGGGAACATGCCATTCACATGTGAGAAGTACTGGTCTGCAGTACACACCAATTGAATGTTCATGGAGTGAAGGTTCTTAATGTTTCTGTACACCTGTTCACTTACTCTTGGGGGATGAGAGCTATGTGGGTGCCATCATCCTCCCAAGATGGCACCCACATAGCTCTCATCCCCCCCATCCCCTCCAACCACCTCTACCCCTTCCAGCACCCCACTCCCTTCACCCGTCCCAAGCACACATTCTGACAGCCATGAACACACCTCAACACACAAGAAGCACACTGAAAAACACAAGCACCACACTTCCCAACACAGGCATACACACAGCCAACATACAAAGGCACACACACCAACATCCACTTCCCCCAGTGTGTCCACGTCTTCCTCCTCCCTGTCTGTCACCTCTACATGCACACTCACAAGCACTGCACCCTCATTCACTGTTACTGACCCCTTTCTGGTAGTCATCACAACATCAGACATCCAATCATGCACCCCAGACACCAACCTGCACTCACCACAACAACTTTGAGTAACACATGCAGCACAATCACCAAACTTGCAGACACCCAGAAAACATACATTTACACTAGCAGCCTGTCTTGTCCCACTGTGTCCACACCCCCTCCTCCCAAGACACTCAAACTTTCGCAGACACCCACCCAACACACTTCTACCACACCTCAGCATACTGTACAGTCACCTGCATCCACGTCTCCTACACCTTTTACGACCACTCCCTCTACCTCCACTCCCACACTTTCCTCCAGGTCCATCCCAACTGCCCCTAAAAAACTTTTCCTATCCTGTGTTGACCTATTCGAACCCACTGGCCCACCGTCTCGTCCCTAAACGTGCCGACCTCCTTGCCCTGTCCACTCCTCCCACATCACAGCCCGCCCCGTCTGCCATTCCCATTCCCGTGCTACTTCCCCTGTGAGCAAGAGACCCCGTGCTGGCCCAGGTACATCTGCCGCACCGCAGTCCAAGGCCACTCCACCACCTTCAAAGGCCAGACCAAAGCCCCCTCCATCTCCCAAATGTAAACCCACCCCCCCAGACATAAGTCCCCACCCCCACTACCCCCTGCCCCTGTTCCCTGAGGTTCCTGGATGCCCCATTGATGCCCCTTTCATGGTGGAGTACCATTTGCACTTGTGGGATCCAAGTTGGGGCCATTTGGGCCCATCGGCCTTTTAGCTATGGAATGGCCATTGGCCTACTGTTGAAATTCTGTTGCTCCTGGAGCTTTATTAAAGTTTGTGTGGCCAGTGTTGGTTTTGGCACACTCTGGATCCGTGGTTCATCGTTTCTTTGTGGGGGAGTGGTGTGCACATGTGTGTACTTTGGGCAGGTTGTCTTGGCCTTGTGTCGGGTAAGTACATCTTGTTCAGGTGTGTATGGCTTGTGCTGTAGTGAGGGGTTGTGGGTGCAATGGGGGGTGGGTGGAGTGGGTGTGTATGTAACTGTGCCCTTTCTTCCCTTGTTTAGTAGGTTCCGGTACTTACAGATGTTATCTTCGTCAGTGGTCTCAGTCGTGGGGGTATATGGCAAGGAGCAGGACTGGCATGATTTGCAACTCTCTCTCCATGTCTGCTTTGGTGTGTTGTGTGAGCCTCCGGTGAGTTTTTCCTTTTATTCGGTTTGTTTCCACCTGGCTTTGCATGGCGGTAGTTCCCGCCCGGAACTGATGGCGGTCTAGTGCTTCATTATTTGATGGGGAGGTAGGGCCTTTCCGTTGACCTGTGGGCAGCCTCTTCCGTTGTTGTTGGCACTCCTCTGCTGGCAGTGAGTGGTTTTCAGGCTGCCTGTTTTTCATGAGCTTCATAATTTGGCAGCCCAGACCGCCTGACTGTTGGTGGTAGTTACCGCCACCGGTGCGGTCTTTACCGCCGTGTTCATAATGAGGGACAAAATACTAGTAGTCAAGTTGTGTTCAAGGGTGTTCATTGTAGTGCTATGATATTGAGGGAAAAGTGCAAAGGAATAGGGTGATGGTGGAGGAATGTCCAGGGTATTGTTCCAGTCTGTTAGTAGCACAGGTCCAGTGTCCAAGGTGCCATAGGAAAGGGAGCAAAGGCAGTTCAAAGTGGACAAGGTGACTGTGTGGGACCCAAGGGGGACAATCAGGAAAGTCTCATTTCCTGGTGGTGGTCTTGACAAGTGTCTCAAGCTTCTGCCTGGCTCGCAGGGAATGTTTGTGGGGTGCTGGAGTAGGGGTGCTGGTGGCCTGTGGGTCCTGTGGCGGGGCCTCTTGCCCACTAGCTGCAGCGGAAGTGGAGGGCTGGTCAATGGACTGGCTAGTGGTAGCGACCCACTTCTGTGCTGTTGCCTCCCTCATGATGTTGGCCATGTCTGCCAGCACCCCTTCTATGGAGATCAAGGTGGTGTTAATGGCCTGCAAGTCCTCCCTGATTCCCTGATACTGTTGCTCCTGCAGCCGCCTGTTCTCATGCACGTTGTCAAAGATCTGGCCCATTGTGTCCTGGGAATGTTGGTAGGCTCCCAGGATCTCGGTGAGTGCCTCCTGGAGAGTCAGTTCCCTGGGCCTGTCCTCCCCTTGGCGCACAGCGGTCCTCCCAGTGTCCCTCTTGGCCTGTGCCTCTGTCCCCTCAACGGTGTGCCCACTGCCACTGACACCAGGTCCCTGATTGTCTTGGGGGTGAGGTGTGGCCTGGAGTCCCTGTACAGGTGGGCACACTGCTGATTGACGTGTCCTGGGGACAGAGGTGTGGGTATGCTGGGAAGGTGCTGTGGTGTTGGATTCTGTTGGGGGAAGCTCTGTGGTGGACTATGAGTGGGCTTGGGTGACCGACTCACCAGTGGTCCCTGATGGGGCAGGTTGTTGGTCCAGATCCTGAAGTCCAGAGTTACTGTCATCACTGGGGGCATCTTCTGATGAGGGACTGGATAGTTGTGGCACCTCCTCTCTGATGACATTGGCTGGGGCACCAGTGGGGATGTAAGTGATGTATTATGCTTCATGCCTGTGACATATTGTACATCCCTGGCTTTCCCTCTATCTTTGCTGTTGCCCTGCCACCTTTGTTTGTGTAGGGTGATGTATTGTGTGATTATTAGTTCCCCTATGCTGTGCATTCTTTGGAGATGGATGTCCATGCAGGGCTGGGAGGGCTGTCCATGCATTGGTATGGCATGCAGGATTTTGCATTGAGGTTAGTCAGATGTGTAGGTGCAGTGTGTGGGATGGAGTGGATTGATGGGAGTGAGGGTGAGGGGGTGTGATGGCATGCAGGTATGAGGGTGATAAGTAGTAAATGTTGACTCACTAGTGTCCAGTCCTCCGGCTACTCCAGCGAGTCCCTCAGGATGCAGTAATGCCAAGACTTGCTCCTCCCATGCTGTGAGCTGTGGGGAAGAGGTGGGGGTCCATCTCCAGTCCTCTGTATGGTGAGCTGTTGTCTTGCTGCCACGGAACGTACCTTCCGCCGTAGGTCGTTCCACCTCTTCCTGATGTTGCCCCTTGTTCTTGGATGCTGTCCCACGGCATTCACCCTGTCCACGATTCTCCGCCATAGCCCCATCTTACTGGCAATGGATATATGCTGTACCTGTGCACCAAACTGCTGTGGCTCTACCCTGACAATTTCTTCCACCATGACCCTTTACTCCTCATCAGTGAAACGGGGGTGCCTTTGTGGGGACATGAGTGTTGGGTGGTGTGTGTTGGTGAGAGTGTGTTGAGTAATATGGTGGGGTGTGTGATGTGGGGTGCGTGAGAGATATATGGGTGTATGTGGTGTGTGTGCCTAGTTGTCTCTGTGCTGTTCGTGTCAATCTCCTGGCAGTAATTGTTGTTTGTAAAGGGTTATCAGTAATGTGAGTGGGTATTTTATAGTGCGGTGGGTGGGTGTGGTGGGTGTATGAGTGTCAGGTGTGTGTTTTTAGTATTGGCCAATGTGGTAATGTTTTGTATGTGGGTGTCCATTCTGAGCACGGTGGTATGTACCGCCAATGGTTTACCGCCATTGAATGGCCGCAATGGTGAGTTGTGGTTCATAATGTGGTGGGCTTTGTTTTGTTGGCGTAACGGTATGGGTGTTGGTACCGCCACTTTAGCACTGACCTTTGGGCTGGCAGATGTGTATGTGGCAGTATTCTGTAGGATCGATGTGTGTGTGTTATAATATGGAGAATGGATATTCACCACCATGGTGGTATGTTGGCGGGGTCACCGCGGTGGTAAGCGGGATTTACCCCCAATGTCATAATGACGGCCATTGTGTATTAGCCATAAGACACAAAGAATGGACACATAGCACACACCCAAAATCAGCATGACCGAATGCATGTTCGCCAACACACACAATTCACTAAGACTTCTGGTGTTTCATTTTCCACCATAAAACTATGTACCATTTAGTTGTTCACAAACATCAGATAGTGCACACCAAGGTGCTGTGTCAAACCACACACCCATCTCAGTTGAACCTACATTGTGTTTAAAGAAATACAATGCTATTTTAAGAACTAACGCTTCATGCTGAAAAAGATGCATTCTGAACCAAATTGGTGGTCCTAAGGGAACGTAGGGTCCTAGGAGACATGGTAGAAATTGTACCAAGACATTATTGAAAAATGGCTCCTTCACTCACTGTCAATAATTGTTGGATACAAGAGATGATGGTTCAAGATCCTATTCTCCCAGTCATCTTTATTTTTAGACCCGAGTACAGCTACACAAATGCTGCAGATCAAAGATGTAGTGGCATTAAAGTCATCTGCACTGCTGTCTTTTGGTGCAGAAGGTTTGTCAGCCTTCTCCAACATTTGTGGAATTGGCAACTTCAGTGCCTTTCCAAATGTGGGAGGGGGTTTAGCGCAATCTTCATCCTTTAAAGTATGGTGGCACTGGTCTTGTCCACTTCACTAAGTATGGACAACTCTCCCACTACTTGGCAAATGTCAACACACAATGCATGGATAGTACTACAATTGCATGTTTTGCATCATATTTGTTGAGCTCAAATGGTATTTAGACATATTCTATCAGCTGACATTCAAAATGTGTGCATAGAGATATATGTGCCAACACCCGGGAGTCTTGGGACCTCTTAGCTAAACTGAGATATCAACCACAGCTGCTGTAGGTCCAGTCTTCTGCCCTCAGCCATGGAGGCACTGAATCCATCTTCCCCACCCCCACTTCCATTTACAGCATCCACTTGCCCCCACTTATCCCCATTTGCTCCCCCACCCTCCGAAAGGAAAATAAGGCACCCATTTTGGTTTTGCCCATATGTGCCCAAAACACAACAGGCATCATTGAAAAGGGGAGGGTCTCCCTTTTTCAGTGATGCCCTTCTGCCATGGATTCCTGCTGGGGGTTTGTGGCAGAGAGCGCAAACCTCAACCAGGGATTCCACAACGCACAAGGAAAATTTGTTTTTCAGAGTGACAGGGTTCAGTGCCCTTACATGATGTGATCGTACCCCAGTCCTGCGCCACCACTCCAGAAAGGAAACTATGGCAGCTATTTGCTTCAGTATCAAGGATGTCTGAGGTCTTTCTGCTGAAAGACGCATCTAAGGGAGAGTATTATGGATCAGCACACGAGGTGATTTTTCAGTCGTGAAGTTCCACCCAATGATGTCTTCCAGTGATATGGAGGTACATGCTCATGGTAGGCATGATGTTATTTTGCAAGCAGAAGCTGTGCAGTTGAGAGACAGTGGCAGTGTAAATGAAACTGAAATGCAGGCAGATACCGCGCTGAGCACAGGGAGAGTGCTCACTTAGCAGCCCCCAATGTAGGTCATCCAGAAATGTCCCCATTCACTGCAGATGCTGAATGTAAAGACAGCACTGCATATTCTTTCCCTATTGACTACTTCCATTTTTGTGTGGAAGCTTACTTCCTTGAAGAAGTTGTGCACCAGACAACTTTGGATGCTGAACACTTTCTGAGGGAGCATTGAGGTACTATGGAGCCCATGCTAGGTACATCTGTTGGCTCCCACTTTGCTTGAGGAGTTGATAACATTTCTGGACCCTGCGCTTAATATGGGAATAGTGCACAAACCAACCAAACAAAAAACACCCAGCTTTACACTGGTCATGAGCAGAGACAGGTTTTTCCTTCTGCACTGTATATACTGCATTTCAGTGATAATTCTGCAAAACTGATCATGGACTATCCAAACCGTAACAGGTTGTTCAAAATTCAACCTGTCATGGAACATTTGTCTGCCAAGTTTCTAGAGATTTATACTCCTAGGAAGAATATAGGGGTTGACGAGTCATTGATCATATATAAAGAATGGCTGTTTCTCAAGCAGTATATACTAAGGAAAAAAGCTTGTGACAGCATCAAGATACACATGTTGTGAGAGAGCTCCACTGTTAATGTATACTGCCCAAGAGTATATTCAGGGAATGACTCCACAATAAATCCTGCAGGTAGCCCACACTCATTAGGAATCAGTTAGGTGACTGAATGGAGCTTGCACAGTCACTCCTTTATAACGGTTATAAGCTTTATGTGGATAGTGTCTATACAGGTATCCAGCTGTCCATCAAGCTGTACAAACCTGGCACCATGGCCTGTGGTACAATTCAAAGGTAATGTGAAGAATTCCTCCAGAGCTTGTTTGTAAAAGCTTCAAAAAGTTCAAAGCAGATCATTGTATTGCAATAAACTGCTCTATATCAGATTCCAAGATTGGTGGGAAATATATTTGTTCACTACTCTTCATGGTAAGAACACTTCTCCGGTTACGGTCTGGGGTCCGATGGTCATTTGGCAGAAGTCCACAAGCCCCACCAGCCTACTTGAATACAGCAACCACATAGGATAGTGGATAAAAATGACCAGGTACTCCAGCCATATATTGTACCTCTTAAGACTTACACATGGTATAAGAATGTGGCTAACCACCTGATATAGCTGACAACATACAAGCATGTGGTCCTTCACAAGGTTTTCCCCGGGTTTTTCCCTCGCCGCTGAGCCCCTTCTGCCCCGCCCCTTCACTCCCATTGGCCGCCCCGCTCCCACCTCCCAGCTGCTCCTCCCTCCCTCTGCCCTCATATGGAGGCCGCGAAGCGGCCACGCAGCGGCCACGCGCAGCGGACGCGCCGCTGGCGCGCCGAAGGCACGACTAAGGCAAGCCCGTCTGCGCCCGTCCGCGCCTGGACCGCACCCAGCACCAGAACCCCTGGAACCCGCACCCCCCGCAACGCCAGACTGCACTACGACGCAAGCACCCTCCACGCACTCAACACCAGACGAGACCACCCCTACTACCGGGCCACCCAGAAACGCACCCAGGGGACTTTCACCTGCTGGAACTGCAGATTCGCCAGCATCAAACCCTCCACACCACCAGCCAGAGAACCCAACCACCTCCGCTGCATCCTCCTCAAAACCCGCTCCGCTCGCAAGCACGCCATTTGACTCTGGGACCTCCTAGACTCTACCGCCCCCGACGTCGCCTTCCTGACGGAGACCTGGCTGAACGCCACCTCAGCACCAGACATCGCCATAGCCATCCCACAGGGCTACAAGATCTCCCGCAGAGACCGCACCAACGGAGTGGGAGGAGGAATCGCCATCATCCACAAAGACTCAATCAAAATCTCAACGAACACCGATGACACCCTCACCACTACCGAGCACATGCACTTCCAGATCCACACCGACCCCAACACCACCCTCAGAGGAACTCTCATCTACAGA
Source organism: Pleurodeles waltl (assembly GCF_031143425.1). Lineage (NCBI taxonomy): Eukaryota > Metazoa > Chordata > Amphibia > Caudata > Salamandridae > Pleurodeles > Pleurodeles waltl. The sequence goes on along the minus strand of NC_090449.1, from coordinate 773,104,710 downwards.
CCTCCCGGACCCCGCCCACAGTTCAGTGACACCATCGCCGACCTCATCAGAACCCACGCCCTTGCTTCCACGGACTACATCCTCCTCGGGGACCTGAACTTCCACCTCGAGAACAACAACGACGCCAACTCCACCGCCCTGATCGCCAACCTCGCCAACCTCAGACTCAAATAGCTCGTAACGACACCTACTCACGCCACTGGACACACGCTCGACCCCATCTTCTCCGCAAGCCCCCACGTCTCCTTCAACCACATCACCGAACCACACTGGACCGACCACAGATGCGTCCACTTCACCTTCAGAAAACCCACCACACACCACCGCACCCAACAGCTACCACGCCGCTGCTGGGGCAAGGTCACTGAGGACCAACTGACTACCGCCCTCGCCCTGAGACCACCCACTGACCCCACCGACCCAGACACCGCTGCGACCAACCTCACACAGTGGATCAACGAATGCGCCAACACCTTCGCCCCTCTCAAGACCTCTACAACCAACCACACCAACAAGAAAGCCGCCTGGTTCACCGAGGACCTCCGGATCTCCAAGCACACCTGTCGGAAGCTGGAGAAGAAATGGCTCCACGACCGAACACCAGACAACAACACAGCCCTCAAGAGCGCCACCCGCAGACACCACCAACTCATCAGGACCGCCAAGAAGACCGCCTTCAAGGACCGCCTAGACAACAACGCACACAACACCAAAGAGCTCTTCAGCATTGTGAAAGAACTCTCCAACCCCAGCTCCAACACCAACGACATCCCGCCATCTCAAGACCTGTGCGACTCCCTGGCCACCTTCTTCCACCGCAAGATCACCAACATCCACGACAGCTTCAACCCCGACCCCCCCACACCCACCACCGAGTCCACCACCCCTACGACTACCACTTGCACCAGTCGCCTGACCGTCTGGTCCAGCGTCAGCGACGAAGACACCATCAAAACCATGAACTCCATCCACTCCGGATCCCCATCGGACCCCTGCCCTCACCACGTCTTCAACAAAGCCAGCGCAACCATCGCGCCCCACCTCTGGAAAACAATCAACTGTTCCTTCGAGACAGCAACCTTCCCAGAAAGCTGGAAGCACGCTGAGATCAACGCCCTTCTGAAGAAGCCCAAGGCGGACCCCAAGGACCTCAAGAACTTCCAGCCTATCTCCCTGCTCCCTTTCCCGGCAAAAGTGACCGAGAAGATTGTCAACAAACAGCTGACCCGCTACCTTGAAGTTAACAACATCCTGGACCCGTCCCAATCCGGTTTTCGCAGTAACCACAGCACCGAGACCGCCCTCATCGCCGCCACTGACGACATCCGGACCCTGATGGACAAAGGAGAAACAGCCGCCCTCATCCTCCTGGACCTATCAGCAGCCTTTGACACGGTCTGCCACCGCACCCTATCAGCACGCTTCCATGACGCCGGTATCCAAGAGAAGGCCCTGGCCTGGACCACATCCTTCCTCTCCGGCAGAACCCAGAGCGTCCGCCTCCCACCCTTCCGCTCAAAAACCACTGAGATCATCTGCGGCGTCCCACAGGGATCCTCCCTCAGCCCGACACTGTTCAATATCTACATGGCCCCCCTCGCCCACGTCGCACGACAACACAACCTCAACATCATCTCCTACGCCGACGACACCCAGCTGATCATATCCCTCACCGAAGATCCCCACACCACCAAAGCTAACCTCCACTGAGGAATGAAGGCCGTAGCCGACTGGATGAAGGACAGCAGACTGAAGCTGAACTCAGACAAGACGGAGGTCCTCATTCTCGGACCCACCCCATCAGCCTGGGACGACTCTTGGTGGCCCACGTCACTAGGCACAGCCCCGGAACCCACGGACCACGCACGCAACCTGGGGGTCATCCTCGACTCCACTCTCTCCATGACCAGGCAAGTCAACGCCGTCTCCGCGTCCTGCTTCAACACCCTCCGTATGCTCCGCAGGATCTTCAAATGGATCCCCCTCGACACGAGGAAAACCGTTACCCAGGCCCTCATCACCAACAGACTCGACTACGGGAACGCCCTCTACTCAGGAACTACAAACAAGCTCCTGAGACGACTCCAACGCATCCAGAACGCCTCGGCCCGACTCATCCTCGATGTCCCCCGCCGCAGCCACATCACACTCCACCTGAGAGGCCTGCACTGGCTCCCCGTCAACAAAAGGATCACCTTCAAGCTCCTGATCCACGCACACAAAGCACTGCACAACACCGGACCCACCTACCTCAACAACCGACTCAGCTTCCACACCCCCACCCGAAGCCTCCGCTCAGCCAACCTCGCCCTCGCCACAGTCCCCCGCATCCGAAAAACCACTGCCGCCGGCAGATCCTTCTCCTACCTCGCCGCCAAGACCTGGAACACTCTCCCCACCATCCTACGACAGACCCAGGACCTGCTGGCCTTCAGAAGACTCTTCAAGACCTGGCTATTCGACCAGTAGCACCCCCCCCTCCCCAGCGCCTTGAGACCTCGCGGGTATGTAGCGCGCTTTACAAATGCAGTGATTGATTGATTGATTGAGCACTGGGAAATTAAAGTCCTTCCTTGATTTTCAGTTGGCAATGTTGGAAACTGCTTAGGAAACAGTAACCTTTACTTTATCAGTTGTGGAAGACATTGCCAGGCAACAGGATCAGTGCTTTGCTGATCTTATTTTCTCTAAAAAGAGGGTTGACCATATTGCTAATGCAGAGTTGGCACTCGGAAAGAAAAGGAGGCAGCTGACACAGTATTACTGTCCTGAGTGCCTATCTCAGCCGGGCCTGTGTGTTCCAACTTACTTCACTTTGACATACGCCATGTTTTGATGGAGTCCCTTGTGCGCCCAACCCCAAGGCCCTTAGGCCCATATTTATACTTTTTGACGCAAACCAGCATCGGCGCTGTTTTGCGTAAAAATCTTTACCGCCGGCTAACGCCATTCCTATGTGCCAGACGGGCGCCTTATTTAAGGATTGACGTTAGCTGGCGTTGCGGGCTGGTCAGAGTAAAAAAAAAGACTCAAACCAGACAGTGCCGGCGTAGGGAAAAATGGGGGTTGTGCATCAAAAAATGGTGCAAGTCAGATTTGAGTAAAAAATCATGGCTCAAACCGGACTTGCACCACTTTTTGAAACACACAACCCCCATCGGAATGACACCTGTCCTAGCAAAGACAGGAGTCATGCCCCCTTGCCCAATGGCCATGCCCAGAGGACTTCTGTCTGGTCGGGTGTCATTGTATAAATATGGGGTAAGGTTTGCGCCGATTGTGCGTCAAAATGTTTGACGCACATTCGGCGCAAACAGAGTATAAATATGCCCCTTAGTTTTTCTGGAAATGTTGTTTAGGGAACTTAGTTGAGTCTGCCTCAGCATGTTTACCCCAGTTTTCAAATGTAGTTATGCTCACCCTATCTGAGAAATGGATGAGCACATGTGCCTTGAGACATCCCCAACTTTCTTCCACACAGTAGTAAGATTTGGCATAAAGAGTGCACTAAAGAACCAATAAAGACAAGTATTTCTGTGGTTAAGCAGGCTGCCACAGGAAGGGGTTAAAAGAGGTTCTTCTGGCACATGCACAGTAATATTCAGGACTCAGAGAAAAACAGAGCCATGAAGAGGTAGTCAAAGCTTAGAATATGCTTGTAATCATAGGGAGCTCGTCTAGGTAAAGTGCAACTGTTCAAGGTACCAGTGACACATATCAGTGCATCAACTACTACTTACATAGTTCATACTTGTGGCCTGTTTGCCACCTTCATTTTCTTTCAAAACATGGCAGATGTTCCGTTTGCCATATTACAAGTAAATTTCAGTCAATGCACTGCACACATCGGTGGACAGGACTTGCACTACATTTTTACAGAATAATGTCAAACCTAAAGACCTTTAGACACTTTGGACGTACTCTTCAAAGATCTTAGGAGAATGTGCCTCATCATGTTTACCACAGTTTTCAAATGTAGTTATGTTCAAACGGTTTTAAGGATGGGTCAAAGAAGACATCCTCAGACATCTCCAACTTACTACTACACTCTGAAAGGAGTTAGATTTTGCACAGTGAATGAGTTTAAGACAAGTCTTCAGGAGCGTAAGCAGGCTGACAGAGGGAGGAATTACTAAAGATCCACCTGGTAACTGGCTCATATTAGGGCTCCAAGTGGGATATGAACAGATAGCCAAAGGAATCATGTGTAGATAGAAAGCAAATGGTAAAAGTAGAAATGATACACAGATGATAGAATCAACCACTTAAATTGGCTGGTGGTATGTATGCAGTGGCGGTATATGTGTTGTGGTTTGCAGGAGGTGTGCTTGTATATAAGTAGTTGCTCACTAGTTCTGTGGGAGTATGTATGTGATGGGCCCTTGAATGGTGTTGCTTTGATGATGTGATTGTTGTGTGAGTGTTGTATTGTGTTGTGCATTTGACTGGCGGTGTGAATTCTAATACTGCTATTAGTATTTGCTCTTTGAACCCGTCACTACTGGTTGTGCCAACATCAACTGGTATGAGTCTGTACTCCTTCCGAAGCTACTCACATTGCCAAGAAAGGTTATTTTTCATGCCAAAAAGTTGATGTCTCCTGTTAGAAACTGTGTCTCTGGTTGGCAGAGGTATGCAGCCTGTCCTAATCAGGGTAAGTCACCCCCCAAATTAACCTGTGCTCACCCTCTGGTAGCTTGGCACAGAGCAGTCAGGCTTAACTTAAGAGGTAACCTGTAAACTACCTGTGCAACACTTAATTACAGTAACACAGTGAAAGACACCATAGAAAGACTCCACATCAGTTTAGAAAAAATAAAGACTATTCATCTGAGTGAAACAAGATCCAAATGACAGGGGACACCTCAGGCAACGATAGGACTAAAAAATGGCAGAGTCCAGTGGCACCAGGAGAGCTGCAGGCAGTCGTTGATGTCTCTGAGACTACAGAAACAGGGGACAAGCCAACAAATCCTTGGAGAATCTTGGGTTCAAGGATGCAAAGAAGAAGTCCAGTCCTTCTCACTGCAGGCAAGAAGCAGCAGGCCAGCACAGTAAAGCGAGTAGCAAAGTGGTTGTCCCTCCTACAGCACAGCACACAGCAAGCAGTAGGCCAACACAGCAATGCAGTTGCAGATTGGCAGTCCCTCCTGGCGGCAAAGTATCTTTGGTTCCAGTAGAGTTCTGATTTGGTGGGGTTTGGGGTCCAGTACTTATACGCAAATGTGCCTTTGAATTGGGGGAGACTTCAAAGAGGCCTCTGAAAATCACAAGGTCCATGCCCTTCCTTCCCTGGCTCCAGACATTATACAGGGGGTATGAGGCCCTTTGTGTGGGGAGATCCATAGCTCTATTCAGGTGTGAGGCAGTGGTAACTAAGCTCTACCCCTCCCCCATCAAGTTAGTTAATGGCCCATTAAGACCCATTAAGTCACACCTGAGCTCCCATTGTGTGTGACTGTTTAGGGGGAATGCACCAAGTCCAGCTGTCATCAGTCCCAGAAGTGTATTCAGAGTCATGCAGAAGCACAAAATGGTTAAAGTAAGAAAATGCCAACTTTCTAAAAGTGGTAATTTCAGACTTTCAATTTAAAATCTGACTTCACCATAAGTTGTGGTTTTAAATTGTGAGTCCAGAGACATCAAACTCAAATTTTCTATAATTTCCCAATTGGAAGTTACACGTAAAGTCTGCTTCAAGGTACCCCAATATTCACCTATGGGAGAGATAGACCTTGCAGTAGTGAAAAACAAATGTAATCGTTTTTCACTACCAAGACATGTTAAACATAAAAGTGCATGTCAAACTTTGTAAATACACTGCACCCTGTCCTTGGGGCTAACTAGGGCCTACCCTAGGGGTGACTTATATGGAATAAAAAGGAAGGTTTGGGCCTGGCAAGTGGTTGCACTTGTCAGGTCGAAACAGCAGTTTAAAACTGCACACACAGGCTGTGCTGTGGCAGGCTTGAGGCATATTTGAAATACTAATGTAGTGGGTGGCACAATCAGTGCTGCAGGCACACTAGTAGCAAATATGGGAACTCTGGGTGAAATTAATTTTGCGGTTCTCCACAATTTCCTGAACTTTCTTTTGCAGACGTGAGACAAATGTTTGATTTTAGCCAAAATTTTAGGTTTACACAGCATTCTCAATAAGAAAACAAAATGGAATCTATGTACGTCACACCACCCTGGACTTCCTAGGTGTCTATTTTTCAGAAATGGCTGGGTTTGGTACCATGCCCAGGCCCATATTTGGTAGCAATGTGGCTACCTACATTGCCAAAAAAGGTCATTTTTCATGTAAAAAATGTGAGGTCTCCACACCATATTTTGAGGCCTTTGCTATCGCAGATGATTGCCACACCAACACAAGTTCAAATCAGATCCAGAGTCGACATGGGTGAGACCGAGGCACTCATACTCCTGGACCTCTCTGCAGCCTTTGACACTGTCTGCCACCACACACTCAGAACACGCCTTCACGACGCAGGGATAAGGCACAAAGCCCTGGACTGGCTCACCTCCTTCCTCACCAATAGAACCCAAAAAGTCCGACTCCCCCCCTTCCAATCGCCCGCCACCAAAATCACCTGCGGAGTCCCCCAAGGCTCCTCCCTCATCCCCACACTATTTAACATATACATGACCCCACTAGCCAACATCATCAAACCCCATGGAATCACCATCCTCTCATATGCCGATGACACTCAACTCATCCTCTCCCTCACCCGCAACCCCAACACTGCCAAATCCAACCTACACAACACACTCATCGACACCGTTACATGGATGACAGCCAACCACCTGAAACTCAACTCAAGCAAAAACGAAATAATCCTCTTTGGCCCACACAAAAACACCTGGGACCCCTCATGGTGGCCCACCACGCTAGGCCCTGCACCCACCCCCGCCAACCACGCACGCAACCTCGGCATCATCCTAGACTCCTCCCTCTCGATGACCCAACAAATCAATGCTCTCACCTCCTCATGCTTCAACACACTCTGTATACTGAAAAAAACATTCAAATGGCTCCCCACAGAGACCATAAAAACTGTCACTCACGCACTCGTCAGCAGCAGACTTGATTACGGAAACTCCCTCTACGCCGACACCACTCTAAAACTCAAGCGCAAACTACAGCGCATCCAGAACTCAGCAGCACGACTCATCCTTGACCTCCCCGACACGAACACATCTCTCCACACCTCAAATCCCTCCACTGGCTCCCCATTGACAAAAGGATCACCTTCAAGATCCTCATCCTTGCACACAAATCACTCCACAACACAGGCCCTGCCTACCTCAACGAAAGAGTCACCTTCCACACCCCCACACGAAACCTCCGCTCTGCTGACCTCTCTCTCGCCTCTGTCCCCCGCATCAAACACACCACCACCGGGGGCAGATCCTTCTCCTACTTTGCACCCAAAACCTGGAACGCCCTCCCAACCCACCTCCGCAAGACCCAAAACCTACTTCTCTTCAGGAAGGGCCTCAAAACCTGGCTTTTCGAACAGTGATCCTCCCAGCCCCTTTACCCCCCACCCCCCCCCCCCCCACCGCCTTGAGACCCTCGCGGGTGAGTAGCGCGCTTTATAAATCTCTTTGATTGATTGATTGATTTAATTGGGAGCAGTGTGGAGACACAGAATAGAAGAACAATTGTTATTACCAATAAGATTTCTTTCAATTTGTGGCTATCAAATATAGGTTAGGGTGTAAAAAAAGAACACATTTGTAAAAATGCCCTATGAATCACATGATAGTTTGGGTTACCCCAATTTCAAAGATGTACATAGACCAACTATTCCTAAACTCGGTGTCTTGTCCACAATTCAAAAATACATGTTTCCTTCTAACCCATTTCCTATTCATTAGATTTTACCACATGACCTGCTGAATGGTTGGTACACACTGGAAAATCATTATAAACTGCAGCTCAGTTGTGGGCTCTGGGATCTGTGTGTTTTTGGACAATCAACAAACACTACATATCCCTGTGACTGGAAGGGTCGGACAGATGTAATGGTATTTCTAATGTAAACTGTACCTTGGGGCAAACATTTACAGATTCAAAACTGACACCAATTGCTATTTGTCCTGCTCTAGATGCTTTTAGATACGTCAACACCATCACCTTCAGTGGTGATGTCCTTAAAGGTGGCAAAGTTTATAGTAGGTATAGTCTAAATACCACCACAATGATAAGGGGTCTTCATATATTCCACTAAGACAGTATATACCACAAAATGTCTCGGAAGCAACTGCAGGTCGCACAAAACATCGTATTGAGATAGTAACAAAACTCTCTCACCTCGGGCACAGAATGTACTGGACAGTAAAAGAGTGCTGAACAAGCGGAAAAATGATCGTACCTGGGTTAATCTACGTCAGATACATAATCAGAAATGCTAACCTCAAAGGAAGTTCCTTCCACCGCAATAGCAGTACAACGTGTCCGTAGGAATTACTGACATCCTTGCTGCTATTGTGATTGCTCTGGCAAACAAATATGCAGCGGTAGATGAAATAGCGAGAAATGGCATTTAGTCATTCATGTACATCAAGCTGAAAGTCCGTACATATTAGTAAGGTGGCACTTTTCACTCTTCTGTATTGTAATATACTGTGAGGTTTTCTTTTTCTGACCCTTTCTCTTTGGCCACCATATTGTTTCTATGTCATAATTACTTCGATTTAATATGTTTTTGTAAGCTCGCCAATTCTTTGTCAACATTAATGTCACAATCACAAACATTGAAAACATTTAACAAAAATAACAAAAAACAAACAGAGATATACGTGAGGGTGCTAAGTAACATGCCTTACAGCACTTTTTAGATTAAGCAAAAAGACTCCATTACAGTATCAGTAAGAAGGACACTATGAAACAGTTATAGTCTGTTGTATCTTACACTGCCACGCCAAATACAGCTGTACTGGTAATTCCCAAAATTTGAAGGAATGACACAAGTGTGACTGCGATAGGAATACATCACTTTTGGGTTGAGTTCAGTAGTAAAGAGCCACTTTTTGAGTTGAGCAATTCACAGTCAGAAGACTTCACAGGCTTTACTGGGCTTGTATAGAGGCAAGCCCTTCCATCTTTTCCAATCAAAGGTGTGAACATGTAATATGTTCAAATGATTTCCTCCGACGTTGAAAATAATTACTGTAGGAAGGTGATGACTGTCCAGCAATGTAGGTATTCAGCCTTTACCACGCATACTTTACCAAGCATTCCTTTAACCATGCAATCTTAAACGTTGGTAATTTTCACGAAGGTAAGTATGTATTATGGATTTTTACCCTTACCATGCAGTACTTTACTATATAGATACGTTTTATTTTTAAATAACAGGATCTTTATGTATTTTTTTTTTTAAAGGGGTTTAGGTGTGGGTAAACAGCAGTAAAGGATATTTTATGGATTTCAGGTTGTGTAGGGGTAAAGGGAGGTAAGGGTGATTTTAGAGTTAAAGGGTGGGTCATCGGTAAAGTGTGGCAAAGTGGGCTTTTGGGTTTAGGGGTGGGTAGAGGTTGTGGGAGTTAAGGTGATTTTAGGTTTCAGAGGTGGGTAGAGGCTAAATGAATTTAAGGTGTAGAGGCGGGTAGAGGTAAAGGATGAGAGGGGCAACATAGGGTTTAAGGAAAAGGTAGCACCAGTGGGTAGTTCTAGTTAAGTCTGCTTTTCAATAGGAAATGGCTTTTTTGGTTTCATGATAACTTTGGTGCCGTCTGACAATTCTTCACAAAACTTGCCAAAAACGTGCTCTTTATTGCTTAGTTTCTTCATAGAAAGTTTTGGAATGATCCCTCAAACAGGGGCTCAAAAAAAGTGGGGGAGTCCCAAAATGCAAAATCCCCATGCAATTTCCGCAGGGATTGTTGAAAAGGGCAACAGTCAAAATGGCTCAACTGAATTACACCAAATTTGTCAGAAAGCGAGATCTTGGTCCTCAAAGCATACTTCTTGTGATTTGGTGTGAATTTGTTCAGTAGTTTAGGAGAAATTAAGGTGCAAAAATATTTCCATATCTAGACAGTTGGGTTCGAGGGCTTTGGCAAACTCAACATAAAAAAATACAGTGCTCCAATTATCCGAGGGGGGATTTTTTTCCCTTTGATCATCCCGCTCCTGCCGAAGTGAGAACTCTGATCGGCTCACCCCAACCATGAATGTAATCTTGGGGTGGGCATTACAGGTTTTGGGGATTGTCTGGGTGGGCCAGGGCCTGGAGTTCAATGTGAACTATTATTTGGGGAGGGGCCATGCGTAGATCTCCCCACAACTACTCCGAGCCAATTAAGGCCCCGGGGAAACCATCTCCTTTAGCCTGGTGTATTTCTAAAAGGGTAGGGGGGGCGTGCCACCCACCTCCATGAGCCACTCTTGAGCATGGGGATCCCATCTCCTGGGACTGAAGAGTAAATAAAGTGAAGGGGGCATGCAACCCCATACCCCTGAGTCACTCTTGGGCCCTGGGAACACCATCCCCTGGGGACATTTGTTTTTTAAAGAGGGGAGGGGCGCACACCATCTCCCAGTGCCTGATATTGTACAGTATCCTAGGGAGCCCACTCCTGGGACACTGTGATTCCCTGCCTGTGACAGTGTAGGCATATCCTGACTGCACTCTCTTGGGCACTGAACTCAACTTTTCTCCAGTCTAATGGGAGCCGTTGAAAAATCCAGCTCTTGCACAGACAGGAGGTAAGATAAAGTGCTAGCACCTGCCAGCACCCAGTATGGTGCTGGCTGGGCCGGTAGAACCTTCGGGCTCCCCCTGCAGCCTCCAACTGCCCAGCAGTGTAGGAGCCCTGAGTGGGCACTGAGGCACCCCCTAAAAATGGATGAATGGCTGGCTCCTTCAAAGGAAGTTGGCTCAGGCCGCAAGGTCCTTGGGGCTCCCCCCGTGCCCCACAATAACCCCTGCATTGTGGTTGTCCCAAGTGGGCGTTGAGGCACCCACCTACAATTAAAAAAGCAGCAGGGACATGCAATGGAAGCCAACTGGGGTAATGGGGGCCCTTGCGTCCCGAAGCAGCCCTCCAAAAAATTGGAGTTGTGGGTGCCCCACGAGGGCACTTGGGCACCACTTAAGAGAAAAAAATGCTGCCTGCTGCCAGTACCTACTATGGGTACCAGGTGAGGAGCCGATTGGGGCCACAGCGGCCGTGACCCCTAAACCAAATGTATACTGTGGTCTAGGTGGGCACTGGGACACACACAATAATATTTATTTTACAGAAAATTGAATAACACATGAGCGGCAGGAGACCCTCATTTACTATTCAGGGTTCCTTGAAGAAGCGCCCCATAATTCCCTTGGAGGGCTATTTGCATATTTTCTGTGTGATGTCCTTGGAAGAGGCAGGGGCATGGATGGCTGCAGGGGGTGCAGGAGCACCCCCAGCAAAATAAAAAGAAAGTAAGGGTCCAATTCACGAAGGTAAACTTAGACTTTTGGTCTAAACTTAGATGAAAAGTCTAAGTTTACGACTTTGGGAATTCACAACGGGCATTTACAAGTAGTATCTTTATGTCTGCACTCAGGGCAGATTCTCCTCACTTGGGGCAGAGTAATTGCAATTTCACACACCTGTAGACTATTAAGACCACCTGCATTCCAGCACTACAAACCACATAAAAGCACCACACATCCAAGGCCCTGGTCTTTCCACACTGACACTGTGCCTGCCTATACTGTTCCTGGAAATACTGGAAACATGCTATACAAGATCTGATGAGCAAATGTGAAACAGGTCTGCATACTGAGGTGAAATCATTTAGAAATTTGAAGAGACCACATCATACGTCTGATGCATGATCCCCCTCAAAATGAAGGTTCTCCAAAGGTAGGTGATACAAGATGTCCTAGTAACTTCTGACATTTAACTACCAGTAACCTTAAAATGTACGTTTGCCTGTTAATGTGAAGTCTGGTGGATGTCAGTGTCGTTTTGAGTCAACAGTTGCCCAGTGCTGCTATTGACCAGGGTGCTGCATATAAGGGTCAAGAGGGACACATGCGGCCCCAACACCGATAAAATGCAGATCACTAGTTTATACTAAGACATTTATAGGTAAAATATTTACTATCATCCCTTGCACTTAAATATGGACCTACATGTCACATTACAGCTGCTGCCAGGGCATCCTCGTTGTTCATGAAGACACCATCCAGGGATTTGGGAGACATCCTGGCTGCAGCAGTGAAACCCACTACCAGCTGTCCGTCAGGTAAGCGTGCCGTAGAGTATTGTAAACTATTGAATCCCATTTCATTCATAATGACCAAATACTTGTGGAAGGACATTAGTAGATTTAGACACTTTTGCATGGCATCTGTAGTTGGTGTGTAAAATGTTCCCAACATAATCAGTGATGTGTGTCAAGTGTGCATGCTAACATATGAGGAACCAGGAAAGATTAGACCCCCTCCCAGGGTCTCCTTCCCAGCGGTGGAGGGACACCCTTGTCCTCAGGGTCCGTTTAGCAGAGAGTACACAAATCAAGCGGAGTCACCAACTGGAGGAATAAAGAGAAGTTTATTACATGGATTATAGCTCGAGCTAATACAGAGTCCCAGGACAGTCAAGTGACTATCCTACGGAGGCTGCCCCTTCACTCTGGGGCACCCAACCTTATATACACACAAAACTGCTTAGTCAGAAGACAACTCCACCCCTAGCGTATTCAAGGTCCTCTGCGGCCTTCAGAATATTTCAGGGATACATTTGTGGTGGGAGAAGGTACAGATGCAGCTGGCAGGAGGTGGCAACGACCTGTACGAACCTGTTCTGGCAGTTACTGATTAAGCACAAACATTCTCGGAACTACGGTTAGAACAAGTAAATTACAGCAATAAGCAGATTGCAGCCCAAGGCTGTGAACACAAGGTCAATCTTCAAAGTTCAGGAGGTTTGTCGAGCACATGGCAGCATAATAAAGATAAACAGATGCCTAGCAGCTATGGTGTATGATTAAGTTTATGTACATTTTCTCAATCCCTCCTTTTGCCATTGTGAGGCAAGTTTGAACGTCATTCAGTGTCTATGTTAATGGACATAAGGTCTTTTATCTCCTGCTCAAGGGACAGCATAGCCGTGTGTTGAGGAGGGCGAACAGGCCAGGGGGCAAGAGATGCCATACAGCAACCGCACAAAGCAGGTAGGCACTGTACACAAAGACAACAGGTGAGGAATACAGCAGCAAGCACAAGAAGGAATATTAGTATCTTCCAGCCCCATTGGGAAATCAAACCCCAAAACCAGTCGGTCAAGGACCATGTGCCTTCGTCTTGGTGTATTGTGGACGCTATCGTATGCAACCTTTGAATGGCTTTATACACTGTAGGGGCATTGTCCGGTATATAAATGCAGCAGCTCGATCCGATCAAAGTACAAACTCCACCACGGTCTGCCAAGATGATGTTAAGAACCATTCTGTTTTGAAGAGTAACAAGGCGGTCAGCAGCGAGCTCTGCAGTGATGTTACTCAGAGCTCCTGCTGTTTCATTTATTGTTGCTTCCACGACTCGTGTGAGATATTTGATATCTCTACTGTTCATCATAGGGCCCCAAAATGGAAGGACTCCTTTAAAGTAGTCCAATGCTTCTTGTGCTAAGGTATCTTCTGCAGATATTACCCCTCTCTGAGTCCTGTGGTGTTGAGGGCCAGCTGTGTAAGTTGGTGGTAGTAACCATGCAATGTAACACATGCCGGTCCAGGTGGGTACCAAGGAGGTGTAGGCATTATTAAATATGAGTTTCGTGATGGTATCATGGTAGGCCAATTAGTTCCATTCAATATTACCATAGCATTACAGTTACTGGCACCTACACTTCTATTACCACTTTTCTGAAAACAAAGTGGAGCCTTGACCTGTGTTACAAAAAATCTTCGGCCAATCCGGGGTGTGGTATTAAAAGATAAAAAATATATGTCAGCAGACCTATTTCGTCGGTCAGCATATTCTGATTTTTCTTCCTTTGTTCCATAGACTCTCATTCCAGTGGGCCAGCATAACCGGTATAGGTGGGTGACCAATAGCCCAGAATTAGTAGCATCCATTGAGGTAGCCCAAATGGCTGATAGTTCATACCAGGCGCTGCAGGAGCCATCAAAAGAAAAAGGGAATAAAATATATGGCAACCTTCTTTGCACGGAACTCGGTAGCAAGCCACATATCCAACAATTTGTTCTATTTACAGCCAGCTGATGTTGATGTAACATAGATATGAAGGTATTGTTTTCATATTCCTTACGTCGTCCTTCCTCATGGGGTGGTAAGGAAACATGGCTGTGTTCTGAAGGCGGTGGCGTAGTTGGTTAGACCTCTGAATCAGAATCATGCATTACCCACCCAATGCAGGACAGAAGTACCAAAAATAGTATTGTTATGGTGAGACAAGCGATACGTGGGCCTAATAGTCTTTTTAAATTACTTATTTTCTTCTTTTTTCCTCTTGTCTTCATGTATAACACCCATTTCTCTTTATTGCTTGTCCCACTAGCAGTTCAGTCCGACCTAAGTGCTGCCTGTGACTGGTGGTTGCTTCACTGTGGGGTGATACCAGCAGTCCTATTGACACACTCTGGTCCGCCCCGACAGACAAAATCACGGCCCTGCAGCTATCGTCAGACTTAGTACAGGGGACAAGCAATCAGTTCATTGTTCATTTTCTTATTTTCGTGGGTGGAAATCGTATCTTGTGGACTGTGGTAGGTATGGTCAGGAAACAATTGTTCAGTGTGACCTAAATCTGAGGGAACCTCCTGCAGCACACTGTCGTTCTGTTTTTTACCCTCCGCGTAGTGTTGCTGAAATGGTCCTCAGTCGTCGGGTGGTCACCACTTTTTATTTCATCAGAGGGTACGAACAGGAGTACTTTCTTGCAGTGGGATGCGTTTATCCAATTCTTAGCTCCCTCGACTTTAACTGCTGTTCGAGTAGCAAGGAGGACCTGTCGCGGACCTTTCCATCGAGGTTCGAGACTCTTTTTCCGCTGGAAATTCTTTGTGAGAACCCAGTCGCCAGGTAGTATCTTGTGACCTGGATCAGTGGATACAGATGGGAGTGCTTCACACACCTGTTGGTGAATAGAACGCAAAGAATCAGTGAGTTCATTTAAATAGTCCATCAAAACAGGATGTTCTAGTTCTGAGTACTTGTGAGGTCGAGGGACCCCCCCAGACATTTGCTGGCCTTCCCATCACTGTCTCATGGGGTGACAACCCTGATCTAGAGTGAGGCGTCATCCTGACAGACATTAAAGCCAGGGGCAACGCATCCGGCCACCGTATACCGCGTTCTGCGCATATCTTTGACATCTTCAATTTAAGTGTGCCATTATATTTTTCAACTAGTCCTGCTGACTGGGAGTGGTTAGCTGCATGAAACTTCTGGTGGAGGCCCAACCCTTCACACACCCTTTTCATCACCTGCCCTACAAAATGACTCCCATTATCTGACCAGACACACCTTGGGACCCCAAACCGTGGGAAGAACTCCTTCAGAAGTACCTTTGTGGTAGTAAGGGCAGTATTATCTTTAGGAGGGTAAGCTTCTACCCACTTACTAAACATACAGACCACAACTAGGACATATTTCAAGTTGTTACACCTTTCCATCTCATCTCAATATAATCCATTTGTAGTACTTCAAAGGGATACGTTGGTGGTGAAAAATGCCCTTCCCTATGTTATGTTGTAAACAAATCATGCAGGATTGGACCAGTTGGTCAGCTACTCTTCTGATATTTTTATTAGACCAAACCGGATCAAGCAAATCACAGATACTTTTTGAACTAACGTGTGCAGGGCCATGGGCCATAGTCACTACTGGCAGAACGAATGCATCGGGTAACATCCATCTTTCCCTCTGTGACAGATCTGTCCAGCACAGCGTATTTTCATCTAACTTGGCCTTCCCCTCTTCCCATTCCTTTTTCTCCTGTTCAGTTGCCTCATACTGTATCTTCCTGACACTCTCTACCGTGTTCCCAAATATTTCATGGGGACGAACCTTCTCTGTACTATCTACCACATACATGTGTCCTGTCTTTGCATACGCTGTATCTTTTGCTGTCTGATCGGCTAGGGCGTTGCCCCGTCCAGTTTCATCTGTCACCTTTTTGTGTGCACTACACTTCATGATAGCCATTGTTTTGGGCAATGCCAGGGCAGAAAGTAAGTTAGTTATAAGGGTCCCATGTTGAATACGTGTCCCATGTGAGGTGAGGAATCCTCGTTCTGCCCACAAGCGACCAAAATTGTGTGCTACGCCAAATGCATACTGACTGTCCGTGTAAACATTCACATTAAGTCCTTTACTTAACTCACAGGCTCGTGTTAGAGCTATTAATTCTGCGGCCTGAGCAGAGTTATGTGGTATTCTAGCTGTTTCAACTACAGTGGTAGCTGTTGTAACTGCATAGGCTGCAGAGGTAGTGCCATCGGGTAGCTTGATGCATGAGCCATCTACGTATAATATGCCATCAGGGTCTTTCAGTGGAGTGTCCTGTAAGTCCACTCTCCCTTTTGTTTCATCCTCCGTCCGGAGAATGCAGTCATGTATGTCATCATAAGAATCTTCAGTTTTTTTCAGTAATTGGCAATAAAGTGGCAGGATTGAGCGTGTTGCACCTTTTTAATGTTATATGACTAGCTAAAAGTGTCAGTTCATAAGTAGTTAATCGTGCATTAGTAAGATGCTGTGTTTTTGTTTTGTTTAATAGTGCGTCAACAGTGTGTGGGACCAACAGGGTGAGGGGTGAATCCATGACTATCCCGGCCGACTGGCGCACTGCGACCGCTGCAGCGGCTACTGCCCGTAGACAGCTCGGGAGTGCACAGGCCACTGAATCCAGTAGGGCCGAAAAATAAGCACAGGGGCGTTGTTTGCCGCCATGCTCTTGGGTTAACACTGATAGTGAACATCCATTTCTCTCGCTCACATATAACTGAAAATCTTTACGATAATCAGGCGTACCCAGTACAGGTGCTGTGCAGAGTGTATTTTTCAATTCATCAAAACCAAACTGAAAATCGTCATTCCATTCAATTGTTTCAGGACAATCTTTGTGGGTGAGATGCAAAAACGGTTTTATCAGAAGAGAATAATTAGGAATCCATTCACGACAGAAGGAGGTAATACCTATAAAGGCCCTAACCTCTCTCTGTGTCCTTGGAACCGGTATGTCTCGTATAGCTTGTATTCTCTCAGCCGTCAACGTACGTCCCTCCTTAGACAGGAGGTGTCCTAGGTATATAACCTTTTGTCTACAATATTGCAATTTGGAGAGGGAGACCTTATGGTGATGGTGTGCAAGATGTTTCAATAAGGCTACAGTATCTGTTTTACAATTTTGTTCTGAAGTGGATGCTATTAAAAGGTCATCCACATATTGAACCAGCGTCGAGGAGCAAGGAAAAACAAGGGTATGTAATTGACCATTGAGGGCCTGGCTAAAAATGCTAGGTGATTCAGTATAGCCTTGTGGAGCCCGACAGAACCGGAAACTGCGACCACCCAGTGAAAACCCAAAGATATGTCTGCTATCCTGATGAATAGGAATGCTAAAGAATGCATTCTTAAGATCGATAACAGAGAACCAAGTAGCGGAGGCAGGTATCATTGTTAATAATGTCGTAATGTCAGGAACAACAGGGAACTGGGGTATTACAATTTTATTGACCGCCCATAAATCAATAACAAATCGGAGTCCTGGAGACGCAGTGCTATTAGATAATTTTTTATGAACAGGAAGGACAGGACTGTTGCAATCATTAGCACGTGTTTCTTCAATGACACCCAAATCAATCAACTGGGTCACAATATTTTTGAGTTGTTGTTCAATGTGTTGGGATAATTTGTATTGGGGAAGACGAGGTAATTTGGCATTGGCTTTCAAGCGTATGACATACAGTGGTATGTCCAGACATCCAACATCGTCCTTATGTGTGGCCCATAAAATGTCTGCCAAATCTCGAAGTTCGGGTGGAAGTGGTCTTGACAAAAATTGTGACGGGGAAATATTTGGACCTAAAGTGACATGAACTCCATCCGGAGAGCAATAAATGGTGGCGTACAATTTCTTTAATAGGTCCAAACCCAAGAAATTCTCACTACAGGCTGAAGTAAGAATGCGAGGGGAGCTAATGGTGTAAGGACCTATAGCAACATGCAGCGGCTGGGAGACTGGGTTAGCCACGGAACACCAGAAAAACCCATAGAGACGTTAATATTGCCAGACAGAGGGACCCCTTGGACCTCTTCCTGTTTAACAGAACTTTTGGTGGCCCCAGTATCTACCAAAGAATCATGTGAAGTACCGTCTAATTGTACCTCAACGTGAGGGCCATTCTGCCTAACAGGAATAGAAACTGGCCCCACCCCCCTCTGTCGAAGGCTGTCCTAGTCAAAGGAGGACCCCTGACCTTCATACGCATCATAGTCGTCATTAAAATATTGACGCTGGGATGAAGCATCAAAATAATTCGGGCGGGGGGTACTGTGGGACCGTGAAGGGGCCTGCTGGCGGGGTCTGTCTGCAGGACCAGACCTACTGCGTGGTCTGTTGTCCTGTTGCGGTGGGGGCATGGGGCAGCCTGTGGAGTTGTCCTTATTGGGGCAGTCATTCTTCCAGTGGCCCTCCTGCTTGCAATAGGCGCACTGATTGTAGGAGAGGACGTTGGGACTGCCTTCTGTCATTGGGCGGTCCTTGTGACCTTGATCTGGACTGCTGTTGACGGGGCTGAGGGTAGGCCTGCTGAAATAACACCTTCGTTTTCAACTCCTTCGTTTTTTTCTCGTTCTTTTCTTGTTCTTCTATCTCCCTGTTCTCATAATGTTGGGCCATTGTCAGTATTCCAGTGGCAGTAGAGACTGGCCACGTACTTTCACACAATTTCAATTTTCCCTTTATGTCTGGTAATAAATTGTCCACGAATTTGTCAACAAAGAGTCTTATCCCCCCTTCAGTAGTCATGTCTTGGCCGCTGTAATCAGAAAAGACACCCTCAAACCTTGTATAAAAGTCCGAAACACCCTCGTCCTTTTTCTGTTTACAGGCGGCCAATTTATCCCAATTTATCCTGTGTGGTGCAAGTATGGTCTTCATTAAATCCAAAATACGCAGTGGGAGAGCCAATATAAGTGGGTCTGGTTTCGCTCCCCCAACCCTGTCCCTTTCTGCTGCTTGCAATTGGTCCCACGTGCCCCCTAGTTCAGCATGGTCGTGCCTCCGTACTTTTGACCATACTTCCTGCGGGACTACTACTGCCATTAACATGTCAATATCGGACAACGTCATAGTATAGGATTCAAGAATTTATTGCAGTTCTTTATAATATCCTGCAGGATTCTTACGGGGGTCAGGTAAGGCGGCTTTTAGGGTATATGTGTCAGATCTTTTCCATGGCCACATTTGTTGAAAATGCCCTGGGGTAATAACTTGGCCAGCGTTATCCATCACCGGCTCTCGCCAAACCGGCGGAACCTCTCTCATGGGAAACATGGATGCCCTTATAGAAGGGCTACATGTCCACAGGCGGTCCCTATATACGAGAAGAGTAACAACATAATCATGTAGACCAGAACCAAACGGCAGTTCAGTAGAGGCGTGTTTTCGGAGGTCCACCAGTCCCGCGGGAACTGAGGAACCATCATCCTCATATTCTTGTATTATAATGTTGCACATAAGGGTAGCTGCATGTAACTGAACTAAACTATCCCATTGTTTCATAGTGTGGATAATGTCCCTGACCCCATTGTCATTCCAATTAGTCACCCACCTCCGTGTCATTTCTTCAATGACATCTTCCTCTTGTGAATTAGAGAACAAGTGTCCGCGGAGGGTGCGCTTTCGCGGGGTCATGGGACAGGGGGTATGTGTGGTGTCTAAACAGGAGTCGGGGTGGGCCAAACAGGGGCCAGTCGAGGGGTGTGTACAGTCGGGCGGGGTGTATCCTCTATAGGTCTGGTGACAGGAGGGGTGGTGGTGGGTGGCGGAGCACTCGCCTGAGATCCAACCGGGGGTGGCACAATAGGGTCACCTGGTGCAGGTTGAGGATGTAGTGTAGGATATATTGGTGGAGTATATAACGGGGGTTTATCTAACATATCGTTTAAAAGGGGGTCTTCCTCTTGTGGCTTATCCACTACTGTCCTGGAAGGGTAACACTTATCAGTTTGTAAGTGAAGCCTTCGGTCATGTTCTAACATTTTCTGTTGATGTTCAGCTACGTCAGAGTCATATACCTTTTCAGTCACCGTCCTGGTCTTATGTCTCTGTAATTCTTTCTCCGCCTTCCTACGTCTTTGGTCTGCTTCTTTCTGCCAAGTCCGTAGTGAATCAAACATCCCTGGTCTACTTTTTGTCACAAACAAACGTTCCTGTAAATAGTCTAATTTATCTTTATCAAATGTCCCGTGAATAGGCCATTGTAAATCAGAACTACCTTTGGTTCTTTTTCTCCATATATCAGACCAGATAATCGGACCTATGCCATATTTAACATATATATCATGATTCGGAGTCCCGGCCGGAGGAGCGGGGCATGTTTCCTCCAGGCGGGAGTCCGTACTGCAAAGACAACAACACAATTTCCTAAAACAACTGAACGCTGGCATTCTTCCAGTATTCTTTTTTTTTTAATTCTTACACCAGTGGTTTGAATACACCAAATGAGTGGCAAATATGCCCTTTGCTTCCTATATACTTAAATGACAACTGAGGTCAGTCTTACCACTGATGTTGATCTTTGCAAAGAGCAATAGAAACGGTACAATACTCACAGACCTATTTTTAGACAGGAATCTTTCAATTCCCGTCCTTACCTGACACTTCTGTTATAGTCCGACAGTTGGGGACTCCAGTAGTTCACGGAAAACAGAGACCCGAATTCAGACAGCGCCAGGAGAAGTCAAGCCGGCTGGAAGACACGCAGTGGAGATCCGCAGGTTCACGACAGAGAATGAAGCTCAGAATCTGGTGTGGGGCGCCTCCCTTGGAAGTCCAATCGTGAGTCCTCCGTCACCTGGTCGGTCCCCTGGATGCCTGACTCGGGTCCCTGTTCGGGCGCCAATTGAGGAACCAGGAAAGATTAGACCCCCACCAGGGGTCTCCTTCCCAGCGGTGGAGGGACACCCTTGTCCTCAGGGTCTCTTTAGCAGAGAGTACACAAATCAAGCGGAGTCACCAACTGGAGGAATAAAGAGAAGTTTATTACATGGATTATAGCTCGAGCTAATACAGAGTCCCGGGACAGTCAAGTGACTATCCTACGGAGGCTGCCCCTTCACTCTGGGGCACCCAACCTTATATACACACAAAACTGTTTAGTCAGAGGACAACTCCACCCCTAGCGTATTCAAGGTCCTCTGCGGCCTTCAGAATATTTCAGGGATACACGTCTGGTGGGAGAAGGTACAGATGCAGCTGGCAGGAGGTGGCAACGACCTGTACGAACCTGTTCTGGCAGTTACTGATTAAGCACAAACATTCTCGGAACTACGGTTAGAACAAGTAAATTACAGCAATAAGCAGATTGCAGCCCAAGACTGTGAACACAAGGTCAATCATCAAAGTTCAGGAGGTTTGTCAAGCACATGGCAACATAATAAAGATAAACAGATGCATAGCAGCTATGGTGTATGATTAAGTTTATGTACATTTTCTCACATATCACTCATGCAGAACATTAAGATGCTGTCACTTCCTTCTCAAACTGCTGGATCGAGAAGCATATCTTCTGCTACACACATGAGGAGGCAGGTCTAGCAGCTGACAACAAGGGGGATTGTAATATCATACGGAGCTGTGGCTGGAGCTTCTGAGTTTGCTTATCATTGCACATCTGCATTGAACACCTCAATGATATGGTGTGAGCTGTCACGTGTAGGAGTACACAAACCTGATCACATGTTGGACATCCCTTGATGCACAGATAATTTTACTCAACCCTTGCGTTGCACCACAAAATATTCTAAGGCAAATACTTAGCCTGTTGCAACCTCTGTCTTTCAGCTGCTGAGGAAGATAAGTTGCTTCTGGGAGAAGAACCATCCACCAGTGGCGGGCGATAGGCAATCCAAGGGGAGAACTCACTCCTCTTCCAAGCAGCCTTGTCAGCTGCCAGTAATGTACAGCAGGAGTATGAGGAAGTAGAGGAGGATGAGGAAGCAGAGAAGAAAGAAGAAGATGAGGATGATGAGGTTGATCCCTTGAACACCATTGTTGGCCTACTGGGCAAAAGGTCGAAGCCAACACAGTGCCTCAAACTCCACCCTCAGGGATTGCCCATTCCTAGGAGTCAGCCAAACAGTCAAAGCGTTCACATACCCTAAAACAACCATCAACCCCTCCCAGCCCTCACGTCTAGGTCAGACATGTTGGGTCTCCTAAACTCTCCTACTGTGACACTGCATCCCTGGGCTTCTCTCCACCATCTGCAGGACCTAGCACCCCTGGTGAGGATCAGGTATCCGCAAGGCACCAATCCCCGGCCCACCGCATCCCACCTGCCTCACCCCCCCGACTGACCTGATGGTGGTATCCAAAGCTGTCGCATGCGGAAGGGGCTGGAGGTTGGTCATGGTGGCCAGTGGGAGGAGGACTTTTTCCAGCAGCAGGCTGATGTGAGAGAGGACATTCATGCCATAAGGGCTACTCTGTCTGATATTTCAGACTCATTACAGGACATGCACCAGTTCCCTTGGATGGTCGATGGAATGACCCATGTCTTGGACAGGATGAATAAATATTGGCAAGACATGTCAAAGAAGATAAATGACATCATAATCATCCATAGGCAAGAGGGTGCAAGACACCATGCATTAGCCATGAAGATAATGAAGTGCATACTGAAACTGACCCAAGGTCTGCCTTTATGCTCAACACATGAAGGGGACCCAACACATCTACCTGCACCACATCACACCTAGCCACTTGGTACAACAACATGCACCCCCCACCAACCTTCACAACGCACCATTCCCCTTGCACATGCTCCTCACTGCATAGTCACATCCCCCATCTGTACAGCCACCATCCCCCCCTATCCGGTCACATCCCCCAACTGTACAGACAACATCACCCCCTGTGCAGGCACGTCCCCTACCAGTACAGCCAACATCAACCCCTGTCCAGGCATATCCCTCACCAGTACAGCCACCCTCACCCCCTGCACAGGCACAAACACACACACATCAGCACCAGCAAGTCAAACGCACTTACTTACAGAGATACACTACCACAATTGCGTAGTCATAAGAGGGATCAACCATGAACTGAATATATGTTTTCACTACACTTTGTAAATTAAATATACCTTCCACATTTCACATGAGTTGAGTAATAGTTGATGATGGTCAATTGGTTTATTTGCTTGTAGCCCATATATGTGTTGATGAGTGTGTGTACGACATATATTAGCAGAACCATCTGTGTGTAAAGGTATCATGTATAAAACATAGCTAAACACATAATAATGTAACTTCAAAAGTTGGAATAAAGCAAATATAACCTAACACGCAACACAGAGAAATCTAATAGAATCTTAAAACATATTGGGGAAGGGGACTTGGAGGGGGGGAGGACAAAATAAATACAACACATCAAGAAGTGTCAGGAGAACCAGTCTATGTACAAGGGGTAAACAAAAAACAGTTGACTGTCAAAACAATGTCCAGTCACTGGCCATCCTCACTGTCATCCTTTGTAATGATGTCCAAGTCCTCTGTGCCTGTAGACTGTTCTTAGCTGGCCGGTGCAGGACCAGACACCCCACGGGAGTGGACAACATCAAGGGTACAAGGGGAGGCAGAGGAAACAGAGAAGGATGTTGAACTGGGAGACACAATAACAGTGGTGGTGGGGTGGTACTGGACCAACGCAGACAAAAAGGCTGCACCCAAAAGAAGTGATGGAGGCACTGAGGTGAGCCATGTCTTGGGATTGTACCTCTCAGAACATACGGAGTCCATCTCGGATCTCCTGTGAGATCTGACAGGACATATTCCCCTCACTCTCAGGTACCTGCACCAGTTCCTGTGAGGCAGCCCGAGAAATAATTGTACATGCAGGGATTTGGGTAGAACAAGAGGGATGTGGGGTGGCGGGGTCAGGTGCCTCCCTCAGCTCTTCTGGGCAGGCACATGGAGGAGGAGTAGTGGATGGGGGTGCAGTTGGGGGCCCGATGTAATGGGGCCTCTGGAGTTAGTTTGGTGGCAGGCTCAGACCGCATTGGTGCCTGCCCTGGGGACACTACATCAAAATACTGGTCTTCTGGGCCGGGGGAGACTGACATTCTCCCTTCCTTCCCCAGCTGGTGGAGTCCCTCTCAAAGCCCCCACCCCTCCCAATCTCCGCAGACTCCACCCGGGCTGGTGGTGTTGTTGTATCGTCCGTTCCACTTCCCTGCCCCTGGTCCTGGGTAGATGTTCCTTGGCCAGCCTGGTCCACTGAAATATAAGGCAAACAATTATGTAGTTGGTGTTCAAATCACCACGGAACTCACAACAACATTGAGCAAGTGCTGACTTTGTAATCGTTTGATCTCACTAGGCAATGTAATGTTTTTGGAGGCAAAAATAATGTGTTTATTCACTGTAATGACCTGATATTAGGCACACAATAACATATGTATCAAGCTACAATGTTTACTAACCCTCACATTCAGCATTGGTGTGAAGTGAGTTTCAGGCATTGAAACATAGTTATTTTCCAATGTAAAAATATCACAAGTGGGAATAAAACACAGTAAAGTTCTAGGATTATCCTGCAATGTGCAGAGTCAACAGTCATACGCTTATTATCAAATGTCATTTGCTGTGTGGCATACTGAAGCACCACGTATCTGCAAAATAGGGTGTACAGATACAAACCCTGGAATATGACCTTTTCTAAGATATGAGTCAAATATTGGGATATCCCTAGGGAACATTGGACAATGTACAAGTGCCTCATACAGCATGTCAGGATAGCTCTGTCTATGCTGTATACTGTTATGCAAATGTGCATAGTTAGGACTTTGACCTTGAAAATAGAAATGTGCCATTGCATTAAAGATGTGTGTTTGTCCTCCTTTTTTTGTTTGTTCCATTCTTCTCAAGACAAGTATCACAAAGTCAGCCCTTATTTCATTAACACAAAATATGTTATTCAACGTATAAACAAATTACAAAAAAGCATGCACAAGACAGCATGCAAAGCCCAAAGCCCTCACATGCCAACACTAAACATTGTGCATGCCCTTGATTCCCCACTGGAAACAACAGTTATGAGGTCCTTTGTAGACTAGTTCTGATTTTGTGAGTTCATTTATTCTGAAAATGCATCTAAAAGTGAAATTGTCCCCAGTTGTGTTTACTACACTACAAGTCCCAGAATGCCCACACGAAGCAACCTTTAAATTGCTCTAGGAAGGCCTTGACCTCATAAATACGGTAACCATTTGGCACAATAGGGTGAAGGCTGACAAATACACATGAAGCAACATCTCTTTCACCTCTCACATCATACTGCTAGACATATAAACAGAGGTTCATGCGCTTCCCAGGTCTTTGCTGCTCAAGCGGCTCCAGCTGAGCGTGGAGGGTTGGCCGTGCTGTTCTCAGGGCCCTACGGTACAAAGGGCTAAGTGGGGGCCTATGTACATGTGGCTGGGAGGGCAGGCCCAAGTCAGGCCCCAGAGTTCCTGGGCCATGATCCTGGCCAAGCATTGTAGATCCCCCCAGTGCTTCTTACACATCTTGACCCACCAATGTTAAACACCCAATGCACTGCAGCGTGCTGCAATGTCCTGCCAGAACCTGTTGTGCGCTGCAATACTCAGCTGTAGTTCTGGATCCATATAAACCTGAGGGTACTCATCAGCACCCCCTCTTTAGGATGTTTAATTCAGGCTCGCTGAAATGGGGGCCGTGTCATATAGTCCCTTAGCCATGTTGGGGACAACTCAGGTATACAGAGCAGCAGGATGGTAGAGGATATTGTATGCAGGTGAGGATGCTCAGAATGGCTGTAAAATAGCTGCCAGGTGCTTTCTGTTATGAACTCCCTGCTGGTTGTTTCCTGTTTGTTATATCTTGCATCATATTGTTGGGTTCCAGCCCGACTGCTGAGTTTTCGCCCCGTGTGCAGACTCTCTGTCCCATGTGCGGAGTGTATGTACTCTGTGTGGAGACTCCACACTCGGGTGGAGAATCCGCGCTTGAGCTGCAAAACAATGAGTAACTTTAAAAAATGACACACAGGCAACAATAAGGCAAGAGATATAGGGGGTCATTCTGACCCTGGCGGTCATGGACCGCCAGGGCCAACGACCGCGGAAGCACCGCCAACAGGCTGGCGGTGCTTCTGGGGCCATTCTGACGCCGCGGTCAGAAAAGGGAAACCGGCGGTTTCCCGCCGGTTTCCCGCGGCCCCAGGGAATCCTCCACGGCGGCGCTGCAAGCAGCGCCGCCATGGGGATTCCGACCCCCTTCCCGCCATCCTGTTTCTGGCGGTTTTCACCGCCAGAAACAGGATGGCGGGAACGGGTGTCGTGGGGCCCCTGCAGTGCCCATGCCACTGGCATGGGCACTGCAGGGGCCCCCTAACAGGGCCCCATTAAGATTTTCAGTGTCTGCTTGGCAGACACTGAAAATCGCGACGGGTGCAACTGCACCCGTCGCACACCAGCAACTCCGCCGGCTCCATTCGGAGCCGGCTTCCTCGTTGCTGGTGCTTTCCCGCTGGGCGGGCGGGCGGCCTTTTGGCGGTCGCCCAGCAGGAAAGTCAGAATGACCGCCGCGGGCTTTTGAATGACCCCCATAGTACCTAACATTACAGGTATTTTACATTCTTTTCTGTACCATCCTCACCACATATAGAAGAGCAGAACACTGATACAGGTTACTTAAGCTGGCTAAATTGTAATATGCATTCGTATGATTGTACTGCATCACATGAGCACCACGCAAAGTGGTACATGCATGATGCAAAGCTACATATCAGATATAAGAAGCAAAACAGCAAATTTCAGTGGCTTAGGACGGCCTCAGAAATCAGTTGTATGCTGCACATGTTGTTGTGTTATACTTCTGTGCTCTGGCGTGCGATGGTTATTTCCACGCAACACAAATAGATTTGTACACAAACACTATTTTTGAATACTATGTAACCTTGGAAGATTACAATAGCCATACGCTTCCCCAGGTGAGGCATAATGAGGAGCCAATTCACTATTTGTCCCATGCAGCACACATTGAAAGAGGCTAAAGCCTCCCTGGTTTGTCTATGTGCATAAGGTGTCTTCTGTCACACAAATGCAAATGTGCATACAACACAAATACCTTTGCACCATGGTGCAAGGGTGTCTGCATTGGCACTAAGCACCCCATTTGCACCTGCTCAGGGGTAGAGGACAGAAATGTGCCATATGCCTCAGATATGGCCCTTCCCTGACATATCAAAATTACACAGGGCAGCAAGGCGATTCCATGCGCAGCACTGTGCCACCTTTTAGTAAATATGCCCCCAAACACATGACACAGCCTGACACCCTCTGTCACGTGTATTGGGCCACTCGCCATTGTACAGTCTGACACTCAGCCAACCTCCGCTAAACAATGGGGAAGATGTGCTTGTTTGAAGTGCCCATATTTAAAAAACTCTAAAGTTGACATTCACTTTTACAATTTTCAGTTATGAATTTAACATTCCCTTCCTGTACACCGTGCCAAACGTAAAAGACTCCATGGCACAGGTCTGCTCAGCTAGTCAGCTTGCAACGCTGGCCTGCATCATGGTAAAATGGCAGAAATGCACCATATATATAGCATACAGCACATTTCTGTGTTGCCACCAGCACTGGTGGCAATGGGCTGCCTAGCACAAACCCAAGAAGCCATGCACTATGGCGGAAGGGTGTCTGCGTTGCATGCAGTATTGTTTTGCGTAGTAAGGGGCACTTTCCTGCACTAAAGCAACCCTGGAAAGCTTTTCCCTCTTTCTATGTGTGCTTACACAATGTAGCAAAGTTAGAATGAGGAAAAAGGTGGATAAACAATGAGATTTCTCCTTGTTGTACCTCCCGCGAGGAGGCATAAAGTTTTAACACATCCCGAATATACAAGGTCTTGTAATCTTGGTATGCATCTAAATCCCTGGGTTTTGGATGGAAACATTGAACGCTTCCCTTGTGCAGAGTAAGACACTGTAGAGTATTGTGCTGCCTTGCCTCATTCCATATTTATGAGGGTATTCAAAGCCATGCAAAGTGATATGTTTGCAAGGTCTGCATCGCCATTGCATCACAAGAAGAGATGCTACTGTGGCACACGGGGCTCATGAATATGGTACTTGGTGTGTAGAAAGTTTAAGATGTCCACTGTCCAGGAAGATCACACTAATAAGTTGACATGCACTCCTCTTAGGCAATGGAGTCGTTTGTAAATGTGTCCACACTTCACACTGACATGGGCACGAAATCTCTAGCACGGACTTTTGACTCTTGAAAAAATCTGTTGTTGACAAACTATGTGTATGGTTTAAATAGAAGTCTTAGGATGAAAGTTCTGGACAGTGTTAAATGTCCACCAATCATCATTGACAACAGACTATGCAACCACATAAAGTCCGTAACACAACTAGTGGCTCAAAAGAAAAAAGTGTCAACCAGCTGGTCACCCACCTGCATAACCTGCCCTATGTCAGGTACAATGGCCTTGTTCCCTGGATTCAGACCTAGGTGAGGGTTCAGAGGTAGG